>NC_133662.1:272762443-273122443 GCF_037893015.1 Macrotis lagotis | reverse complement strand
ATTCATCTTACCCTAGGTTTGGGGGTCATGGTATAGAATCAAAAACAGAACAAGGGACCCGATACAAAAGCACCTCCCTTCCAGACTGGAGGGTGAACTGGGACATTCCCTGTATTAGCTATAGCCATCTCAGCTAGGTGATGTCTGGCACCAATATGGCAGCTACTAGGGTCTTGGGAAAGGTTTCAGGGAAATTGCACCCCAGGGTACAAAGAGGAATCCTTTCAAATCAATGGTTTGGAATCTGGCTCTCTTTCACCACCTTTAAAATATGAGAGGGTATTCTTTTTCCCATAAAATAGCTTTATTTCAATTTCAGATTTGGGCTGACAACACAATACACTGGACAAGGAACTGTGATGCTGAGCATCGAGTTGTTGAGGGGCTTGGCCACTCAGCCAAGGAGGAATTGAAGCCTGGATTCTCCGGCTTTCAGAAACCCTGCCAACTAGGAAAAAGCAGAGGATTCTTTGGGAAGCAGTCTCCGAGTGGGACCTGGAAGGAAACTAATTTCCCAGGGTGGGGGGAGAGGGTTTGGGTGGGGGAGGCCAGTAGGGTGGCCAGGGCAAGGCCGACCAGGGTTCCATGGCATTGCTATCTTGAGTTTTGATGTTCCAACTCAGTAGACTAGCCTTCTGGAGTTGGACATGTCATAATTGACTTTTCCTGCATGGATTTCCAATTGCTGTCTTTGGAGTAATCACTGATCTCTCTGAGAGACCTCTGTCAGGTTCTGAGGACATTAAATCAGTAATCTCTCCTGATGAAGATGAATTAAGAAAAAATATGATTGTGCTCCCTGGGGTACCCTTGAGCACATGCCGTGGGCTTCAGATTTCCATCCCAATATTATCTAAATAAATAACCCCTGGTGGGACACAGAGATACTACTGGAATTTAAATGTCTTAGTGTTTCTCAAACCTACCTCTGTGAAGCTGCTCCTGAGATGGGGGGGGGGTAGGAAAAAACCTCAGCCCCCTTCTGAGATGCAAATCCACCTCACACACCTTTCCCAGTACCTCTATCCAGTACCACGTATGTGCCTTCCCTATATAAATCCAGCCCTTACAGGCAGCTGTTCCTAATTCCTGCCCTTCCCCTCCTTCCCCCTTTACTGTCTGACTGTCCAGCTGCTCCTCCCTCCTGGGATCTGCCTTTACTCCTTCTGATTCCTCTTTCCTTTGGCTTCTGCTTACCACAGTAATTCTTTTTTTTTATTTATTAATTTTTTAGATTTTTGCAAGGCAATGGGGTTAAGTGACTTGCCCAAGGCCACACAGCTAGGCAATTATTATTAAGTGTCTTAGGTCAAATTTGAACTCAGGTCCTCCTGACTCCAGGGCTGGTGCTACCCACTATACCACCTAGCTGCCCCACCAAAGTAATTCTTAAACCTTTTTTAAAAGTCCTTGAATTCTTCTAGGTCTGAGTTGGACTCTTAAGCCAATTCTTTCCTGTTTCCCAAACCAGTCACATTTCCCCGTCATGACTCTCACTTCCATCCATTCCACTTGTCTGCACTGCTCTAGAGCTGGGGTCAGCACCACTCTGATACCAGGACCAAGTGCAACACACGCCAGGGTCTCTACCAGGCTTCCCATGCAGGATCAGACAGTCACTGACAGAGCCTTTGGCTTAGGGGAAAGCCTTTACAAAGTCAAATGCCTCTTTTGTGATGAGCAAGTCAGAAGCTGGGGACACCCTTTGTTTTCTGCACCATTGAGTCAGGAGGGGTCTTGAAAAGATGGTTTTCTGTGGTCATTGGGAAACGTAGCTGGCCCCTCTTTGTAATGAAAGATGCCTGTGGTTTCAGTCATGAAGTTATTTAGGGGCTTTTTTCAAGGATCCCAATCCAATGTCTGACTCCAAACCCCATCTTTTCCATCTTTCTTGTCTTTGTGACATCACCCTGTAATACCTAGCAACAGCCCATCAACCAAAGAATCAAAATGTCCTAGGACTTAAAGGGGAAAAGGCAGGAACATTGGAAGCAGGAGCTGCGTGCCTTCCAGTGATGGCCTAAATGTAAGTGGAAGTGGTGACAGCCCTTTGGTGCTGGGTGATTTAGCCAGAAGGGGTTGGAATTAGATGGTCTCCAGTACCTGAGGACTGAGGAAGACATGAAGAAGGACCTCCAGAAGCAGGAGGGTGGACTCTGGTTTGAAAGTTATGGGGGAGAACATGAATAGAAAAGGTGGAGTCTGGGTAGGGTAGAGTCAGAACACACATACAGATCCATTGAAGGAACTGTTGGATTGGCAGGGATTTGGTGAACAGGCAGAAAAGAGATGGGGGGGAGTTTGCTGAGATAATTGAGGGTTGAACATTGATCTCGCAGAAAATTTGGCTTTCTCAGAAAGTACTTGAACCAAGATCTCTTTTTCCCCAGAAATGAAGCTGATAAATAGAGATACCAGTTTGGGTGATCTGAGTCAACTCTTATAGGAAGTTATACATCAGAGCACTAAATCATTGGGAGAGAACATGGAGGACACAAGAAGATGGAAGAAAAGCCAGTGTGTGACTGTGACACTCAGTAGAAGAGAGTAAAAGTCTCAGCCAGTTTTGGAAGAAGTTGTTCAAACCCAGTCCTCCCGCTCCGCTCCTCTCCCAAAGGTTCCATCCATCCAGACACCATGTGCCTCACCACCTGTTCCAGTGGCTGCCAGCCCAACTGTTCTGTGCCCATCTGCTGCAACCCTCTCCACTGTGTCTGTCCTTGCTGCCACCCGACCTCTGTGGCCATAGTGTCTCATCACTCTTGCTGTGGAGGTGGGCCCTGCCTATCCACCTGCTGCCAGGCTGGCCCCTGCAGCCCTTCCTGCTGTATGTTCAACCCCTGGTCATCTGCCTGCTGTGTGTCCAACCCCTGCTCATCATCCTGCAGTGTGTCCATCTGCTGCAAACCCTCTCTGTGTGTGCCCTGCCAAGTCTCATGCTGCAAGCCAGGTTCCTATCCAGCCATCTGCAGAACTCCCTGTCCCCCCTGTTCCTGTTGCTGAACAGGAGAGTCTTCCAAGGTATTCACTCAGAGTTCAGATGGGATGAGACTGGAGACTCGGATTCGGGTCCTTGCAGCCACAAGTCTACTGATCTCTCCGGAACATTGTACGTAACCACACAAAGCAGGGCTGGTGATCCAGTCCACAAGAGCTTCCATTTCCCCCACCCCTTCCCTGAAACCCAGGGAGCAAAGAGGGTTTATCTCATTGCACATTTGCTACTGGAGTATGCCTTGGCCAATAAATTAATGTGACCTGCCACATATACATGCAGTTCTCATACTTTTCTTTCACTTCCATGAGGTCCAAAGACTTGTACCTCCAAAAGGAACCTATGCCAACTCCATGCCACTCCTATTTGGGTGGACAATCTCAATCTGCTGGTGTTGAAATGTGATGAGGAGTCTTAGAAGGGGTGTAGACTCAGGAAAGGCTGGATTCTTTGGAAAGTCAGGAATGAATTCCACATAACAAGTCTTGACTAGAGGCATAGGGACAAAGTTTATCACTTCCTACCATGACTACTAAAAGAATCAAGGAAAGAAGTTAATGAACCAAGTAGTGAGGGCTAGATTTCTTAAGGAAATCTAGAAAAACTAGGAGGGAATGTCAGGTCTTTTAAGAAAAAAAAACAGGTATTTTGCTTAGTCTTAGGCAAAGTTTTGGGAAAGGCATTGAGGTAATTCCAACCTACATCTCAGTTCCCAGTTTTTATGGCAAAGTGATGGTGCGGGGAGGGTTGGGTAAAAGCTGACCTATAAATTTACATTCTCATGGGGTCTTTAGGTGGGTATGCTTGGGAAAGAATCTAGGGCCTTTACATTTTGGTAAGATCTTTTTGGTCCACAATGGGGCTATTTATCTGGATAACAATGAGATGGAAATCAGATGTCTATAGGATGTATTTTCTTCTTCAGCACTGAGAGACAGGGTCCAAGGTTGGGAGAAAGGAGGCATAGTGAAGCAGTCAATAAACTTCCATTGAGGGCTGAGCTAAAGACATTTTCATGGAGTGCTAGCAGCAGAGGGAAACAGGAAAGGTTGCCTTCAGAGGGTGGGACTCAAGCTGTCTTGAAGGAACCCAGGCAGATGAGAGACAAAAAAAATGAAGAGCTATATTCCAGGAAACAAAAGCCTTCCAGAGGAGCTAGATAGCAGAGTGTGCTAATTAGTACTTATGTGTGATGGGAAGACAGGAAGGGACCCCATTGAAAGAACTTTCAGTGCCCAACAGGGATTTCTGTCTGACCTGGAAGGAAAGAGGTAACCATTAAAATGTATTGAATAAGGGAGAGACTCAGACTTGTACTAAAGGAAAACCACACTGCCTGGTGAGAGGTAGGTGGCTCGGAGTGGGGAGAGATGAGGGGTAACTATTACTTCTAACCAAGTGTGAGGTGATAATGAAGTAGTGGAAAAATTGAAGAGAAAAAATGTTTTATAATTAATTTATTTCCTCTGCACTGACCACTATATTTAACACTGTAGATGCAATATGTGTCCCTAAAACCATCCCATTGTTCAAGTTATTGAGATGAGTTCAATGAACTTTTAATAAAGTATTTTACCCTGCTCCCTGGCAAGGACAAGTCCCTATCAACAAAACAATGGATTTCTGCCCTGGGATTGAGTCTTTGAGCCAGTATCCCTCAACATATTACCATTTCTCTGCTCTCTGAATTAACCCCCCCATATCTGTTTCCCTTAAATGTTCACCCTCTACTCAGCTGAGTTGCTTGTCTTCTGGTGAAGCTAGCCCACTCTTGAGTGTGATTTCCCAGGTAACCTCTCATGATTGTATACCTCATTGTTCATTTCCTCATGGCTGCTTATATTGCTGCCGATGCTGCTGTCCATACAGCTGCTGCTGCTGATCTCCTTTCAACTGCCTTTACTCTCTCTCTCTCTCTCTCTCTCTCTCTCTCTCTCTCTCTCTCTCTCTCTCTCCCCCTTAGCTTATACTAACCACAACAATACTTCAATAGACCTTTTGGTCCCCAAAATTTCTTCTGGATCAAAGTCAGTCTTTTAAATGAATTCTTTCATGTTCACCCCAACCCTGAATCTTTAGCTGACTACATTTTCCCCCAGCATCCTTGAGGGTTGGGATTGGCCAGTGGCTATAGGAATAGAAAGGGATGGATGAGTGTGAGGAATATAGGGTGTTGGTCTTCGCAGGATGTGCAGGGGAGCCCTTAGGGAATCCATTACAAAGGGGGAATGGCCAAGCCAATCACAAGACTGGAAGAGTTTTCCTAATCCCATTCCAGGGATAGCAAACCCCAAACCGCTTCTCAACAGTCAAGAGTGACCTAGAGATCCTGACCTGAGTTTGCACAATTAGGTGGTTTCTGGTCTCTCTTTGGTTGTAACTTTGATGTCATTAATAGGAGGGGGAATTCCCTGAGGAAAAAAATATTTCCTTTAAATGTTCCAGACACACATTCCATCAAAAAACCTTTTACTGGGGCAGCTAGGTGGCTCAGTGGATAGAGCCCCGGCCCTGGAGTCAGGAGGACCTGAGTTCAAATCCGACCTCAGACACTTAATTACCTAGCTGTGTGGCCTTGGGCAAGCCACTTAACCCCATTGCCTTGCAAAAAACTTTTTAAAACAACCCT
This sequence comes from Macrotis lagotis, assembly GCF_037893015.1. Lineage (NCBI taxonomy): Eukaryota > Metazoa > Chordata > Mammalia > Peramelemorphia > Peramelidae > Macrotis > Macrotis lagotis. Next base: position 273,116,819 of record NC_133662.1, on the reverse strand, counting down.
TTTGCCAAGAATTCAAAGGCCAGGCACAAGACACATAAAGACAAAGAATTAAAAAACCAAAACCCCAACTTTACTCATGAGGAGCAAGTGCCCAGGAGTGAAAGCAGCCCCCCGAACACCAGGCCTTCTTCTAGCTCAGCCCTCCCAGTTCATGTGAGAACTGAACAGCAAGGCAGCTAGAGGAGAGGCAGAGCAGATCAGCAGCATGACCTTGACCACTGTCTCTCCTCCAAGCCTGGTGGAAACAGTCCAGGTCCCCAGGCCCAAGAGCAGCCTCCTATAAGAAGGCCCTGGGCACATGCAGCCCGGGGACCCTGAAAGGAAAGTCCCTGTCACCAGAGCTGGTATGAAATTGTTTAACATCAATAGGGCAACAGCTTTGCTGCTGCCCCTGGGGCCCTTGGGACCTTTCTTGCTTCCTGACAGCTGCTTCACCCACTAGAAGGGGAGCTCCTGGCCAGCTTGCCTTTTTCTTGGATGCTCGGTGCTTAACACTGTGCCTGTCACTTTAGCCACTCATTCTAATGGGGTGTCAAGAAGGACATAAATACAAATACATAGTTTAGGTATAACAAGAATAAAAACATGTATTACTCTTATTCACTTGGAGTGAAAGAACTAGCAAGTGGAGGATCAGAAAAGGTTTCCTGCAAAAGATGAGACGAGGAGAAAAGAGACCTTATACAGTGGAAGGAGGGAGGGCATCCCAGTCAGGAAGACTGCTGGTACAAAGGCCTGGAAGTGAGGGATGGATCATCAGGTGGTAGGGATACAGAAAGCATCTGGCTGGGTTTCCAGATATGGGAATAAAAGAGAACAGTAAAACTGTAAAGGTTTCCTCCTGTCCCTCATCAAGGCCTGGAGCCATAATTCGCACGTGATTTTGTTCTAGTCTACCTGTTGGTTCCTACTAGAAACAATGAGAGGAGATGCAACTCCATTGTCTTTCATCCCATCCCATTCTGATTCTCCAACCTCTATGCAATCCAAACCAAAGAGATCAAGTATGGGAAGCCTTTTTCCTGCCCAACCACCCCAAACCTGGGCATTTCCTTTTTCCTCAAACTTTCTCCAACTCCTCCATCACTCCTTTCAAATGAGGACTTTCTCTCAATAAAATGCTGAGGACATGAGACCATTAGCTTTGAGGCCCCTCTTCTCCAATCTCTTTGCTTCCAAAACCTCTCTGCTCATGGAATCTGGACATGGATGGAGCAGCCCCATTTCATGCTGCTTGGATCCCATCACCTCCTGTCTCCTGGAACACATCACCTCCACAATCAGGTCTCAGTCTTTTCCTTCTTCCTGCTAGTTCAAAGCTTCCCCCAGCTTTATTGTCCCCTCACATCATCCTCGGTCTTCTTCTCCTCTCAGTAATAGTCAGACTCTGAGAGAAAGTTGATTGTCTTCCTGGCCAATTTGTATTTTTTCCCTCATTTCTTAACCCCTATGTTCAAGCTCCAATATCATGGAAGTAAGACTACCCCCCCTCCAACCACTCAGATCATACGTCCTCATTGTTCTTCCTTCTCCAGTGCATTGGAGACTTTTGACTAGTCTTTCCTCCTGAACACTTTCTCCTTTCTAGGTTTTTGTGAAACTCTTACTCCTCTGTTGACTTATCATGCTCCTATAGGACCATCAGTGATTCCAAAGCTCAGTTCAACCTCTTCAACCATTCTCTCTCTGTTCTCTCTAATAGTAGCCACCAGTTCTCATGGACTTGGCCATCATCTCCATGATGGCCATAAATCTAATCCTATAATCTCCCCTCATAAATCTAATCCCAATGTCTCCTTTCATCATTAGTCCTACTTCATCACTTTTAAATCTGACATTTCAAACTGCTTGTCAATTGACATCCTAAGCCCCAAATAACTTGTTTTCTGCCCTCTTCCCAAAAAAATCCAATTCCCAAAAAAGTCCTTCCACATGAAGGAGTCTGGAGACCTGCTTCCAGGAGAACTGTGGCCATCTCTGGGAGAGACTAGAACCTGAGTGACCATCCTGTAACTGAGTAGAGTAGGAAAGGCTCTTGGATCAGTTTAGGAGACATTCCAAAATGTCATTCGATATCGATCAATTTTTCTCTGTTCCCTTTTTATAATTTTTTGCTTCCTCATGTTTAGAGAAGCTTTGAGGATATAAAAGCATTTGACAAGAGAATCAAACTCTAAAGGGTTACGGGACGTCTCTGCTTCTACTCCTAGACGCTAGTAGTCCCCATCCACATCTGGCCACTGGACCCGGATGGCCCTGGAAGAGAGTAAAACCAGTGACTTTGCACAAATTCAAGTCACATGCATGTCATGGCATCATATCCCTGATTCAGGGTTCTCTTCAATAATAATGAAGGACAAGCAACATCAACAACAACTCCAAGACAGTATAACCCCCGAGGAACGGGGCCTCCTCAGACTCCAGATGCTTTATTTTTCTTTGCTAACAGTAGGGAGCAGAGTCTCAAACTAAGTCAAAATATAAATTATGGTCATCTACAAATTGGAATCCAGGATGGCTTTGGAGTTGGTCAGCCCAGTATCCATTATCACAAGTATCAGGCTTGGGATCCCAGCAAAGTGGGAAAATCCATCCTGCACTATTGCTTCCTATAGATGGGATTTTGGTGAAGCCAACTTCGGTATAGGAGGGAATTTTGCCCTGGAAGTGTTGGGGGAGGGTGTCCTCATGCTTCTTCGTGCCATAACTTTAAAGTAAATATTTTTTCAAAAGCCAATTAACATTAAGTAATTAATGGAGCTGAGGTAGAGGTACTAGTTACTGGGCCCATAAAAATAAGGGAACACAGCAAATGGCAGAGGAAAGAGAAATCCTATGAACTCTGAGGAGGAGCTAGAGTAGGCCCAGCCCTAAGAGAGTGGGGTCAAAATGTCCGTATTACATGTCAAGAGAAGCATCATCATTAAAGGTCTTGATCTCCCTCTTTGGTAAATCCAGTTTCTACCCTATCATCTGCCCTCCTACTTAAGGCCATGGCCTAAGCCAGGCCAAATAAGGCAAAATAATGAAACTTCAAGTCCTAGACTCTACAACAAAGAACCAAAGAAAACAGAAGTCACAGCACCTGAATGCAGGACCATGGCTGGCCTACCCTTCAAGGCAGTCAGAGCCACTCACTGACTTTCAGCATCTACTTTGACTTCAGAGACCTAGTAGAACCCAAGTTAGGATATCAACATTTCAAACCACTAGCCTGCCCATACAAGTGTGCACACACACATAAACACACATATAAGCAAAGTCACACTTATACTTACACTGATAGAGATGTTTATGGTCATTGACCATCTCCTGGAAAATGACAACATCACCAAATGATGAGCTCTGAGGGAAGCAGCCCTGCACAACAAGGAAGAAGCCTCGGGCTCCCCTTGGCACATCCTCCTGATCAGAGGGATATAAGAACCCACCAGGTTGTGTCACCTTCACACCCAGCCCCACACCTTCCCTCATACCCACACACAGCTGCTCCCACCATGGCAGACACCTGCTTTTCCAGGCCCTGCGTGCCCACAGCCTCAGCCACCTCGGTCTGCTCCAGTGACGTGAGCTGTAGCAGCAATGTCTGCTTGCCCAGTTCCTGCATGGGCTCGTCCTGGCAGCTGGATGACTGCCCAGAGAGCTGCTGTGAACCCGGCTGCGGCGAACCCTCCTGCTGCCCAACCCCCTGTTGCCCACCAGCTTCCTGCCTGACACTTGTGTGTCGCCCAGTCTGCTGCCTGCCTGCCTCCTGTCAGCCAACCTGTGTACCCGTCTCCTGCCAGGCCACCTGCACCGCCTCCTGCTCCCCAGCCTGCTGCCAGCAGTCTTGCTGCCAGTCCTCTGGCTGCGGGTCTTCCAGCTGCCAGCAGTCCTGCTGCCAAGCCCCTAACTGTGCTGCCTCTCCCTGTGTGGTGCAGTCCTGCTGCTGTGCCCCACTCTGCTGCCAGCCCAGCTGCTGCCTGGCCCTGCCCGTGTGCTGCAAGCCCAGCTGCTGTGTGACCACAGCCTGTTGTCCAGCCTCCAGCTGCTGCCAGCCCAGCTGCTGCCGTCCGGCCTCCTGCATCACCCTCCTCTGCCGGCCCGTGTGTGGTCCACCCCCCTGCTGTGTGCCCCTTTCCTGTAAGCCCTCTTGCTGCACCACCACGTCCTCCTCCTCTTGCTGCTGCACCCCGTCCTGCTGCCCGGCCTCCACCTGCTGCCGCCCCACCTCCAGCGTGTCCCTCCTCTGCCGGCCCGTCTGCTGCAAACCCGCCTGCTGCACTACCTCCTGTGGTCAGAAGTCTTGCTGCTGAACACAAGCCAAATGCTCCTCTCAAACCTTACCAACCTACCCTTGGTCTCCTGGGTCCATCCACAAACATCAGCCTGAACAACAGGCCAACAAGGCCACAAACATTCAGTCCACCAACTGACCTCCCCACCCACCCCAAGTGCAGATGAAGTCACTGATAAAGCTACTCCAAACCATGGCTGACCCCAGCCATAGCTCCTGCTCCCAGCTCGGCCTGTACCCTCCTGGCACTGCTGCCAGATCTCAGGCTCTCTCTAGGATCAAAGTGTGCAGGGATAACCCCATGCAGGGACCCACCTGGCAATAAACTGCATCAGCTCTCCTTGCTGGTTTCTCCCTTGCCCTTTTTTTGTATTATTCTGGGCCCACCAAGGGGAGGGGAAGCAGAAGTCCCACTGGAGGTAGCCTGGGGGGTGAGGTGGGTCTATGAGGCTACAACGAAGACAACAGTACTGATCACACACCTCCCCAGGGTCCGGCAGGACTTTCAGGATCAGAGTAGATTTCCAGTTGGACAGGAAGGAGCTGTGTATGGAGAAAAGCTCCATAAAATTCCTTTAGCCATCTTCTGGCCATTTTCATTTTTTCCAGTTCTCCTTCCAAAACTTTGTGGTAGTGTTTTCTTGACAATGTTTTCTCATGAGAATTTTTCTGATCATCTGATTGCAAACTTTTCACGGTTTCAAGCCAATTTTGTACCTTCCATGTCTTCCATCACATAAACCAGATTTTTGATTCAGACCATAAATAGATTTTGCTCTTTTCTTCCCAACAACCCACTTCCCAAACCTTAGTTCTTAGAGAGAATGGCATGCCCTCAACAAAGAAGGGGCTGTGCTCTATGAGCAAGGCAGAATGGAAGCAACTCAAAGGAAATGTGGAATGCATGTTTTAGAGAACCCACCCCAGGCGTTCAAGGATTTGTACTACTCTATTGTGGTAGAATATTCTGAGCTCATATTGGTCTGAGCAGCCACAGTTAGACACAAAGTAACTTGTGATGTCACTTTAGTCTTCTTCAATAATGAAGGACAAGAACCAACCAATGTCTTGATGGAAACAGAACCATTTAATGGAAAGACTAGATCTCAGAAGACCTGGGTTCAAACTCCAGTTCTGCTATGAGATATATGTTTTATATGCAAAGAGCAATTGAACTATGTGTACCCTTTGATCCAACAATATCACTAGTTCTGTATCCCAAAGAGATCCAAAAAAAAGGGAAAGGATCCATATATGCAATATTTATAGTAGCATCATGGTGGCAAAATATTGAAAATTGAGGGGATGCCAATCTATTGGGGAGTAGTTGCACAAGCTGTGATGTATGTAATGGAATCCTATCCTGCAATAAAAATGATGAGCAGGCAAATTTTAGAAAAAGCTGGATTTTTCAAAACACTGGAAATGAACTGATGCAAAATGAAATAAACAGAACCAGGAGAACTTATCTATAGTGTGATGATCACCACATTGTGTGATAATCACCTAATGAAAGACTCAGCTCTTCTCAGCAACACAATAATCTGAGACAAGTGCAAAGGACTCGTCATGAAAAATGCTATCCATATCCAGATAAAGAACTGATGAACTCTGAATGCAAATTGAATACTTTTTTCACTTTATTTTTTTCCTTTTTTTCCTTTTGATCTGTTTTTTCTTTCACAAATGTGAGTAATACGGATATATGTTTTACATAACTGAACAAATATAACCTATATCAAATTGCCTACCATTTTAGGAAGAGGAGAGGGAAAGAGGAGAAAATTTTGAAACTCAAAATATTGTAAAATTGAATGCTAAAAAGTCTTGACAAGTAGTTGGGAAAATACTATAAAATGAATTTAAAAGGATTTGCACCTTAAAATGCCTTTTGTTCTAATACAAAAGGTAAATAGAGAGTATAATCTGGTGTCTGTACCACCTTTACAAAGTAGAAAGAGAACTATTCTAGAAAGAACAAGGGGAGGCAGGATCCAGGACTTTTGAAGTTGGGAGATAGCTCTTCTCTCCAGAAAACTATTAAACTAGAACTGTTGATATATCACACCACAAGTGTCTCAAGTCTGGGACAACAACCCCTTTCTCTTATTGCAGGGGGTGGGGGGCAGGTATCCCTCAGTTTATACTCACTGGCTTAACAGTTTCTTACGAAATGGTATTTATAAAAAACCATTGTGAATTTTCTTATCAGAGAAAGCAATAGAGAAAGAGTCATTATGTTAGACTAAGTCAAAAAAACGAGAGTAAAGGAGTTCTGGAGCTTGGAGGGAGGTAAGATCCACTCAAACAAGGAGTTAGGCAGAATCTGCTCTCAATTGTCTTTATTGTTGTAACAATGGATATTAAGGGGCCTGGTGGGGGTTGGCTTCCTCTGTATGTCTGCAATTTGAGATTTTAATCCACTATCCAAAAGTCTGGACCTCATCATTGTCATGACCAATCTCAAGGTCCTCTCTAAAAGTATGTCCAACAATCTTACTCTTATATTCAGCAATCCCATCTTGCTCTGCCCACCCAAGATGGTGACACGAGATTGTGCTCACTTTGCCAAAGTAGGAGGGCATGTTCTAGTCTATTTATTGCCAATCTGAGTCTTCAGGATGGTGGAGATGACATCTACCAGCTTCCTCTCAGTTCTGGTATTATGACACTAGCATCCATTTCAACAAAGGCGCCACAGGACTTCAGAGAGGTGGAAGTGAGTGACACTATCATAGGAAGGGGAATCCCATGAGCAAACTTAGGAGGAAAGCAAAGATCCCCAACTCATTCTAAGTCACTTAGTACCTGGTAGGCTGGAGGGAATTACAGAATCATAGACTGACAGCTGAATGGCATCAAATTAAGAGATCAAGTGGGAGTGTTAGGATTTGAGCCCAGATTCTGTGACTCTCAATATAGCATGTTTTTTATGCTGTCAACAGACAATGGAAACATATTCCTAATACCAGACTAACAGAGAATGGATTTCATTCCATAGGGAAAGAATATTTATGGATTAAGATTTAAAGGAAACAAGCAACTGGGGTGTAGGGGTGGGAATCTTCACACTCTTTTTTATATAAAAGATTCTTTTCTAAGCCATGAAGAAGTGAGAAAGGAAGAAATCCAGGCTATATGGAGCCATGATTTTTAAATTACTCCCAATCACTAATTAGAGAACCGACCAATAAAGCAGCTCTGAGGTTCCCCCACACTCATGACAAAAAGAGGGATATGACTGCTGGTGGAGCTGTGGGGCAACAGGCATGCTGATACCAGGCTTGATAGAGTTGTAAATGGAAATATACATTGTGGAAGTCATTTGGAACTATGCCCCCAAAGTAATTAAACTGTGCATACTCCTTGACCCAGGGATGTCATTGTTAGGTCTGTTCTCCAAAGAGATCAGAGAAAGAGGGAACAGTTCTAGGTATATAAAAATATTTAAAGAAGGGGCAGCTAGGTGGTGCAGTGTTTAGAGCACTGGCCCTGTAGTCAGGAGGATCTGAATTCAAATCCGACCTCAGACACTTAATCATTACCTAGCTGTGTGGCCTTGGGCAAGCCATGTAACCCCATTGCCTTGCAAAAATAAAAATTTAGAGAAGTTCTTTTTTTGTGGCAGCAAAGATTCAGGAATTAAAGGGATGCTTTCAACTGAGGAATGGTTGAACAAATTGTGCTGTGTGACATGATTGAATGCTATTGTGCTGAAAGAAAGAAAGAAAAAGACCATTTCAAAGAGACTTAAGAAGACTGAGTCAGTTTATACTATAGTATCAATATTGTCAATAAAAACAGTTAAGAAAAATAAAGAACTCTGATAAATAAACAAGCATGGTTCCAAAAGGTTCATGAGGAACAATGACTGAGAGAAATGACTAAAAAGCAGTAGGGGAAACAGTGTTGAATGTGAACAACATGGGAATTTGTTTTGTTTGGCTATAATTGTGTCACATGAAGGCTCTTCTTTCTTTCCTTCCTTCCTTCCTTTTTTTTCCTTCCTCTTTCATTTAGACAACAGGAAGGTAGGAGGGAAGGAGAAAAATAAACATTTGCTCATTGGAAAAACAAAATGCAAGAAAAGAAATGCTTTTAAAAAACCAGCAGTTTGAGAGTAGAAGGGTGACACCTTAAAACAATAAATGGTCATCAGGCCTGGCCGTGAGATTTCTCTTGGGATTCTTTTAGATCGGAATGACTTCATTTTTTAAAGAGTTCAGCCAGCTCTTACTAGAGAGAACAAATATGTTAGAGATATTTGAACTTAGATATCCCTTTTGCCAAGCAATGCAGGTTAATAAATGGAGGCCCCAATTACCCTCAAGAAGCAGCTTGGGTGATCTGAGTCAACTGGCACAAGATAATAAGGTGTTGGGTATGGCAGTGCCACTCCTTAAATGAGTATAAAAGCCTTGGTCAGAGTGGAAGGAGCCATTCAAAGCCCTTCCTCCTCCACTGATCCTCTCCTGAAGAAACCACCCATTCCCAGACACCATGTGTACCACCAACTGCTCCACTGGCTGCCAGTCCACCTGCTCAGTGCCAGTCTACTACAAGCCCGTCTGTTGTGTCCGCCCAACCTCCTGTGTGACCCTGCTCTGCCGCCCTGCATGTCCTGTGGTAACCAGCTGCCAGGACGTCTGTGGAGCTAGCAGCAGCTCCCCCTCCTGCTGTGGCAGTAGCCCCTGTCCACCCACCTGCTGCCAGGCTGGTCCCTGCTCTCCCTCCTGCTGTGTGTCTAGTCCCTGCCCTTCTTCCGGCTGTGTGTCCAGCCCCGGCCAGTCTGCCTGCTGCATGCCAGTCTGCTGCAAACCTGCTCTGTGTGTGCCCGTGTGCAGCAAGCCTATGATCTGTGGGATGCCCTCCTGCCAGATCTCCTGCTGCAAACCAGTCTCCTACACAACCCTGGTCTGCAGACCCACTTGTGCCCCCTCCTCCTGCTCCTGAACAAGAGTGAATTCTCCAAGGCATCTTTGGTCATTGAAGCCTCAGCTCTCCTAGTTCCTCTGGAGCTTTGTCCACCTTCAGTAGTCACACAAAGAAGGGCTACTGATCCAGTCAACACGAGCTTCCGTTTCCCCCATCCCCTCCCTGAAATTCATGGAGCAAAGATCTTCACAGGCAGATACCTTGGCTCTGCCCATTCATTGGTCACTTCACCTGAGGGTGGGTCTCTCTCAAGGGGTTGTCTCATTGCACATTTGCTGTTGGAATCAGCCTTGGCCAGAAGCAATGGTAAACCAATAAATTGATGTGAGCTGCCATATAAACATCTAGTCCTCAATCTTTTCTTTCCCTAAAGCTCTTCCTTAAGAGCCTTAATGGTTCCCCACTGGGAAGTCCCCAGAAGTCCCAGAGGGGTTAGAATCCAGTTTTCTTCCAGGGTTGAATAAGGCAGGATGGGGGTGGAAAGCACTGCTGAGTGTCCTTCCTCTAAACCATCCCTTCATAGAGCTACTATCCATGGATCACTAGGTAGGTCAGTTTTGCCAAATCCAATTCTGAGGATTTTTCTGGGAACTCAAAAGAGACATCATTCTAGCAGATGATTTCAATCTTTCACTTCCTTGAAACCTCTGTGGAGACAACCCTCAATGTCAAAAGAATCAATCCTCATAATACCCCTCCCTTCCCAGAAAAGTTCTCCTCTCTCACAGAAGCCTTTCCTGTTGGCTAAGACAGGATACAAAAACTGTTATCAACTTACTACAAAATAGATGGGACATGATGCTCATAATACAGCTCATTTTTTCTTTCATCAGAATTCCTTCCACCCATCTTTACACACAAACTTCTAGACCATCCCAGGGTGAGGAACTAATCATGTGATCAAAAGGTTCAATTGATAGGCAAGTATTTTTTAAGCCCCCACTATGGACCAGCTCCGGTGCCAAGTGTATGTTATACAAAAACCAAAGTGGTTAAACAGTCTTTCTCCTTAGGGAGCTTACATTTTATTGAGGGAGACAACACATGCAAATAATACATAAAATTAATACAAATTAGAGTCAAGTCTGACACTGGTTAAATCTTAAAGGAAATTAGGGGAGGCAGAGGCAAAGTGGCAGAGTAAAAACAGTAACTCAGCCAAACTTTCCTAATGTTTCCCTCCAAACAACTTTAAAATAACCCTCAAGTAAAATTTTGAAAGGTAAGAGCCAACAAAAGGTCAGGGTGAGACATTTTTCCAGTCCCAGACAACTCATCAGATCAGCAGAAGAGATTTGTGATTCCAGGTAAGGGTTGGTCCATAGTGAAAACTGAGGCAGCCCCAGTAGAGGATTCACGATATCGTAAGGGAGTAGGATGACTGGTCAGAAAGAAATCAGAAGGGATTCTTTCCTGGCACTGACTGGCAGCTCTCCTTCCCACATGCCATTCTGGGTTGCAGTTCTAGAGTAAAGAGAAATTCTGGAGGTCAGTCACAAGGGAGCAGGGGCCTGGTCATAGTTCAGGGTCCAGAAAGGTACTAGCTCTTAGGGTTACAGGAAAGAAGGAGCCCTTCCTGGGTAAAGACCAAAACACAGACCAAGAGAGCAGCGACCATACCTCTTCCAGGCCCCCCACCTTGGAAGCACCAAAACTTACACATCCCCCAGAACTTGTTCTGAAACCGGCAGCATGAAAAAGCCTGGAGTTTGGGACACTGCTTCACTGCCCCCAGCTGAGCAGAGCCCAACTTTAACATAAAATCAAAGTCAAGAAATAGACTGGGAAAAGGAGCAAACGATAAAGAAAAAGCAACTTGACCATAAAAAGCTACTGCAGCGGCAGGGAAGACCAAGGCACACAAACGGAAGACAGCAACATATGAAGAGCTACAAACAAAACCTCTAAGAAAAATGCTAATAGGACACAAAGCAGACTAGAATTCTAGGAAAGGACTTCTGCATCCAAGGAAGGCAGCAGGAGTAACAAATTACCCACTCCTGACCCAGAGAGGTGGTGACAAAGAAACAACAATGTAAGACTCTTTTGAGGCTCTGTCATTGGAATGAGTACATCCTTTCATGAGGATCCATTGGTGATCAAGTCTGGTACCAGTAGCTACGATAATTCCAGTCCTGATAGCATATATTAAAGTTGCCGCAGTTAAAAGGCTCATAGGAATGGCTGAACAAACTGTGGTCTATGTATGTGATGGAACACTATTGTTCTATTAGAAACCAGGAGGGACGGGAACTCAGGGAAGCCTGGAGGGATTTGCATGAGCTGATGCTGAGGGAGATGAGCAGAACCAGAAGAACACTGTCCACCCTAACAGCAACATGGGGGTGAAGGTCAACCCTGAAGGACTTGCTCATTCCAGCAGTGCAACAATGTGGGATAATTTGAGGCTGTCTGCAATGGAGAAGGCCATCTGTATCCAGAGACAGAACTGTAGAGTTTGAACAAAGACCAAGGACTATTAACTTTAATTTAGAAAATAAAACTGATATCTTATTGTCTGATCTTACTATGTCTTATACTTTATGTTTCTTCCTTAAGGATATGATTTCTCTCTCATCACACTCAATTTGGATCAATGTACAACATGGAAACAAAGTAGAGACTGACAGATTGCCTTCTGTGGGGGTAGGGGGAGGGAAGTAAGATTAGGGGGAAAATTGGAAAACTCAAAATAAATAAAATCTTTAAATAAATAAATAAATAAATAAATAAATGTCTCATAGTTGGATCTTGGTATTGAGCTGGTGATCTGCCACGAAGTGAGCCACTACCTATCCTAGTCACTGTTCTCAGGGCCCCCTCCATGCTCTTAGTTGAGTGTCCTGTGGGGCCTGAAGCATTTACTTTGAAAAAATTAGTGTTCAAAGTAGATCTGAGTTGCCTGGACATCCCAGTTAGAAATAATGGACTAGTTCCCCAGTTCTATTTGTTGGTTTTCAGAACTGGGGCCATAATTAAGAGGGACAGCCAGGGACACTCATATTGTGTCACTAGAGGTGAAATTCTTAGACCATCCTAAGATGGACCAGAGTGAGAGCACTTGCCAAGAGTGTTTTCATAATTCAAGAATGAAAATTGGAGGTTCAAAGACAATCAGCTACTGTCATAGTCTCAACCATAAACAATGCCAACTAGCGATCCAGCAGCCATGACCCGCCAGCAACTTCCACGGTTCCCTGGGTTCTGTGGGGAGTGTGGTTGCAGCACTGAATAGAATAGACCACCGTGAGACAGGTTAAGATAGTCTGACCCTACTAATGAAGTCTTGTTGCCTAGCAGGAATGGAATCATAGCTCCTTACATTGGATGTACCTTCTGACAAAGACTTGTATCTGCTTGCCTGGGATGTGAGGCATGTTCTCAGCTCCATCCTTGTCTCCCCATTGCTACTTGACTCCTTGAGGGGCTGTCTATCTTCTTTCACTGAGAAGCAATGGGCACTCCAGAAGGCCCCACTGCAACAACTCACATGGCAGACAGAGCACCAGCACCCAGATACCCCAACACACATGCAAGTAAGCCACAGATGCTTGCTTCACAGAGTCCAGGCAGGACACCTGCCCTCCAGTCCTCTTTGCCACCATCACCACTGGCACTTCCTCTGCCAACTTTGAGAGGCCCCCACCATCCTACATTGGATCAAGCCAGGCCTCATCGCCAGGGTCTCTGAAATGACCCACGGGGCCTCCCTGCCACAAGCACACGGATTCATTCGGACAAGAACAATCAATCACACACGTATGACAACCTGTCACAGGTCCTGTTGCCTCATGCCACAAGAGCCAGAGCACGTGACAGAGTGACCACCATGGAGATCACTTTCAGGCAGGTGGCTGCACCCCTTCATTCATTCTGACTCTTCCTCCCCTCTCAATGGAAGCCAAACCCACTACTGACTTTCAGCATCAACTTGAACTTTCAGAGACCCAACAGAAGCCAAGTCAAAATACCATCATTTCAAAACATTAACCTGCCCACATAAACAAACACACCAATACAAGCACACTCATACTCATGCTTACACTCATATTTGTTTAGGGGCCACTGGTCAGCTCATAGATAATGGCACCATCTTCTAATGATGGGCTCTGAGGGAAACAGCCCTACAGAACAACAAGGAAGAAGGCTCAGGCTCCCCTTGGCACATCCTCCTGCCAGAGGGATATAAGAGCCCACCAGGCTATGCCATCTTCATCCCAGTCCCACATCTTCCTTCTCTCTCTCTCTCTCTCTCTCTCTCTCTCTCTCTCTCTCTCACACACACACACACACACACACACACACACAGCTGCTCCCACCATGGCAGACACCTGCTTTTCCAGACCCTGCATGCCCACAGCCTCAGCCACCTCGGTGTGCTCCAGTGATGTGAGCTGTGGCAGCAATGTCTGCTTGCCCAGTTCCTGCATTGGTTCAAACTGGCAGCTGGAAAACTGCCCGGAGAGTTGCTGTGAACCCAGCTGCTGCGGGCCCTCCTGCTGCCCAGCCCCCTGCTGCCAGCCAGCCTCCTGCCTGACCCTCGTGTGCCACCCGGTCTGCTGCCTGCCTGCCTCCTGCCAGCCAGCCTGTGAACCAAGCCCCTGCCAGGCCACCTGCACCTCTGGCTGTGGTTCTTCCTGCTGCCAAGCCCCTAGCTGCTCTGTCTCTCCCTGTGCGGTGCAGTCCTGCTGCTGCACCCCTCTCTGCTGCCAGCCCAGCTGCTGCCTGGCCCTGCCCGTGTGCTGCAAGCCCAGCTGCTGTGTGACCACAGCCTGTTGTCCGACCTCCAGCTGCTGCCGCCCTGCCTCCTGCATCTCTTTTCTCTGCCAGCCTGTGTGCAGTCCGGCCCCCTGCTGTGTGCCCCTCTCCTGCAAACCCTCTTGCTGCACCACCACGTCCTCCTCCTCTTGCTGCTGCGCCCCGTCCTGCTGTCCCTCCTCCACCTGCTGCCGCCCCACCTCCAGCGTGTCCCTCCTCTGCCGGCCTGTCTGCTGCAAACCTGCCTGCTGCAAACCTGCCTGCTGCAGTACCTCCTCTGGCCAAAAGTCTTCCTGTTGACCATAGGTCATTTGTTCCTCTCAAACCCTGCCAAACTGCTGTCAGCCTCCACAAATGTCCATCTGAACAACTGGCCAGTATCATAGAGCCTCCCAGCCCCACCCCCTCTCCCCCAGGCCCCCGCCAGGCCTCGGCCACACCAGGGCTGACCCCAGCCACGGCTCCTGCTTCCAGATGCACTCAGCTCAGCTGGCATCATCCTGGCTCTCAGGTTCTGTCCGAGCCCAGAGTGTGTGGGGACGGTCCCGGTCATGGGCCTGGCAATAAACCACATTAACTCACCTTCCTGGCTTCTCACTCACCATTTTGCCTTATTCTGGGCCCACCGGGGCTGGGGGAGCTTGGAGAGCTGGGGCGGGGCACAAGGCCGAGGGAGACAGTACAGGAACCAACACTGCACCCATCGCACACACCTTATCATGCCCGACACATCCTTTCTCAATCCTCACTGGGCCATGCGATGCCCATCCCCCCTCCTACAAGCCACTGCCTTTAAACCTGCATCCACCAACATCACCATTCAAGAGACCAGCACCCAGCGGAAGGCTCGCAAGCTCCTGGGAAGGACATCACCCTCTTCTACACGTATTTCTGAGGAATGCCCTTCCTGTCCCTCAGCACAAGGCTTTCTAGGGTCAAGTGCCAATGAATATGTCTTTGGAGTTTGGGCCCCCCCCCCCCCCGGCCATTCATAACAGGATCACAAGCAGGGCTTACATGGACCCAGGAACCCTCCACTCTTTGCCCTCCATCACTGGACATCTTGCTCCTTGGGCCGCCAACCAGTTAATGGGTGGGGCTGGGGCCCAGAGCACAAGGAACATGTGGTATGCCCACATCCAGGTGCACACACCTTTGTGTGGAGAAATGTCCTGGGCAAGTAGCATACCCTCAAGCAATGGGGCAAGATTTCTGTCTCCAGGACAGATTTAGGGAATGCAAAGCCCTTCCTCACAGCAGGCCTCTTGATCCTTGGACTGAGGAGGATCCTGCACCTCTGGATCCCATGGGTCTCACCCAAAACCAGACCTCTCAGTCCAGATGCCAATGGGAGGGTGACCCGCATGCATGCCAGCATGCTCTCCCCTCTAGCCAATGCTACCCCAGGGCCAGCTGCACTTTCCTAAAGGACCTGGCTCATGGCACCAGTGACCTCTGAACATGAACCACCTGAGGTCCAGGGGAGGGGATCCGGACAGTCTTGTTACCAGCCATGACACTGAAAACCTCAGCCTGCCACTGGCTTCCTGAACCTTATCGTCCACCCCAGCTCCCATAGGACCGCATAGCTTCTAGCTATCAGAAAGCCGCCTTGGCGGCAACAGGCAGGGCCAGGGGAAGATCACCATGGCAGGAGGAGCAATGCTGTCTGACTAAAAACTCTCCCTAGCTCCTGACCAAGGGGCCACACTGTCACAGTGAGCCCTGGGAAGGGTCAGGGGCAGCCAGTTCTCCAGCCAGCACTCTGTGGCACCTTCAAGCCAAGCTCCATGAGGTTCATCAACTAACTTAGGGAGTGGCCTTCAGCAGGTCCTCTGTGCTTCCTGGTGCCCTCCAGCTAGGAGGCCAGACCATGCTATGAGAATCAGCACCCTTTGTCCCCTCTGCACTGTGCATGACATTGACTGCCCTGCTGGAATGGCCTTGTGGAAGCATCTGATTGTCCAGCCCTTCCTGGGATGGGCCCTTCCTGCAGCATCCATCCCTCATCCCCAACTGCTCCCATGGTTGTGGGAGGCCCTCTTGGCAGAGTGGTGAATCCAGACCACTGGTCACAGAGGACCATGAGGCACAGAACTGCCCAATTCAGAACAGCTCAAAACATATACCCTCCCAAGGGGCAGGCCCAGGAAAGTGCCTGAGGCAGCCCCCTGCCCTCTACCTAAAAGGGAGGCACTTCCTTGACATGGCCCTGGTCTGTCCCTAGCTACCTGGCACTTTGCAAATTCACTTTTATCTTGCAATCCACACTTTGCCATGGGCACACTTGCTCGTTTCCCCACCTCACTAGGAATGTGTCTCTTCCTGCTCTATTGGGCATTTCTGAATGGGTAGGTCCACATGGTAAGAAACTACTCCCATGCCCATAGACATTCCAACACATCCACCTCAGCCACAGATGCTTGTTTTAAAGAGTCCAGGCAGGACATCTGCCTTTTAATGTCTTTTCTCATATACATTTGGAATACAAGCAGGGCTTTTCATCATCTTCTGACACGACTTCCTTTGCCCATGGCCCTGGACATGGGATACTTTGATCACAACTCGTTTTTCTGTTCTTTCAACTGCAAACATTTTCTTCTACTTTATTGTTTTGATCAGAAGGCAAAAGAGAGTCTTAGTTTTCTAAAACTTTACATTCAAATGAAGAGATGTAAGCCAGTATGCCTTAGATATCTATGTAGTGGATAAATAAGAAATAACGAATCAAGGGAAATCCTAGAATTAGGAGGTTTTTGGAAAGGTTTCTTGTAGTTTTGACCTAAACCCAAGATTCAGAGACAAGGAAGGAGAGCATCCGGGAAAATGTCCAGACCTGAGAGATATAGTTGTTTGTCTCTGAATCAACCAGAAAACCAGCTATTGCATCAAAGAAAACATTTTAGGAAGGAATGAGTCATGAGATTTGAAGAGTAGATGGGGGCCGGGTTTTAAGGACTTTAAAGATAAAACAGAACGTTTGACATCTTATCTCGAAGGCCTTAGGAGGCCTATGTATTTTATTGAATCTGAAGTGACATGATTGGACCTGTGCTTGAGAAGAATGACTTTAGGGTCTGAATGGAGGTGGGATTGGAGTGGGGAGGGACTTAAGAAAGGCTGACCAATCAGCAGGCATGTACAATCCTCGAGGCATGAGATAGTATGTCTCTAGGCCATGGCAATGATGATATCAGAAGAGACAAGATACCATACTAAGGGGGCAGAGGGGAATTCAACAGGCCCTGGCATCATATTAGAAGTGAGTGGGTCCAGGATGACTCCTCAGAGGTGAGTCTGAGGGACTGAGGGGTTATCCTCTATAATAATAGAGAAACTTGGAGAGAGAAGTTTTGTGTGGAAATAGAATGATTTCAGATTTGGCTATGTTGACTTTAAAATGTCTTCTGCATCCTATCCAAGAATTCTGAATTGAACAATGAATTTGTCCTTGTATTTCAGCTCTCTTTTCTCATTGAACTGATAACCTTGTTTTTTCATTGGTTCACTGAACACCTCCTTAATCCCTAAGCCCCTTTATGTTGTAACCCCCCTTCCAGTTCCCTACAGCCTCGCATACCCCTGCACCATTCTGCCTCTTCTAGGCATGTTCCTTTTATTCAATGTCTAGTCATTCTGGGTACCTTTTTGCCTCTTAGTCTTGATTTCCATTTGGGAAAACATAATCCCATCATTTCCCCCATTTTCCTCCAAAAAAATTGGTCTCCTCCTCTCTGACTTCAATCACCACCTAAGAATTTTTCCAATCACAATTCCCTCACTGGCAACCACTCTTCTCTATTTCAAGGGAATTCAAAAAGTATTTTCTTTTTTTTGTTTTGTGCAAGACAATGGGTTAAGTGACTTGTACAAGGTCACATAGTTAAGTAAGCATTAAATGTCTGAGACCAGATTTGAACTCAGGTCCTCCTGACTCCAGAGCCGGTGCTCTATCCACTGTACCACCTAGTTGCCCCAAGAGGTATTTTCTAATGATTTTGTCCTAAGATTGTAAATGCGATAAGATAAAAAGACAGTTGGCATCCTCAAAAAGCTTCCATTCTAGTAGGAACAAGCAGCAGGTGAAATGAAGTCAACAGAAGAATGAGAAATGGGTCTCCCATGATCATGGTGGAACTGCAAAAGGGATACAGTGAACATAGTTAGTCAAGGCCCTTTCTTCAAGTGGAACTTCCAGAAACAACTGACAATCAGAGAAAGGTCCAGCCCCAGAAGTGGAGAGCTATTCTAGGGAGAGAGTGAGAAAACAAAGGGTAGAAGCAAGTCTGGTCTGCTGGGAGGTGGGCCCAGAGAGGCATGAACAAGAGGATTCAATGTGTTGTCTGCCCTTGTTGAAGACATGCTTCTAAAGAGTGGAGACCAGAGGGGCAGCTAGGTGGTGCAGTGGATAGAGCACCGGCCCTGGAGTCAGGAGGACCTGAGTTCAAATCCAGCCTTGGACACTTAATAATGACCTAGTTGTGTGGCCTTGGGAAAGCCATTTAGCCCCATTTGCCTTGCAAAAACCTAAAAAAAAAAAAAAAAAAAAAAAGAGTGGTGACCAGGCCTCATTCTATTGTTGCATCCGTTTTGGGTGCCCCTGGCTGTGTCTGGCCCACAAGAAGGCCGAATTTCTTTTTGGTTCCTGTCTAGATAGGCATCATTCTATCCCTGCAATGGAAGTGCTCCCAGTAGGTTGAGGGCCCTTCCTATTCCAATCCATTTCACAAGTAACAAGAACCTAACGGTCCACGGTGGACTTATGTTCACCTAGGGCCTGGGAGGACTGCTGCCTTTCTCCTTCTGCACCTCATTTCAGGGAAGGAGGGAAGCAGGAGGGCTCTGACTCCAGCTAGGATTCTATGGTCTTACTCCTGGGAGTGGGACAGTTAAGTACCCGAGGAGGCAGGGGCACCAAGGAAAGAGCCTCTCGTTTGCCCATGCTGCCAGCAGGGGGCAGCCGCATTCCATCTTTATTTCCCCAAGCCCACCCTCCCCAACCCAAGAGGACAAGGTGGAAGAGATGAGTATATAGCAATCTCTACTGGGTTTTCTTTAGTCCACAGACTGTGTTGACTCTGCTCTCAGATTCACTCTCCTTGTAGTTCTCTAACAAGATAACTCGCCCAATTTTTTGAGGGGGTGGGGGGTGGGATTATCTTCCAGGATCTGTTGGTATAAATTTCTGAATTTAAACAGAGGTCTCGTCTAGAAATGCACTCGCTCTCTCTGTCTCTATCTCTCTGCCTCTGTCTCTGTCCCTCTCTCTGCTTCTCTGTCTCTCTATAATTCTCTCTCTCTCTCTCTCCCCCTCCCCTCTCACCTGGAATGGATTCTGGAACCATTTCCTCATCTAGATTAAGTGGAGCTCATCCCAGATGTGGGTGAGCAGACCCCTACTTTTCATCTAAGCATCACTCCAGCTAATACTTCCATAGCACACCCAAAGGCAAGGCAATGGGGTAAGTGCTTTCAAGATAGTTCCTTCTTTCATCCTCACAACAATCCAGGAGGTAAGGGGTGATATTATCCCCATTTTATATATTAGGAAACTGAGCCTGAGAGCTTTAGTGATTTGTTTAGGGTCATACTGCTAGTAAAAGTTTGAGGGGGTGGCTAGGTGGCACAGTGGATAAAGCACCGGCCCTGAAGTCAGGAGGACCTGAGTTCCAATCCGGTCCCAGACACTTAATAATTACCTAGCTGTGTGGCCTTGGGCAAGCCATTTAACCCCATCTGCCTTGCAAAAACCTAAAAAAAAAAGTTTGAGGCCGAGCTTGAACTCAGGTCTTTATAAGGTCAGGTTAGCCCTTTATCAAGCATGTCACAGACAAATATGGAGTAATTTAGAATAACATCACCTAGAAAAATCTAGGAAATGCAAAGGAATTCCAAGAGGTCATCATTAGGTCCAGAAACTAGAAAGTATTCAAGGGCCTCCCAGGAGTGGGGTATGAGGGGTCCAGTCCCTTCCTTCTCCATGGCCTGGGTGAACTCTCCCTTGGATCCTCCCCAGGCCATCTCCATGTCTGGGGCTGTCCAGCAAGTCTTCTCCTCTGAATGAAAGGCAAGATGCTGGGTCTACCTCCTCAAGTTGGGGGGAGGGGTGGAATATTCCATGACTTCTACTTAGGGGCCCTCTGTTCATGGATTTCTTCAGAAACTCAGATCCCCATTTCCTACTTGAACACATTGCCTTCAGGTCACCTTGTGAACTCTGCAATCTCAGATGCTTCCTTTATGATAAGCTTTGACTGCAAGCAATAGATCCTGGAGGGAAGGGAGAGAGAAAACCCAGAGATACTCCCAAAAAAAGACATGAAGTAAAGGAGGGAAAAGAGATGGCCAAAATAAGGCCAAGGTACCTGCTGTTCTTCTTTCTAGGTACAATGAGCCCATTCTTCAGAGTCCCAGCCAACCTGGCATCTTGGGGGTAGGTCAATCCCTGGAAATCAAGGAGGAACAGGCCATGTCCTCTAGACAAAGTGCTGGGGCTCCAACTGACCAGAGGAAGTCTTCCCAATCTTATACACCACTGAAATCATCTGATTCAATTGCTTCATTTGACAGATAAAGAAACTGAACCCAAGAGAGGGGTGGTGATTTTTCTTGGGGGATGGACTAGTAAATGGCTAAGTTGGAAACTAGACACCTTGACAAGTCCTGAGGTCTTGGACCCTACATCCCCAGAGAAGGATGAAAGAGACTTAAACTTTCATCCCTGCCATGAGCCCAGAGCACTGGCAGATGGGCAGTGCCATAGTGGAAAGCCCTGGAACTTGGAGGGGAGATGACCTGAATTAGCATACTACCTCAAACACTTCCTAGCTGTGTGATTCCGGGCAAGTCTGTCTGCCTCCATGTGCTCACTTGTTAAGTGGGGATCATCCTGAGGATTCAATGAGTTGACATTCTATATTGTTTTCCACCAACCATAAGGTATCATTATGAACTGGCCTTTTGACCTTGGACGAGTCACAAATCTGCAATTTCACTTGGGCATTCTCTGACTATTCTACTGCTCTTACCATTGCTCTAGTTGGAGACAAGATGGTGGGTGGTAAAACTGGAGCCCTGATATCTAGGTTTCCCAGCCTTCCTTCCCCTCCTTAAACCCTGAGGTCTCTAGTGCTACATACACACACACACACACACACACACACACACACAGCAGGCAGACAATTAATGCCTGAGAATTCATTGACTGGCTCTAAATCTCAACTCCTATAGCCCACATCTTGCCAGTCCTTCCCTACCACAGTGGGTTCTAGTGGGGTTTTGAAGACAGGCACAAGAGAGGGCAGAGAACAGGTTTATTGCTATTGTCACCATCATTAATGATAACTATCTCCTGTCCACCAGAGCCCCATGAGGGAATTGCTCCTGCTGTGTACAATCCCCATTGTCCAGATGAGGAATCTGAGGGTGTTACAGTCCTAGAGTCACTAAAATCTCACAGCTTCTGCTAGGTTTCTGCTTGAAAGCTTTTCCAGATTGTGGTCAAGGGTCTGACATCTTCAGACATGTAGAACTCCCTGGCATGATAGGCTAAGAGAATGACTGGTGCCATAAATGAGGCAGGCTTGGGTTTGAATCCTACCTCCAACATTGATTAGCCATCTGGTCACGGGCAGCTTGACTCTAAAGAGCCTCAGTTTCCCAGTCCAGCAGGGCCTCATTCATGGGATTGTTGAAGCATTGCTGTGAACCTAAACATCACAGTTGTTATTACTAAGTCCCAAGGGTTGGCTCAGTTCAGCCATGGCCATTTGACCATCTTCAGTTTGTCCCAAAAGACCAGTGTCTCCAAGGCAGAATCGACCCAAGAGGCCTCGCCAAATTGGGCTCCTTCATCCAACACTATCAGAACAGGAACTCTGGGGCAGAGCCAAGGGAAGGCTCTGCCCCTTATGGTCTAGGGTTCACCAGGGAAGCCTGCAGGGCCTGGAGCCAAGATGTGCTTTCCCAATGTACTCAGAACAAACGAAGCCCGCCAGGCCTTCCAGAGCCAGATGATGCAACTTCCCTGGCGCCTTTCCAAATGGGAGCCAGAACAGCCGCTCAGGATCACTCGCTTGTGTCTTTCTTTCTCAAGTTTTGCAGCTGGGTCATCATTTCACGATTTGCTAAGAGCCCTGGGGAAGGGGGACAGACTTTTTAAATACCACTTTTTATTGTATGAATAGTTCGTCCCCTTCCCAGCCCTGGTAGGAACATGAAAATACAAGTTTGTGACTCATCACCCAACAGAAGAGGGCTTGGCTTGCTTCCCCGACAGCATGGGGACAGGGACAGGAAGGTTCCACCGATTCCTGTTAAAGGCTGTTGTTGTTTGTTTGATCTTCATTCTGGAAGAGGACCGTGATGTTAGGGAGATGATGTCATGACAAGCATTTGAATTGGTTTGGGGGGGGGGGGGCTGGGCTAAGTCACCAGACTCACTTTTCCCCCAGAACCATCTGGATCCAGTGGCCAGATGTGAATCAGGACAACTGAAGATGGTCCTGGATGCAGTAGAAGACCTAGGGGTTTTTAAGTTAAAGTTTTTCCCAGGTCTCCACTGAGACAATGGCCATTCAGTGATTTAGCTAGGTTAGAAAATGAGGCAGAGAATGTCCTCTTTTACTTAATCAAAATAAATCTATCTGGGAGGGGATAGGTTTTCTGTCCGCAACAAAAATATTTGCTATTTGCATTTACTCTAAAGTAATTTGGGCCCAAACTATGACCAAGTGTGACTTGATCTGGAACATATCATTGGCCAATCAATGAGAACCTGAGTGATTTGAGTTGAAGAAGGAAATATAACACATAAACTCCAACTATCTTGTGAGGTTTCAGCAATCTAAACTGACATTCCTTTGGGTAAAGCATCTGATTTCTCTTCAAGGCACTGAAGACTTCAATGGGCCATCATTTGATCAGTGTGGATGCTTCCCTCCACCAGAGCAGAAGGCAACTCCTCAGTGATTTGCTTGACAGTATTCAAGAATTGTAGTGGCCAAATAACCAACTTCCCCTAGGCAAAATGGTGTCTATCCTTCAGGCAAGAAACATACTGCAATTAAACCTTCTTAAAGCTAACACTTTGCTTTTGATGATTATCTCTGAATTATCCTGTCCAAAGCTAATTTTTAGGGCTGCTTTCTGCCTTTGATGTCTACCTGAGCCATGTAACTCTCACCTGTGGCTCCAAGAAGCTGGAGCATGTGGCCACACCCAGTAAACCATTTCACCAGACAGGCTAAATCAGGTTGAAGGTAATCGAGGGGGGTGTCAAACCCATCGGTGAGTTGGGGGGATGTCTATCCCAAGTCTGTGAAGACTTCTCCCAGTGGAAGAAGTAGATGAGAACAATTCATTCCAACAGCCATGAATACAGCTGAAGCAGAAGTTGTGGAACATTTGGAGCTCTGCGAGGCATGGAAGACACCAAGGTCATCCCTGGATCCAGAGCCAGCCCAATTGTCTTGACTCTGTTTTGCCACTGAATTTGTTAGAGAGAAGTGAGGTCCATGACTTCATGCAGTTCTGCCTCACTTAAATCCAATTTGTCAAAAGAAATCTATTCTTAAAATTCTATTTTTCACTATTATTACCTATTTCAAAGTCTTGTGTCAAAAAGGAAGTAGTGAAGTAGCAGGTACAGAAACACTGGGAGCTGTAGTCACAAGCCCACAAATAGGCAACCCTGCTCAAAGGTTTGTTTCCCCACTGGAAGTAGCAGTGGGATTTGGCAGTCCATTGGGAATCTGAGCAACCTTTTAAAGCTTGCACTGTTCACTTGGTGAGAGGAAGGGGTTGGAAAAGGTAAAAACTGTCTGCTTACCCAACCCTGTCCTGATTACCTGGGCAGGTGGGGAGCCCACCCTGTGGTTGAAACATATCCAAAAAGTGCAAAAACTTCTTCAAAGAAGATTCCACTCACCACTGGAGCCTAAAATGTGTACACACTCACAGGCAACACAACTCTTATTGCAAGAGAACTCAGCAGATATCACACCGAAATAGCAGCTCTGAGTGAAACAAGGCTGGCAAATGAAGGCCAGCTCACTGAAGTCAGAGCTAGATCCATGTTTTCCTGTGATGAAGGGGGAGCACCGTGAAACTGGGGTAGGTTTTGCAATCAAAACTAATCCAGGGGTGGCTAGGTGGTGCAGTGGATAAAGTACCAGCCCTGGAGTCAGGAGTACCTGAGATCAAATCCAGCCTCAGACACTTAATAATGACCTAGCTGTGTGGCCTTGGGCAAGTCACTTAACCCCATTTGCCTTGCAAAAACCTAAAAAAATACCCAACTGATCCAGTCAACAAGCTTGTGTGCCTACCAAAAAGAGTAAACAGGCTCATGTCAATGCAATTGCCACTTCCAGGAAAATACAAAGCCACCATCATCAGTGCCCATGCTCCCACCATGACAAATCTTGAAGTCAAGAAAAAAATGTGATGAAGACCTGGAGACACCTATCATCAATGACCAAAAGAGGAAAAACTTATAATTCTGTTTATTATTAGAATTTATTAGACTCAGACTACCAGATATGGCAGGGAGTCCTCAGGAAGAATAGAGTTGGAAACAGCAACTGCAATGGTCACCTACTATTGAAGTCTTGTGCATCTCATGACCTTCTCATCACAAACACTGCCTTTTGTTTACCTAAATGCAATAAAACTTGGTGGATGCACCCTTGTAGCAAACATTGGCATCTGACAGACCATGTGATTATAAGG
This sequence comes from Macrotis lagotis, assembly GCF_037893015.1. Lineage (NCBI taxonomy): Eukaryota > Metazoa > Chordata > Mammalia > Peramelemorphia > Peramelidae > Macrotis > Macrotis lagotis. Next base: position 273,092,119 of record NC_133662.1, on the reverse strand, counting down.
AGAAGAGCAGACAAGATGTGAAAGTGTCAAAGGCAGTGCGTGGTGCAGAGTGCTGGGCTGATCAAAAACTCATCCTCTCCAAGTTAAATATTCACATTCAGCTGAAACCCAAGGTAAAATGACTTCCAGAAGAATTAATGTCAAGAGATTAGAGTGCTTCTCCAAGAGGGAACAGTTGAGCCAACACCCAGTTGGTATCAGTGGAGCAGAAAAGGTTGGGGCAGCTTTCAGAGGCGTGCAGCACTGCATTAGTTCACCTGGGTGAGAACCCTCACAAACATCAAAACTGGTTTGAAGACAATGATGGAGAATAGCTCATCCGTTTCTAAGAAGGAAGCACTTAATTCCCTCAAAAGTAAATTACAAGAGATGCTTAGGTTCATAAAGGTGGATGAAATTTTGTTTTATCCACAGGATAATAATAATCTAAAGTATTTTTATGATGCCCTAAAGGCTATTTATGGCCAACACATGTACTTCTCAACTACTTAGTGCTGATGGAGTACCATTGATTAGTGATCGGGACACGATCCTAGGGAGATGAGCTGAACACTTCCATAGTGTTCTTAACAGATCATCATCAGTCAATGCGGAAGCCATTGACCATTTACCTCTAGTTGAAATCAATTCATCCTTAGCTGAAGCACCAACTGAAGAAGTTTTGAATGCCGTTAGGCTTCTTGCAAGTGGCAAAGCACCTGGTGCTAATTTTATTCCATCTGGGATTTACAAAGTGGGGATTCCATTACTCATACAAAAGCTGACTGAAATTTTCCAGGTTATGTGAGCATGAGGAAGTTATCTCCCAGTGTTCAAGGATGCCTCCATTGCCCATCTCTATAAAGGTAAAGGGAATATATTTTGCTGAGACAATCACAGGTGTGTTTCTCTCTTAGTCATTGCTGGCAGGATTCTTGATAATCCTCCTAAATAGGTTGATCCTCCACCTGGAAGATGGTCATAACCTACTTGAAAGCCAGTGTGACTTCAGAAAGAGTCAAGGAACAATTGATATGGTATTTGCTGCCCAACACCTCCAGGAAAAATGCCAGAACTGAACAGAGGTCTGTATTTAATGTTTGTAAATTTGACCAAGGCCTTTGATTCCTTCAGTAGTAAGGCCTCAGGGAAAAAGTACGTCCAAATCCGGTTTCCCAGAGAAGTTCATTAGTATCGTATGTAAATCTCATGTTGGTGTGCTTGCCTGGATTCTTGAGATTTCCCAGTCACCAATGGAATGAAACAAAGTGTGTCCCTGCTCCCATGCCTTATAGCATAATGTTTTCAACTATCTTATCAAACACCTTCACTGAGGATGAACATGGCCAAGGGCAGCTATCACACTGATATCAAATTCTTCAACTTGAAGAGGTTACAAGCCAAGATCAAAGTGAAGGAAGTGTTGGCGCAGAATCTTCTGTTTGCAGATGATAGTGCCCTCAATGCAGCCTCTGAAACTGAGATGCAACAGAGTCTGGATGGATTCTGTGCTCGCTTTGGTCTAACAATGAACAGCAAGAAAACCCAGGTGCTCCATCAGCCAGCACCACCCCATCCAGATGTGGAACCATTACTCACAGCACTGCCAAAAATTCAAACATTATTTCAGAGAGCACCAATATAATGGACTGGCCATGTTGTTCAAATGCCAGGAGTATGCTTGCCAAAAAGACTATTTTATGGAGAACTCACACAAGGGGGTAAGAAGAAGCGATACTGGGACACCCTGAAGGTCTCTCTTAAGAACTTTGGAATTGATTGTGTAGCATGGAAGACACTGGCACAGGACCACCCAGTGTGGTGTACCCTCATTAGAGAGGGTGCTGTTCTCCATGGGCAAGCAGAAGGAAACATGAGATGCATACATGAGAGAGTTCACTATGGACTATATGCCCAACCTGTGATAGAGGATCTGGGCTCATATTGATCTAATTAGTCACAGTTGGACACACTGTAACTTATCTCTAAAATATGATGTCATTTTGATCTGCGATAATGAAGGACAAGAACCAACCAATCAGCAGCTAATTTATAACTAGCCCTTGGCTTGTTGTCTTCCCTTTAGACTCCTGCAGATAAGAACTGTCTTTTTGTGCCCCCTTAGCACAGGCTTAGCAAGTGGTTAGGCGTGGTATAGTGGACAGGGCAATAAGTTTGGAACAGGAAGATTTATTGACCTCAGACACTCACTAATTGTGGCATTGGGCAAATCACTTTACCCTGTTTGCCTCAGTTTCCTCATCTGCAAAATGAATTGAGAAGGAAATGGCAAATCATTCCAAGCATGGAGTCATGAAGAGTTGGCTACAAGTGAAAGACGACAACAACAACCAACTGCAAGCTCCAGTTTTATGCCTAGTAGGTACTGACTGCCTTGGGGTCCATTCTCAAACCCTTTGCAGCTGGAACAATATGATCCTGAATCATCTGCCACACAGTGAGGAGCCATAGAAGAGAGTTTGTGAAAAGGTGGGGAGACAAAACGAGGAGGTTTCTTATGTACCTGAAATATCTCTTTGAGTGTATTTCTTTTCTCAGAGTATCTTAGCATCCTCCCCATCATTTTGATATAGTTTGATGCCCTATAACTCATTTTATATTTTTTAGTTTCTTTTTACAAAGCTTGCTGACCATAAGGTTCAGAAGTTCTTATAACCCCCAGAATGCTGACCCTGCAAGTGTCTCATTCAGTAGTTCTGAGATCTTGGTCAAGCTCCTCCCACTCTCTGGGCCTTCTTTTCATCTTCCAAAATGGGTGGTGACCAATGTCTTTTCAAGTTTGAGGTTGAAAGCTCATCATCTCCTCAGTGCAGGCACTTCTGCCCTGGGTCTGTGTCCCAGCTCATGGTTCTGGGTGGTTTCTTACATGGCCACTGCCCCAGCCCCTCTCCCAGGCTGCAGCTCCCTCATGACTGAATCTGCCTGTCAAAGGTAGTGAAGCAAGAGACCTAGCCAGATCAGTCCTTTTCTAGCTAGACATGGCCTCTTGGGTCATCATTTGTGGCCTGCCATGCCTCTTCCCAACTCTTTGATTATCCACATTATTGCATTTCTTCTGATTTCATGGAGTTCTAGGAGTTGCAGTCTTGCAGTCCCATAGGTTGTACACCAGATTGCAGCATAGTAATATCAAAAGAACTACACAGACTATGCAACCCAGCCTATTCTTTCCCTCTTCAATGATGGTTCTAGATCACATCCAATCTGCAATGACCATCCAAGAATTGTGTGCTAATGATTGACTCAACGGACTGCCCATGCACTTGCATGCCATAATCTTTACAACAGACATTTCTCCATCATTTTGTTTTTTCCTGTGTGAATTGTTAGGCCACTCACTTTGGAGTGTCCACGTTCTCACTGGGGCTCTTTAGGGTTAGAGACCTTTTTTGCAACGAACACAATCTCATCTGTAAACAAGAGCAACTAGAGGACCTCCCCGGGGTCACAGGTAAGGCCCTGTGAGCTCCTCTGGGGTGCAAACATCTCACTGTTTTATGTTTCACCTGATGCTTGGACTCAAGTTGTCCTTTTGCATTACAATTTCCTTTACTTAACACAGTGATCATGTCTATGGAGGTGTTAGGTGAATCAGCATGAACATTTTTTTTAATTAAGACAAGTGTTTAATCTCTTTCTTCAATTAGGTATTTGTACTCCACAAAAATCCTTAATCTTCTCGGCTAGGTCAGCAGAGAACCATGTTAGAAAGACTTCAGGAACAGATAGCATCAGCTGTCCCGGTGCCAGTCTAACTAACTTAGTCTTATCACCAGGAGGTTGGTTACAAGGCAATGAAATCTTTCCTCACACCCGCTGCTAAAATAATGGAAAATACAAAATTGTGCTGATCTTTCACGTTCCCTTTGGCTTCCACTGTGGCTATGCTTATGTAGCAGAAAAGGGGCCAGAGGATGCCAAGAATCACACAATTCGCAGATTCACATGATTTGAAAAGACCCCAGTGGCCGTTTGATCCAAGCCATACTTGAAAGCAGTCCTCACTCACGTACTTGACAAGAGCTTGAAGATATCTAGGAAGAATCTACCACTCCCTGAGACTTTTGTACAGCTCTATGGCCAAGAAAGGTTTTTTCCCCCACAAAAAAGTCTTCATTTGCTCCCTGGGACATTCTGGGGGTTTGCTCTACTGACTTTAGGCAATCACTGCTCCCTTTTACTGATGTTCACTAACCAGCTCTTTAATGATTCACTCTAGAAGTTTCTAGAAATTGAAGTCAGGTTCATTGGTCTGTAGGTTTCAGATCCAATACTCTTCCTTTTTACTCTCTTCTAGTCTTGAGGCCCCTCTCCTATTCTCCATGGTCTTTGAAATATTGGTGACCTTGAGTGACTCACCAATCACATGCACCAATTGTTGTTGTTACTGTGTTCCAGTGCCCCAGGATGCAGTTTATCTGAGAAGGAAACCTGAATCCATCAATGGCAATGAGGGGCTTTCTTTCTATATTGTTACTTATCTTTCCATTGCTCAGTCTTTTTCAGTGCAAAGGGTATTTGTCCTTGGCAGAGAAAAGAGAAAAAGTCAAGAACTGAGCAACTCTGACTTCTTTCTTTTTGTCAGTCATCATGATCCCCGACCTCCCCACTTTTTTGACTCTCTGTTGCAACATCTGAATAGAAGGAACTCGTACATCCTGAGAATACCAACCACTGGGGCCTCTCTACACATGAGATTTTTGTCCACTCACCATTGAGTTGGAATACTACTGAAAAAATCTAAACCACATTAAGATTGTGGTTTAAATGGAGCTACACGATATCACAAATCACAGCTCAGGGGTGGCTAGGTGGCGCAGTAGACAGAGCACTGACCCTGGACTCAGGAGGACCTGAGTTCAAATCCAGCATCAGACACATAATAATTACCTAGCTGTGTGGCCTTTGGGCAAGCCACTTAACCCCAATGCCTTGCAAAAAAAATCACAGCTCAGCAGAAGGAAAATGGTGTCCAGATTCTCCTTGGAAGAACAGACACCCTTCATCACCCCCCAAAAAAACTTACCAAGAAGTAAGTTCATGGGAGCCTTGATCATCTGACCTCATTGTGTGTGGCTTGATGAACATAATAAACAAATCCCCCACAAAAAATCATTGCAGTTTCTGTGCCACTCTCTGGCAAAGAATCAGAGTAGAGAAAATCTATGAAAATCTTGACAAAAATCTGGACCTAAGACAGCATATCCCTTGATAATAAGTAACATCACTGTGGAAAGGATACTAAAAAGGAGTCACTCAAATGCTAAAAAGATATGGTTTGATAATAAGAAATGATAGAAATTAAAGGCTCACAATCTATGCAGGAGCTTCAAAGTCCATCTGTCATGAAGACTTTCTTGAAGAAGACACTTGAAACTTAGAATGACAAGCAGCAACACACACACACACACACACAAACTATTATGACAGGAAACAACTGGTTACCAGTGAAGGAGTTATTTCTGAGAATTAGTTATATGCAAACCATAGACTAGCTAAAACAAAGATCAATTAAAAGAATGAGAGGGTTCTGTATAAAATTACAAAAGTCCCAAGATCCCCTTTTCAAGCAAGTTAACTATGAAAAATGACTAAATGGAAAGTTCCTGCCCCTTACCATCACTCGTTCTAAAAGATGGTTAGTCCATGTAAATCCAGGTCTATAATGGGGAAGCTAGGAGTCCAAGAAAGAACTCAGTCAGTCAGAGGGGATGGAGCCAAGATGGTGACAAGAACTGATCGTGTCTTAGGTGCTCTCTCATAAAACTTAAAAACTAAGGACTCTAAATTTTCGAGAGACAGAACTCACAGAGGGACCCAATGAGGTAGTTCTCCTACTCAAGGTAACCTGGAAAAGAGCAGAAAGGCTCTGCTCCCCAGGGTTGGAAGGGCGGCCACCAGAGGGGTGGCCTGACAAAGCGAAAGAACTTCAACCTCCCAGAGGCAGCCCCAGGGCTCTGGGAGCCAAGGCTCACAGCAGCAGGGGGAGTTTCTTGAGCTGCGCCCTGGGGAGCACTGGGCACAACTTGGGAGAACAGCGGGGAACCTCTGCCAGAGTGAGAATGTGAAGCCCAGCCCTCAGGGCACACAGTGAGCAGTGAGCAGAGCAGCTTGGCCAAGGCAGCCCAGATTCAGGAAACAGAAGTAGGTGGAGCCGGTAAGCAAGAGCCCCCAGGGCATGAGCCCATTGAACCTAGGGAGGGAAGTGAAGAGAGATTTCAGAGCTCAGTCCTCTGCCCCTAGAACAGAAAGCTGGGGTTCTGACCACAGTCAGATCCTGCTTGCAGTCTGGGCCCCCCCATAGAACAGCAGGGACCCCCCATCTCAGCCCTGTGGCAGAAGGGGTCGCTTATGGTCATTCACAGACCAGGAGGGAGGACAGAGCCTTACACACTGAGATCCTTGTGGGAGTGTCCCAAAAGCTCAGGAAGTGCCCCCAAAACAGGCTTAGACTGGGAAAATGAGCAAGCAGAGAAAAAAGAGGAATACCATTGAGAAATATTTTGCATATGAGCCTAAGAAAGATCAAAATACTCAGTCTGAAGATAAGGAAGCACAAGCTCCTGAATCTAAAGACTCCAAGAAAAACAGAAATTGGGCTCAGGCTATGACAGAGTTCAAAAAAGACTTTGAAAATCAACTGAGGGAGTTAGAAGAAAAACTGGGAAAAGAAATGAGAGAGATGCAGGAAAAACATGAAAATGAAGTCAACAGCTTAGTCAAGGAAATCCAAAAAAAAAAATGCTGAAGAAAATAGCATGCTAAAAACCAGCTTAGGTCAAATGGATAAAACAGTTCAAAAAGTTATTGAGGAGAAGGATGCTTTAAAAAGCAGAATTGGCCAGATAGAAAAAGAGATAAGAAAGCTCTCTGAGGAAAAGAAATACTTCAGACAAAGAATAGAACGCATGGAGATTGCTGAGTTTACAAGAAATCAGGACTCAATACTTCAAAACCAAAAGAATGAAAAATTAGAAGAAAATGTGAAACATCTCATTGAAAAAACAACTGATATGGAAAACAGATTTAGGAAAGATAATTTAAAAATTATTGGAATACCTGAAAGTCATGATCAGGAAAAAGCCTTGACATCATTTTCAAAGAATTACTACAGGAAAATTGCCCTGATATCCTAGAAGCAGAGGGCAAAATAGAAATGGAGAGAATCCACCGATCCCCCAGAGAAAGAGATCCCAAAAAACCAACCCCCAGGAATATTATAGCCAAATTCCAGAACTCCCAAGTCAAAGAGAAAATATTACAAGCAGCCAGAAGGACACAGTTCAAATATCACGGAGCTGCAGTCAGGATCACACAGGACTTAGCAGCTACTACATTAAAAGCTCATAGGGCTTGGAATATAATATACCGGAAGGCAAAAGAGCTTAGAATGCAGCTGAGAATCAACTACCCAGCAAGGCTGAATGTCCTCTTCCAGGGGAAAAAGATGGATTTTCAATGAACCAGGGGAATTTCAAATGTTCCTGTTGGAATGGCCAGAGCTGAACAGAAGGTTTGATCTTCAAATACAGGACTCAGGTGAAGCATAGAGATTGGAGGAGAAGGGGAAAATATGAGGGACTTGATGATGATGAACTGCATGTATTCCCACATAGAAAAATGACACTGATAATACTCATATGAACCTTGTTAATTAACAGAGCAGGTAAAAGGAGATTTTATAGATGAAGCACAGGAGAAAGCTGAATTTGAAGATAACCTATGGTGTAAAAATAGAGTCAATAGAAAAAAAAGGAAATGTAATGGGAGAAAGAAAAAGGAGAGGGGGAATAGGCCAAGATGTTTCATATAATAAGATTTTTCTTTATTACAATGAGCTATTGCAATGACATGGAAGGGGGGAAGGCAAGGGGGAATGAGGGAATCTTCGCTCTCATCAGAGGTGGCTAGGAGAAGAAACAGCATATATACTCAATGGGGTATAGACATCTGGAGTAAGAAGGGGGGGCAGGGGTAAGGGGTAGAGATGTGAATGAAGGAGGAAAGGATGGACCGTGGGGGGAGAGTGGTCAGATATAACACATTTTCTTTTTTTACTTCTTGCAAGGGGCTGGGATTGGATGGCCTGTCCAGGACCATAGGGCCAGGTGGATGCTGGGCTTAAGGGTGGTATGTGGGCCCGGGGCCTCTTGGCCCCAGGGCCAGGGATCTGTCTGCTGCACCACTCAGCGACCCTACAGCAGAGTCAGAGTGAAAGGAGAGAGAAAATAGAGTACATGGTAGTGGAGAAGTATGAAGGGAGGGAGTTGCAATCAGCAATGGCAACGGTGGAAAAATATGGAAGTAACTTTTGTGATGGACTTATCCTAAAGAAGGTGATCCACCCGCGACAGAGCTGGTGGTGTTGGAACACAGACTGAAGCACATTTTAGTATTATTATTATTATTATTGTTGTTGTTGTTATTATTATTATTATTATTTGGAGGGGGTGCAGGGCAAATGGGGCTGGGCGGCCTGCCGGGGGGCCGCCTAGCAGGGTGATCATTGGGTGTCTGAGGCCAGATGTGGACCCGGGTGCTCCTGGCTCAAGGGCCAGTGCTCTGTCTGCCACCCAGCCACCCCTACTATTATCACTATTTTATTTTATTTTATTTTAGGTCTTTTTTTTTCTCTTTTTGGTTTTTACCAGGCAGTGGGGTTGGGGTGGCTTGCATGTCACACGGCTGGGTGACTGTTGGGTATATGGGGCCGGATATGGGCTTGGGTGCTCCTGGCTCCAGGGCTGGTGCTCTGTCCACTGCGCCACCTGGCCATACCTACAATTATTGCTATTATTTTTTTATTTTAATTTTAATTTAATTTTTTCTCTCCCCTTTACTTTATTGCTCAAGCAAGTCTATAATTTTGGGGGGAGGGGTATTTTGTTTACTCTTAAACAGTAATATTTTATTAATGTATAAAAAAGTTATTTGTACAAAATGAGAATAAAGAAATATTAAATAAAAAAGAGTCAAATATAAAAAAAAAAGAACTCAGTCAGTCAACCCCTGAAATGAAGAAATCTGGCAACCAAAACCAATAGTGGTTTAGGATATAAACTCATTTCAAAATATTGTGAAAGAGGAAAGCAGATTACAAGTAGCATCACCTTTCAAAAGAGCAAAGCATGCTAAAATGAGGGAGAAATCCACTTGGCATGAGACCCAGCCAAGCTGGAACCTCCCCAGGCCTCTTCCAGAATAGAGGGGCAGCAGACCCACAAGGCAGACAGAAAAAGGTCCAGATCTGCTACAATTTGGAGGAGCAATCCATCCTGGACCACAGGGGATCATCACATTTCCAAGATCCCCTCAAGTCTAACAGGTCAAGAGCCATGCACTTGAAGAGAAAGCAAATGAAAAGGATGAATTTGGAGGTAGGAAAAGCAGCTGGTGCAGACTAAGTGCATGCCAAAGAATCCCAGGCTGGAGGCAGATCAAGAGAGCTCAATGAGGGGAAAACACCAAACAAAAAAAATCTCTCACTACAATAAAATGTAACTGACAGGAAACCAGCAACTATCAACCCACAAACGTGGTTTTTAAATTTTTCTACTAAATCTTCCTAAGAAAAATCTATGTACACATGTATCTAGGATTTTCTCCATAAAAATGTTGGAAGAGAAGAGGGAGGCTTTCACTGATGATTTTATGTAACTGACTACCTCTTCCCAGCCACATAATTGAGGGAAGAGGGCAGATATACAAGATCCATTCCCCCAGAAATGTCCAGAATAAAACAAAGCCTAGGTTTCCAAGTTCTCCTCTGATGAGGCGTATCCCATGGACATATTACGATTGTGGAAGACTACTTAGTCAACGAAGCCCCAGGAGACATGTTGCTCAGTAATTCCCTGGGTGTTGGCTTCAAGCCTGCCATAAAACAAGGAGGTTCCCGTATCCTGGAAATATCCTGCACAGAAGCCAAAAGGGAAAAGGATCAACTATAAAGATCGCAGTTACTCAGGTAAAAATTCTGCAATCCACAAAAGCTGCTAGAGTCTGGCAGAAACAAGGAGCCCCAACAACCACCAACACAACAGCAAGGATCAAGATATTTCAAGAGCACCTAAATCTATGCTAAAACCCTTTACAAATATGGTCTTAATGGAACCTCTCCACCACTCTGGGAGGCAGATGCTATTCACCTCACTTTTCAGAAGAAGAAGAAATGGGCAAACAAAGGTTAAGGGGCTTGCCCAACATCATACAGCTAACCTTGTGCTCCATCCACAGCAGCACCTAGCTACTCACACCTTCAAGTCCAAAGAAACTCTAAATGGGCACATGAATTAGACAGAAAGGGGCTCCAGCATGAACAAGTTAGAGGAGCAAGAAAGAAGTGACCTTTTAGATCTGTGACTAGGAAAAAAGGCAATGACCAAAAATTGGAGAGATGATCATAGAGTTGGAGTAAAAAGGAGATGGAATAGAATTTGTATTGTTTCAGAATGAGTTGGACTGGATGCAGAACAGGGCATCGTGTATGTACTTTAAAATTAAAAATAGTCATTCATGAGATTAGCACATAAAACGGACAATTTTAAATACAAAAAAATGAAAGTTTTTTAAAAAAGAAAACCAATGCAGCTAAAATGGAAGCAAATAAGCTGGAAAAATATTTGTAGCAAGTTTCTCTGATAAAAGATTCTTTTCCAAGATTTATAAGGAACTGATTCAAATTTATAACAATAAGAGCCATCTTCCAGTTGATAGATGATCAAAGATATGAAGAATAGTTTTCTGAGAAATGAATTCAACCTGTTCATTTGTTGTTAAGTCAGTCTATTTGATGTTTTCTTGGCAAAGATGCTGGAGTGTTTGCCATTTCTTGCTCCAGCTCATTTTATAAATGAAATGGAGGCACACAGGATTAAGTGACCCATCCAGGGTCACCCAGCCAGTAAGTGTCTGAGGTCATATTTGAACTCTAGTCTTCCTGACTCCAGGTCTGGTACTCTATGAGCCACTATGATGGGCCACTAGGCTTCCCAAGCTAGCAGTAATCCTGTGAAAAAAAATACTCATTTGAGAAAGGGAAATTTAAAAAGTTCAGAGGTGCCATCTCACACTCATCAAATCAGTGAAGTTGACTTGTCAAAAGGTAGAGGGAGTGGTGGGGAAAGGTATACTGCTTGTGGAGTTTCAAAATGATCCAGTCACTCTGGAAAGCACCTTGAAACTATCCCTTCCATAAGATAACTTTCCCCATCAAGGTTTCCATATATGGCAGACCAGCCTGAGAAATTAAATGGTAATTTGGGGCAGTTTTGTGGAAGCCATGGAGGACCCTTGGAAGACCAGCAGGCAACACAGAAAAAGTTTAGAAATTCAGAAATGCATAAAATACATGATATAAATGTCTTTTATCTCTTAATACCACAATAACTCAGACTTCTCTGCTGTGAAGGGAGAGTCAGAAAAATTTAAGCAGATTTTCCAGATCAGGGAAACCTGATCCCTAACCCCTGGAACACCCCTGGGAAGGAGTTTCTATAAATTCTCGAAAGTTATAGTTGAATAACAATTTATGATCTGGCAGTACCACTATTAGAACTAAACCCCAAAGAGATCAAAGAAATAAGGACCTGATAGGGAAAAATACATCTGACAGCAGCTCTTTCTGTTGTGCTGGAGAACTAACTCGAACTAACTGGAAAACACAAGTGTCCATCGGCTGTGGAATGGCTGAACAGCTTAGAGCATATGGATATAATGGAGTGCTGTGGTGACAAAGGAGAGGGGGCAAAGGGGCAGCTTCAGAGAAACCTGAGATGGGTGGGAAGTACTGCAGAATGAGGAGCATTTACCTAAGGACCACAGTGTAAAACCAAACAACTATGCTCCCTGAAGTGACCATGCAGCATTCCGGAAGACTGACCATGAAGCGGAGGAACAGAGACGAATCTCTATCCCAAAGCAGCTGATTATCTGGAAGAACCAAGTACCAGGGAAAGCCCAGGAGCTTCCCAGGACACACATGGAACATCAAGCCGTGTAACCCTAACAATAATGGTCATAAAAGAAGCCCGTAGCTTCCCGTGGGTGAGTAGAAGGGTGCTTCTGGGTGCCCTTTTATCCAACTTGCCCTCAGTGAGCAAGGGGCTCACCCAATCCCATGTCCAAGTCTGATGAGGCATTCCCTCGGCCATCTAGGCAAGTCCCTTGACTTCCGTGCCATCACCCATAAAATGAGAAGTTGGGGCTCTGGCTGCCAAGCCACCCTTCAGCTCTAAACCTTGTGATAAATGTGATTTCTGACTCCAAAAGGCCAGTGGCAGACCCCCATGACCCACTGATCAGCTCTGGAGGACAGTCCTTCCAAGCCAGACTTGGGGTAGCCCTGCCCAACCAGGGTGCCATTTGCATTCTCACACGTGTATGTGTTTCCTCTTTACAAAGTACCCCACCCCCTCCAGGGTCTTAGAGAAATGCAGGCTCTTAATAGAAATGATTGATCCTTTCCACCTGGCCAGGAGCTGGCCTCCTCCCCCAGATCCAAGGGGAGTATTTATGCCATTCCAATCCCCCGGGTGCTGCCCACAGTGCCGGACTCATTTCTTGCCATCACCCCTTGCCAGGCCGGCTGCTTGGAGTTTTCCAGGTCTGGAATCACAGGTGGGAGAAATCCACCCTCTTAGCACCGGTCAGCAGGCCGGGCCTCGGGCCTTTGGGTCAACTCCCTTTCCCCTCTGCTGGCCGGAGAGGGGGGTGAGGGAGGGGAAGGAGCGCTGAGCAGAGGCAGAGCCAGCTCCCCCCTCCCCAATTACATGCTGCCTTTCACTGGCGTCTGGCACTAATGACCACCTGGGGCGCTTGCCCCCCCTCCCCGCCGCAGGGAGCGCCCCACTTCCCCCGCCTAGGCGCGGCGGGGCAGGTGGCAGCCCCGGGCACCGGGCTGCTCCTCGCCAAGCCTCAGCAGAGGAAGCCAGACCTGAGTCCTGGGGGGCCGGAGCCCCGCTCTACTCCTGCCGCACTGCCACCCGCGTAGGCTGAGGGCACTGGCCCGATCCCGGGGGCCTCCCCCCCCCGGGTGGCATTGTTTGCCCTCCCCCGCCCGGCCCGGGGCCAGCCTTACCAGTGCAATGGTCCCAGGACCTCCAGCCTCGGGCGGTGCTGCGCAGGGGGCCGGCCCGCAGCAGCAGCAGCAGCAGCAGGCACAGGGCCGCAGCCATCAGGGAGGCAGGGAGGCTGCCAGGGAGGCTGCCAGGGAGGCTGCGGGCCGGCGAGCCCGGGCTCTCCCCGTCCCTCGCCCGCCCCGGCTCAGGTGGAGCCTGCGGGGGGGGCAGCTCCTCATGCCCTGGGGGTGGGGGCACACCCCGGGCCGGCCCCCTCCCCTTCCTCCGCGGGGCCCCTCCCTCTGCCGGGCCCGGGCCGAGAGGCTGGGGGCTGCGGCCGCTCCCTGGCGTTGCGAGCCCCCCGGGAGCCGCCTTCCCCTGGCGCATCCTCCAGAGGACGAGCCTGGCAGGGGCGGGGGCGGCAGACATTTAAATGAGAAAGAAGTCCGTTGTCGAGGAGGAGGAGGAGGAGGGGAGGGGGGAGGGGAGGGGAGGGAGGGGAGGGAGGGGGGGAGGAGGGGAGGGGGAGGAGGAGGAGGAGGAGGAGGAGGAGTCCAGCTCCCTTGGGATCCTTTCATCTTTTGCCCGGCCCTCTGGGGGGGGGGGGGCGGGGGGAGGAATTTCCCTCTTCAGGGAAGTCAGCCCTCAAAGAGAATGCCGGGGGAGGAGGAGGCGCGCGGAGTGGGGCGGGCCCTGGCCGGGGGCTCCCCGCGCCACCTCTCCAGCCCCCCCAGGCTCAACTTGCACCTGGGAGCTTTGTCCGCACCCCGCCTTGGGGCCGAGGTGCGGGCTGTGCCCTGCGCCCCCTCCCCAGCCCAAGATCTGCTTGCCGGCCTTCGGGACTTCGGGGGAGGCAGCTTGGAGGTCTCTCCCAGCTCTAGGCCCCAAAGAAAGTCCAGATCGCAGCCAGCTTGGGGGGGGGGGGGTGCAGATTCGTGGGCAAGGTGCCTGCCCTGCCCCAGGTCTGAAGATGAGAAGGCAGCGGGACGAGGTAGCCCCGCCCTGGAGGGGGAGCCCAGTGGGGACAGGGCTGTGCCCCCATTACCAGCAGCTTTGGCGTCTGTTCCGAACTAGCCAGACTAGTCCCAGGCCCAGCAGCTTCCTGGGAGGCTTCCTTGGGGCCCTCGAGGGTCCCCATCATGGGACTTGGCGCATGCAACTCCAACAACCCCTGCGGAGCGCTTTTCAAGAGGTTTCCACTTAACTCGGGCTCCTTGGAGGCTCTCGTTCCCCAACCACCCCCCTTCTCTTTAGGGCAGACTTCCACTCAGCGGGTCAGCCAAAGGGAAGGGGAATACCCTTCCGGCCAGAGGCCAAGAACCAGGGGCCAGGGCACCTGGGCACTCACTCTTGGGGCCTTCCTAGCACTGGCCACCTAGGCGGATCACCTCTGTTTCCTGAGCTGCCCCCGGAGTTCTAGCTGAGAAAGGGAGAGAGCCGTGGCATTTTGAAGCCGCCTACCTCCCCGTCCCAAGATGAGCCAGCTTTGGAATGGCTCCCCTTGCCAGGAACAGTTTCCATGCACTAGATGTGATCGTGGAACCGGTTATTGGCTCAATTTGGCCACATCCCTGCTGTAAATGGGAATCCAGAGGACACAGGACGCCCTGCTTTCCCCACTCTCTTCCCCTGAGCATCTAGCACGCATAGGTAGAGCCTCCAGTCACATTCCTGATCTTCCTCCCATGTCCCCATGGAGGGAGGGTCTCCAAAGAGACCTGGACTCCTCTGAGCCAGCCTGGGAAGGAGGTCACTGGCCAGCTCTGAATTCTCTTCAGGCCATTCTAGCTGTCTCAAACTCTAGGCAGGGAATTCCAGGTGAGAAGTTAAAAGCCAGATGGCGGAACTTGTCCTGAAGAGAGCCTGCTCTTCATTGTAGTTTCCCATGGACACCTGTGTGGGAGAAGAATGCAGGTGTCCCTCATACACCCCCCCATTCTGGAATTCGAGGATACCAGCCTGGGCTTGCCTCTAATTTCCCTCTATCAGCTCCTCCACTTTCCAATGAGGACAGCAAAGTCACAAAGGCAGAAATGGGAACAGACAGACTTGGACCAATGGAACAGTTGGGTCCTTTTTTTTTTAATTACAAGAGCAACAGCAGACATCAATCACACACACACAGATACACACAAACACAGACACACCCTTAGCATTTGATAACATCAAACATCGTGAAGCTAGGCTATCACTGAAATAAATCTCTTCTGAGGTAGGCCCCCAAGAACACAGCTGTCCCCAGTGTAGGGGGACACTCTGCCCCCACTCTCTCAGGGTCAGATAAGCTCCAGGATACCCTGACGGAGTTTGTGGGTCCGCTCTTTTCTCTGCCATTAACTCAAGAATCCCCCAGTTGTGTTCAGCGCTCCCCCAGTGATGAGCAAGCCCAATTTCATTTAACTCCTGACCATCAATTAGACTTTTCCCCTTAACTTCAGGAGGAACAACAAAAAGGAAAGAGAAGACCAGGGAGTCTTCTCTCATCCCCGACAGTTTTTTAACCTCACAGTAACTTGACCAACTCTTGGGTTACAGAAAACTGGTGGTTCAGCAACAGTGCAGGGAATTTTCATACTGGACTTTCCCTCACTAATGCAATCACAGACCCACACCAAGCAGGGAATATGGCTAGGATTCTGCTTCATTCTGCAAGCATTTAATTGAACATCTAGGGGCTGAGGATACAAAGGCATAGTGTACCTGCTGCTTTGTTTTGTTTCTCCTTTTTATTATATCCTTGGAAAAGAGTGAGATGTCATTTCTTTTTTAAAACTTTTAAAATGTTGAACTTCAAGCCAAATGAAAACATTTACAGACACTGAGAACAGAGATTTCTCCATGAGACTGTGGTTCACCATATCATTACTCCTCATGTTTAAGAAAATATAGGATCAGTCCTACATATTTCTTTCAAGTCTGTCCTGCTTTGTCTTGGCTTCTTTCTGAACTTCTGTCTCTTCTTGTCTGTGCATTTAAAAACAGAAGTCTCTGAATCTCTCTGTCTCTTTCACTCTCTCAAATCCCCCCCCCCCCCCCATTAAAACTTGAGAGGAAGGAAGAAAGGGGAAAAGGGAGAGAGACAGAGACAGAGACAGGGAGAGAAGGAAGGAAAATTTTGTAAAACATGTCATCACAATAAATCCCTTGATGGCCATGTCCAAGCTGCCCCTGCCTCTTCCACTGCCTCTGCCTGCTTCCTTCTTGGTCTTCTGGGGCTGCAGCTGACCATTGCCCTGACCAGAGTTATGAAGTCATTCAGAGTTATTTTGCTTTGCAATCCTGCCACCCTGGTGTCCAACCTTCTCCCGATTCCGTTCCCTTTACTCAGCATCAGTTAATATGCCTTATTTCAGGATTCTCTAAAATTGTGATTTTCATCATTCATGTGGCATGAGAAGTTTCCATTACGTCCATAGACCATGATTTGTTCAGCTAGGAAATGTCCTTCTAGCCATTAAGATTAGAAACACACTTAGAGAACTGAATTGCCAGGACCCTTGTCTCCACCTGCCTTTGAAAGCTTTGTGGAACATATACTATTACAATAACCTCCTTGTAGTTTTCCTTTTCAGTCAGCAAGGAGAATTTGGGGTGGATGGTGAGCTCGGATCCCCCGTCCAGCTAAATGCCAGGGCAATTCCTGAAGAATGCTGAAAATATCTTAGAATTAATTATCCTCCCATCCTGTTGGTTACAAATTAGACTGAGAACATGTGACTGAAGTAGACATAAATCATGTCTGGATTTTGAAATCACTTCACTCCCTTTGGGAGGAAAAAAGAGATGAATTATGAAGAGGGAGGCTAATGGCAGTCATTGCCAAAAGAGCACATTGTTTCTGAAGAACATCTTTTCTTTGAGGAGCAGTAATGATGGGGGTTCCAGCATGAAGGTCATGGATCCCACTCCCCAGAAGCCTATGGACAAATACAATGTCCACTATGGAGCTAGAGTCAGAGACAAGAAGGAGCCTGAGGGGGAGGGAGAAGATTCAAGGAGGGGATCCCAGAAGTGGAACCTACTGCTGCTCTCTACTACCTCCCAAGCTTCTATGTTCTCTCAGAACCCCAACCAGAGTGGCTTACACTTGAATGGAAGACACAAAAACACCCACAAGCACAGTAAGGCAAAAGAACATTCACAAAGAATTAAAATCAGGCAGCAGCTACTTGGTTATCCATAGCCCAGGACTCCCTCCTCCACAACATGCAGTGCCATCTTGCAGTCTGGTCCCAGTCCAGGCGCCTCCCTGCCCAGGTCTGAAGAAGCAGCATTGTGTTTTGGGGCTCAGTGGTATCCAGTCACATCCTCTAGATTGACTGGGTCTTCTCAGACCCATCGGCCACTTTCTCCTCCTTGTCCTTTTCCCCTCAGGGCAGCTAGATGGTTCAGTGAATAGAGCACTGACTTTGGAGTCAGAAGGATGAGATTTCGAATCCAGCCTCAGACATTTACTTGCTTAGTGGCCTTGGGCAAGTCACTTAACCCTGATTGCCTCATATCCAGGGCCATCTCCAGTCATCCTGATTCACATCTGGTCACTGGATCCAGTTGGTTCTGAAGGAGAAAGTGAGACCCCAGTCCCCCCCCTCAAATCCATTTCATGGTATCTCCTCCCTGATGTCTTCTTAAAGAATGAAGGACAATCATTAAACATTATGGCATTTCTTCTCTTTCAGTTCTCTTCAAAACTTTCAGAGCTCACAAGTTTCCCTCTGAAGAGCCATACTCAATTCCTCCCTTTCCCTCACCTCACAAATTTAACCAGTTGCCAAACCTAATCAATTCTCCTTTCACATCAGCTTGCAGCCCCCACCCTGGTGCTGGTCATCATCCTCACCCCAGAGCTCTCCCTACTCCAGTCTATCCACCTGCCACAGTGATCGGACCACGTCATTGACCATGTCACTGCTTGCTCCTGGAGCCTCAGGGCTTCCTGTTCAGAGGAACAAATACCAGGTCCTTGGGGGACTTCAAAAGTCCCTCTCCATCTGCCTCCAGATCTTCCTTCCAGGCTGGTTGCCCACCCTCCATGCTCCTGCTGACTGGATCTTCTTGTTCCCCATGCCTGGAATACTCCCTGCCCTCATTTCTACCTCTTGGAGCCTCCTCCTCCTTCAAGGTTGCACTCTAGGACCCTCCAGTACCAGGAGGACTTCTCTGATTCCCCAGTTGTTATTTCCCTCCCTTTGTACCATCTGTGAATGTGGCTCCATCAGCCACCTCCATTAAGTTGAGAAGAACCCAGCAAGAGCATGTGGCTGTATTAACTGTCCAACAAGGGAGTGCCGTGGTGGAGGTGGCCCCCCAGAAGGCACTTCACTTAAGGGACTAGCCCAGGCTCTCCCGATTTCTCCCCGATATCCTGGATGCAGCACCCCTCTTGGCCTCTAGGAGGTGCTCAGCCTCAGACAGTTGGAGGATTCCTTCGACTTCCAAACCCATAGGTTCAGTGACTCTAAATCCACTGACTCTACCAGTATGGCCCGATGATGTACTCAGAACAGGAAACTATAAAGCCCAGTCTAAACACAGTTCATGAGCTTCCAACCCATCTGGGGCATCTCTCAGTTTACAAGCTCACAGACTAGTCCAGTTGCTCTCCAACTCTTTATTGACCATTTCGAGGTTTTCCAGGCAAAAACACTGGAGTGGCTTGCTGTTTCCTCCTCCAATGAATTAAGTCAAATAGAGGTTACGTGACCTGCCCAAGGTCATGCAGTTAGTGAATGACTGAGGTCAAATTCAAACTCAGGTCTACTTCTAACCATGGAACTTTCTAGCTGCTGCCATTATCATCCTGTAATTACATACCTGAATATAGCATGAAGGAGAATAAAATTAATTGAGTATCTGCTTAAAGCCTCTCTTAAACCTCCTCCCACTTGCCCTCCCCAATCTATGGATAGAGATGGGGAATTCCCACACCACAAAGACCTTCAACTTAATGGAAAAGAATAATGAAAGAAGGCCTCTACCCACTGTAGTTTCTGAACCATAAACAAAGGAAAGCTTGGGATATAGACATGGAAGTCCCCCGCTCAGTCCCGGGGGAGTCTAAACACTCAGGATCCTCATGACTCCTCTTTCCATCTCTGTCCCAGGTTCTGACTCTCCCCTGTCCAGAGTTGAGTTTCCTTTCTGATGACCTTGTATTTAGACTTCCAAGCTACCATGAAGGCCATGGAGGTGAGCAGTGACTACCACTGGATGAGGATTGCCAGGCTTCCATGGAGGGTAACAAATTGGCTGAACTTGGTGCCACTGATGCTGTGGCCAGAAATGTGAGCAGCAGTTGGGTGAGATGGGCCGGGACCAGCATAGACTCTATCCCTTTCCTCTTTCCATATGACTTCTTTTCCAGAATGCAGTGGCACAGGCAGTTCCCATTGTTCTCCTGTTGTCCTGTGGAGATTTGAGACCATCTCACTTCCAATGAGGCATCACCATTCTGGTTCACTGTGGAAACATCCTGGCCCTTTCTTTAAGTCCCCACAGAGATGAAAAGGCAAGATCGAAGTCTAGACTTCATTGACATATTTCTGGATTTGCTTACCTGGGACTTCTCACCCCCTCCCAGTAAAATGGAAGTTCCTTGAGGAAAGAAGTTGTTGTGGCCTTTGTCTTTGTACATTTCTGCCCCATAACAAGTGTGTGACACATACATGTTGAGTGGTCTCAAGTCCAGGTACCCCCTTAAAGTTGGGTAGCCCCTTAAACCTGTCCCCATACAAACCCTGCTCTTGTGTCTGTGTGACTGTGGCCCAACTATTCAAGCTGATACCAACAATAAGTTATTAAAAGTGGGTGGGAGGAGCTTCCAGACATGAAAAGAAGGAAATTCCAGCCATATGGACAAAAAAATGAAACTTACTCTCTCAGACCTCACTATTCCAGTGCAGGGTCTGGGTCAGAGGGCAAACTTGATGTCTTGCTGCCAAAAGATCCAGAGCTCCTGATTTAGTGGGATGGGAGTCAATGGACATTCAGAAGGAACAACTGAGTTGGAATGTCAAGATACATCCATCTGTGGGGGAAGCCACAATCTAGAGAAAGCCACCCATGAAAGAGCATCTGGGTGAGGATTCTTTAACTGTTTGATCAGAAGAAAGAGATCTCCAAGGAGTTACCCCCAAACTGGCAAGGAGACAGGATAGGGATGACAGAGAGAAGAGAAAGTTGTCCAGGTGCTTATTCCACTTCCCTTTCCTCTGCCAAGGAGAATTGTCTTGGAACTTTGAGAACAGATGAAGCTAGCTAATGTCAAGCCACTGCCTAAGTTAATGAGCAAAAGACAACAACACCAGTTTGCTGAGTTCAACTCGCTTGGCCCAGACAAACTCACTCCATTATCCAGCCCCGTGAGGTCTGACAGATGTGATTCCTGAACTGACTCTGTCAGTGATATTTTAAAGACTATAGAGAATGAGGGAGGTTCTGCTGGCCTGGGCAAGGGCAAATATCATCCTAAACAAGAGAATGGAGTCTACCCAAGGTAAACCAACATCCTGGATCTTTGTAACCAGATTTAGAGATGATGCCCACATGGATAGTCTCTGCGGGTGTGGTGTGTATGCCAGCATGTACATAGGATGGCCATGCCTGCCTGGTACTTGATCCAGGCAGGGTCATTACCTTATCAGTTCTCATTCCTGGGTCCAAAGAAATGATGAAGTATGTGCTTTAATACACAATCTTTGTGGTAAATTAATCACCAATTAACTAATAATTTATTTTGGTGGCTCTGACCACACCTTAGTTTATTTAATATTAAATAAATTCCTAAACAGTATCCAACAAAATATTAAACTGTAAGCTTTTGCTTAACTTTCTCTATCAAACTGCTTCCTTTCAAAGACTTCACTAAGCATTAGTGTAACTGGCTACACAACTTAGTAACAGTGGAACAAAGTGGAACACAAAGACACATTTAAGAATTTCCACAGTGCATCTCAGTAAGAGGGCTCCCAGACTCAATTACCTTAATCCTTCACTGTTCACTGGCCCCCAAACCAGAGGCTAAGAACACAGTTCTCCTCAATGCTGCTTCATTTCTTCCCCAGAGCAGGAATCATGGGGTTCAGCTCAGGAATTTATGCCTGATGACACAGCCAGCTGCAAAGCCCTGAGACCCAAGGGGTCCATGATACCAGCCCAAGTGGACATTGAATTTGAACTTGGTGGGGACTGATGTTATGTGGAAATTGAGCTAAGATTTCAGTTGAATCATCTTTTCCTCCATGGAGGCCAAAGTAGTGATGGTGAAATTATACCCCAAGGTGTTGGGGGAAATGTTTACTCATTTGTTCTTGCTCTACATTTGAAGTAATGCTGCTGAGCCTTTAAAAAGAGGGGGACACAATTGGTGGGGGCTGAAGTCAATTGCAGAAAAGAGACCCTCCAACCCCTTCAGGGTCCTAGAGAAGCCTGTCAGGGTAAAATGTCATAAGCCTATTCCTAAAAGAGCAGGACCACAGAGAAGCAGGCCGTGATCACATGGAAGAGTCAGAGAAGTCAGCATGGAGGGCAAACCATGTCCATAAAATGAAACTGGGAACTGTCTGATAGGCATGGCCATGCTTCACCCCCATGACAAAGGTGGGGGATTCTGGGTGTGAAGTACTGTATATACTGGAAAAAGCTGCTAAGGAGCAAGGCGGAGTGGTTCATGATCTACCATTTGATTGTTTCTATTAAAAAATCTTTGCCACTGATTTTCTATTCAGAGGAAAAAAATGATGGAGTCCAAAGCATATTATTTTCATTTTTTAAAGTCTGCCTTGTGTTTTTTTCTTTCTCATGATTTTTCTTTCCTTCATTCTGATTCTTCTTTCACAATATGACTAATATGGAACTATGTTGAACATTATTGTACATGTAGGATAGATTACTGGATGTCATGAGGTGGAGGGGAGGGAAGGGAGGGAGATGGAAAAATGTGGAACTCAAAAGCTTACAAAAAATGAGTGTTGAAAACTATCTCTGCATGGAATTAGAAAATAAAATAACTCAACAAAAAAACTTTGTGGTCTAATGCATTGTTGGTGGGGTTATGAATTGATCTAACCATTCTAGAGAGTAATTTGGAACTATGACCAAAGGGCAATAAAAATGTTCAAACCCTTTATTTTAATAATGCCACTGCTAGGTCTGCATCCATCCCAAAAAGAGGAAAGGACCTATTTGAACAAAAATATTTATAGCAACTTTTTTGGTGGTGTTTAAGAATTGGAAATCGAAAGGATGCCCGACAATTGGTTAATTGCTGAGCAAGTTGTGGTATAGGATTGTGATGCAATATTCTTGTGCTATAAAAAAATGACAAGCAGGATAATTTCAGAAAAAATCTGGAAAGACTTACATGAACTGATGCAAAGTGAAGTGAACAGAACCAGGAGAATGTTTTTCACAGTAACAGTGTGTGATGAACTAAGAATGACAACTATTCTCAGTCACACAATGATCCAAGGCAATCCCAAAGGACTAATGATGAAACAGACAATTCCATCAGAGAAAGAACTGATATTGTTTGAATCCAGACTGAAGCAGATTATTCACTTTCTTTCATTCTTTTTCTTTTATTCACATTTTCTTATACAAAATGACTAATATGAAAATGTTCTACACAATTGCACATATATTGGTTATAGCTGATTGCTTACCATCTCAGGGAGGAAAGACAGAAGGAAAAAGGGAGAGAGAGAATTTGGAACTCAAATTTTTTCTGTAAAGAAATGTTAAAAATTGTTTTAACATGTGATTGGGGGGAAATAAAATATATATTAAAAATGTCTTTGTCACAAGGAAAGGATATATATTTAGAAATAAAAGTGAAGTATAAAAATTTTTAAGACATCAACTAAACTTTTAAAAAGAAAACAGGCCATGCCTGACTCTCATTTTGATTTTTACCGGAGTTACTAAACCCTGCTGGATCAGGACAACAATGTGAAGGTGGTTTATCAAAAGTCCAGCAAACATTTCAGGTCTCTCTTGTTCTTCTTGTGAAAAAGAGAGATGGAGGTAAGATATTAATATACTTAAGAGGATTTGAGAAGTAGTTGGCAGTGATGGCCTTGGGTCATGCTTTTCACTTGCAGGATAACACAAGAGTGAGGAGGAGAGCTGACATTCTGAAAGCCAGAGCAAAGTTCCAGATTGGAAGAAACTGAATCAATAAAGATAACTAGCTGGGGGAGGGGGAGATGGGTGGGGCTTGGCAGTAATTTTTCTTTCTATTTATTTACTTATTTATTTTGTTGAGTTTTTTCCCAATTACATGCAAAGGTAGTTTTCAACATTCACCTTTTTGCAAACTTTTGAGTTCCACACCCTTTCTGTCTCCTTCCCTTCCTTTTCTCCCCCCTCCCCAGGGTAGCAAGTAATCTGACATAGGCAATACATGTCGAATTGTGTTTACCTGTTTCCGTATTAGTCACGTTGTGAAAGAAGAATTCGAACTAAGGGGGAAAACCATAAAAGGAGTTTGAAAAAGTGAACGGAGTTTGCTCGGCTCCGCGTGCACACCTCGTAGTTTTCCCCTGGATGGGGACGACACTGTCCACAGCACTTCTGTCAGGATTGTCCTTTATCATTGAACTGCTAAGAGTTCGTCATGGTTCGTCATCTCAGTGTTGCCGTTCATGTGGACAATCTTCTCCTGCTTCTGCTTATGTCACTCAGCATCTCGGCAACAGAATCTGAGGTGGGGCAGCTGGATGGGGCAGCGGATAGAGCACCAGCCCTGGAGTCAGGAGGACCCGAGTTCAAATGCAGCCTCAGACACTTCATAATTACCCAGACTTGGGCAAGTCAACTTGACCTCATTTCCTTGCAAAAACTAAAAGAACAACAACAACAAAGTAAGCAGAAAGGATCCGAAGGCTGTGCCATCTTGAGGACCACAGAACGGTCTTGAGAAAGTGCCAGTGTGAACCAAAAAGAGCCCGTATTTTAGCTCTGCACTGGTGGGGAGAATATTCAGTAAGAAGGAGCTAACTCTGGTCATACTCTGCCCTGGTCAGACCCCCTCAGGAGTGCTGGGATCCATTTAGGATTGCCACACTTTGGGATGAATATTGATGAACTGGAGAGTCAAGAGGATGGCACGGTGAAGGTCCTGGGTCTCATCGTGTGACCATTCCTTGAAGGGGCTGAGGGCCAAGTCATGTGCTACCTCCTGGGGACACAAAGAAAAGCCAAAAGAGAGGGTGACCTCAAAGCAGACAGTCTGCTTCCATGTTATTCCATCCCTTTTTGATGTTGAACCATCTGACAGGCTCAATGACTTTGGAGACAAGAATCTCTGGGTGTTCGGAAGCTGCAGCTCCCAGGGGTGCAGGGAGTTCCCAGACAGTATCTCCCCAGGGACATCTGGCCAGGAGAATGCGAGGGGCTCCAGGCTGAAGCAGAACTGGCACCCTGGGGAGGGCGCTGCTGCTCCCACTCCTGCCTCTTGGCTAGGCCACTCTGATGATGTCTGTCCTTCATTCTCAAAGAAGGCCACGACATCAGGAAGGTGTTTACCATGACAAGAACATGAATTGTTTTAAGTCGGGGCGAGGGGTGGGGAGAAGGAGGGGGTTCTGGGCTAAGTCACCAGCTTCACTTTCTCCTCTGGGACCATCTGGGTTCAGTGGCCCAGGATTTGAGGCAATCAGGGTTAAGTGACTTGTCTAAGGTCACACAGCTAATAATTGGCAATGTCTGAGACAGAATTTGAACTCCTGTCCTCCTGACTCCAAGGCCAGTGCTCTAGCCACCGTACCACGTTCATCTCCACTAACAGCTGTCAGAGTTCCAATTTTCCATAGTCCCTCCACTTCAGAATTTGGGAATCTCATTTTCCTGTACCATCAAGTCAGCCTTGGTGTACCCAGTTCAGCGGCACTCTCTGTCCTTCTGATGAAGAATGGAGCAGTAAGTGCCCCCCCAAATCTCCCCTGAAGGAGGGGTCCCAGGTCAGCTCCTCTTCCCCACTAGTTACTCAGTCCTAGATGGAAGGGCCATCTTTTCCCTGCTTGCATTACTGGTGCTTAACAGAGTGGTTGAACCAATGAGAGATGTTGACTGATTGACCAACTGAGCTTTGCCCAGTTTCCGAGTATTCTAATTTACAATTCTCTGATTTGTCTTTTAAAAGCGCTATAAACAAATGTGTCTTTGAGGAATGTCTCTTGGGGTCACATATCTGTGACATGGCACTGCTTTTTACTGGTGCTATTTGATGCAAAGATTGTTTTCCCACCCAATCGTTTCTCTTATTATTACTTTCATTGACTTCATTTGTGCAAAACCTTTTTAATTTTATGTAGTCAAAATGGTGAATTTTATCCTTCATGATCTAGTCTCTGATTGGCTTAAGTTCCCAGCCCATCCCAGTCCATTCTTGCCCTAGGATCCATCTGCTTTAACATTTTGGTCATTGTTTCAATAGAAATGATTTCTTTTTTGAAGTGAGTAGCCTTGGGCTTCAACATGCCAGCGCTCTGGGTTCTAGGGGTACTGCTAAAGCGTTGGGTGTCTCTACTCATGCCTTTCACTTCAGCTCCTCCTTTGAGTTGGTCCTCCTCCCCACTGTTAACCAGTAGGAACTGGGATTAGTATCCCAGTTCTACTAATCAATTAATCTCAATGTTGTTGCAAAAAGACCTATAAAGACCATTCCTGCACTTACATGCCGTCTTCCTTCTATCTCCTTGGTCTCTGGCCTCAGATTTAATTCAGTTTCAACAGAGCACTGGCCCCACTGAGTTCATGTCCAAATCTGATCCTGAGAACAGAGTCCTCATTTCAACAACCACTGGCCCAGGTCCCAAGGTCTCTCTTGGGGACACAGGGTTTAAGCAGGCTTCAATTATTTTATCTTCTTTCCAATTACACATAAACAATTTTGACATTCACTTTAAAAAGGTTTGGGTTCCAAAGTCTCTCTACCCTCCCCCTTCTTGAGAAGGCAGGTAATTTGATACAGATGCTACAAGTGCGGTCGTGCGAGTCATGTTTCTATATTAGTCATGTTGTGAATGAAAGCCCAGACCCAAAAAACAATAAGAAGAAAAATAAGGTAAACAAAGTCTGCTTTAATGTATTTGTCTTGAATCCCATCCATAATATTTCCATAATACGCAATATATTCACTACGCACCAAAATAGCCCAGAATTCATCTTCAAACTAAGGTGAAAATAAAGTCCATCACTCCAACCCTATTTTTGAAACCCTCCCAAACCTGGGAGTCACCACTCCCAGGGAGAGAAAGCAGAGTTAGGGGAATGGTGCCCCCAGTGACCTGCAGGCAGTAGGTACTCGATATCTGCTTCCTTCATTGAACTGAAATGAAGCCCAGGAAGGGTTTCTGGACCGTTCACCTCCATCCTCCAAGCTCTCAGGAGAGAGTCTCCCAGGTCCCTGTGGCCCTGGCTGCATACTTGTCCAATTGCTTGGAAAGGAAAGTATTTATGGGGTATTAAAAGCAAACCAGCCCCTCTGGTAGGGAGGGGCTCATCCACCTTTGGTGAACCTCTGGGCCCAACTCTTACCTTTGGCTCCAGGAAATTGGAGCATGAGCAGCAGTCACACCCTGGCAAAACCTTTTCAGCTGGTTAGCTAAACCAAGGGATCTCAAACTCATTGGTGAGTTTTGGGGCTGTCTACCCCAAAGATGTAAAGACTTCCATGAGTAGAATGGGCAGATGAGAACAGCCATGTTCCAACAACCATGAAGTTGACTGAAGCATGTTCTGTTGGGCGTTGAGAGGTTGGTCAGACATCAGAGACCCCAAGGACATCCGCTGCATCCCTGACCAACTCCAGTAGTCCTGATCTTTCTCTTGTCACTGGACTTTGATGACTCTTGAAGAAAGATCTAGGCTGATGACCTTGCACAGCTCTGCCTCTCTTCAGTCCTATTCACTCACAAGTCGGGATGTCACCCATGATGCCATTGGTCCTCTGAAAACAAGAGCAAATGATAATAACATTTCCCCTGGTTTGGCCCTCAGCCAGGTGGACATTTTCTCTCTTCTGAAGAAGACACATTCAGTTGTCACCACAGGAAAGAACTGGGAACCTAGTCAACCCTGAAGGTGACCATGCTGGCCTCACCCCAAAATACAACCCTCCATGGGAGGCTCTTAACCAGAGTGCAGCTCAGGTCTGGGCTCCCCTAAATGTGCATACCCCAATCTACTAAAGCTCCTCATCTGGGGGAATTTCCCACCCCAGTCCCCACCAAGGAAATGGGTCCCTTTGGCCAGTCTGAGATTCAGAAGAGATCCTGGAGGAGGGTACCGGAGCCAGCCCCCCGGCTGAGCAGCCCCTGCCTCAGGGAGCACCCTCACCTCCATTCTGTTCACAGGAAGGAGACTGACGGCCCATCAGCCCTTTTCCTGGAGCAGCTGCTGCCCGATGGGATTCTCCAGAGATGGCTATAAAAGTCTGGATTGTGGGCCACACCCAGGCCAACTCTTTACAAGTCTGTAGGATGAGCCATCCTTGCAGATTCAAAGAGAAAGGCCTGCAGGCCTCGCTTTGAAGGTTCTCCCAGTCGAGCTCCTCCAGCTCTGTTGTCCTGGGAGCCAAGTCAACACTGAGATGAGCCATGTATGCCCCTGTGCCAGGCCCCTGGTCACTGTTTCTCTGCCCCCCCCATCCAGACCCAAATGGTTGCTTGGGCAAGATCCAAAGCCCCAGTTCAGCAGGAGCCTCTTCCTTGGGCCAAAACAAAATGGAAACAGTGGTCCCTGGAGGTCCTTGGTGGCTTGTTCAAAGATGAGATATTTCTGGGCCTCCCTCATTCAGACCAGCCAAAAACCACCCTCGCTCACAGCTCACCACCCAGGGACTGACCTCCCCCCACTTTCCTGAGAGCCTCCAGTCCAGGATGTCACCCCCGGCACTAATGACCTGATTCATACTTAGGGCAGATTCCATTGTTGGCTTGTGGTCTCCAATCTGAACTAGAAGAAGTCGAAGAATCAGGAAAGTAGGAACAAGCCATTTATTAAGCTCCTCCTGTATACTAGGCCCTGTAACAAAGACTATCTCATTGGATCCTCACAACAACCCCAAAGATCCATGCCAGGATGAGGCCCAGGGAATAAGCGAGTGGAAAAAGTAGGATTTGAACCCTGGACCTCAGCCTCCAAAGCGCCCATGGACTGACTGCTGCCAGTTGTTGGAGCTGCTTCCAGGCCTAGCTCTGGGACCATCTGTAGGGGACTACTCTGAGCCTCAGATTCTGCCTCCGAAAAGAGAGAGAGGAGAGCCTCCCCTCCCTGGGTCCCTGCCCTCCCCTATCTGAGCGTCCTTGGTGGAAGGCCCCAGCAGCCTCCAAGCTCTCCAGGAGGTTCTTGGGCAGGGAGGTGAATGCCTAAATGTGTCTCAGAGCAGCCTGGGACTTTCTCCCAGGTTTTCTCCGGGCTCCAGGAGCTGCCCCTGCTGCCGCCGCTGCTGCTGCTGCTGCTTCATTGCCCCAAGGACCAAACTGGGGCCCCCAAAGAGCTCCTTCTCCCTGCAATTAGCAGGGCCTGTTTCTTGGGGCTCCCAGCTTCAAAGCTCTTCCAAGGCAGCGGGGGGGGGGGGCATGTGGGGCCTCCCAAGGAAGGGATGTAATTAGTGCTCCCAGTGTGGGGCTCATCCCCAATACCCATGGTCTGGCCCCACGGGCTCTCGGAGCTCCAAGGCCCTCATCTCCTCCCCAGGCCGAGCCAAGAGAACTAAGCCTCCTGCCCCACTCTGATACCCAAGGTTGGAGGGGGAGGTCTCAAGCTTGGCAGGATCTTCTAGCTCCTGTGTGTGCTCAGAGGGGGAGAGGGGTGGAACAGAGAAATCGCCAAGTCTTTCTCTCCCTTGGTGATCTGTGGGGCACCCTCTCACCTCAGGAGGGGTCATCTTTTCCCCAAAACCCATTCCCCAGCCTTGCTTTGCTAATCCTGCAGAGTGAGCATAATTGCACGGTAGGCCCAGTGGTGGAAGGTTATCCAGGCAGCAGTAGGCCTGAGCCGGGATTCCAGCCCAGACTGCCTGACTCCGAGGCCCCCCTCAAGTTTCCCTCATGCCCCCTCCTCTGGGCCTCTCCCTTTTCCCTCCACTGCACATCACATCTACTTCAGCCCCCCTCTGCCTCCCCTCCTGGCCTCTCCCCTGCAGGGGCCTCCTCCTTGGGCCTCCGGCCTTTCCTCTCTCCTCTTTCCTCCTCCCATCTGCAGGCAAGGGAATTTTCTCGACTCCAGGGTCTGACTGGATCAACCCCTACTCAAAAGCCCTCCGTGGCTCCCCATGGCCTCTAAGCCCAAACCCCACACCTCTGTGAAGAAGCTAGTGCCCAGAGGAGGGTCCTTGTTATGCAGATAAAGAAACCAAGGCTCAGAAAAGGAAATGAGCTGCCCATCCAGCACCAGGATGGGGCAGGGGAGGGAACGAGGGCCACAGCACTTGTGGGAGGGCTGACCTTGACCAGGAGAAGCCCCCCCTCCTTGCCACAGACTAGAATAATGAGATGTGGGGGAGGAGGGAAGAGATGGTTGAAAAGAAGGGGAGCAAGGGGGCTCCCATCAAACTGCCTCAGTGACTCGGGGGCTGTCCCGAGGGTCTCAGTTGAGAGGCAGGAGGAGCCTTTCCTGCAGAGCTGGACTCCAGGCCTCAGCAGGTGGTGCAGGCGGCTCCACTCCCTCCTCCTCCAGGCACCCCCCACTTCCAGACGTTGATCAGGAGGCCCCCACGCTTCTTCAGACCTGTCCCTCTGCCTCTGTCCTCTCCCCACCTCTGCAGTTCCTCCACCCAGCTCACGTGTCACACTTTCATACGTCCAGATTGTGTGACCCTGGGCAAGTCACTTCGCCCGCAGGCCCAAGCTGCCTCCTCCAGAAGTGGGGATTTGTAAATGCTGCGATGCCTGGCCCTCAGTAGGAGCTGTACGAAGACTTATTCTCTCCAGGGGAACGTGACAGAGATAACCATGATTCCTTCTCCCACCTCCTTTGCCTCCCTGCCCAAGATGGCAAGAGAAAATGGAGGAACTGGAGGAATTGGGGGTGTTTGTGAGGAATATGGGGGTGTTTGGGTTCCACAATAATGCAAAGGGAGAATTGTTAGTTTACATCACAAAGACTGGGGTCTACGTATGGGCAGGTGGCCTCAACCTGAGCAAAAATGAGGTTCGGACTTCTGAGTTAACCCAGGGACTGTGCTTCTCCTCTGGGCATGCTCAGTGCTCTTGCCCATTAATAGAATGAGCAGGGTGGGGGAAATGTATGGGGGCAAATATATCAATTAGATTGTGACCCCAGCCAATGATTGGCATGGGGGGGAGGAAGCCTTTCAAAGTGCATATAAAGCCCAGCATTGCCATGACCCTACACCTCTCCCACCTTTTTTTTAAGAAATCTTAAAAAAATAAATAAAAAGAAAGGGAGGGCTGCTCAGGAAGACCTGGGGTGGCTTGCCCTGGACGTGTCAGATGCCTGTGGCCAATAATGCTCTTGAGACTGAATCACATTCAGTGCCCTAGAACATAGTTAATGCAAATGGGTGATTCTCTAAGTCGATCTGCAAACAACAGGAATGAGCCTGGTGCCTGGCTCAGTGGCCACACCGGTGGCACCCTCATTGTAGGCAACTCCTCAAGCCTTGAAGTTCAGAGAAGGCGCTGACTGCGTCAGTGGAGGGAATTTCCTTGCTGGAAGTTCCCTATACCAACATCCCTAGAAGGGAAAAGTCAGGAAACAACACTATCCACAAAATCCAAACCTGGGCAGAAGAGGCCCCAGAGGCAGTCACCCCTTCAGTCAGTCTATGCCACCTGATCAGGGAAAGCAGGAGCCTCACCTGAGCCTCACCTGAGCCTCACCTGGGCCTCACCTGGGCCTCACCTGGGCCTCACCTGGGCCTCACCTGGCTCACCTGAGCCAAGGGAGGGAGGGAGGAGTGGGGAAGCAGGAAAGGGAGGCTTTGTTCTCAGGGTTCCAGGTTATTGCTGTTTGCTTCTTCCCCATCTCAAAGAGCTGAGGAGGGGCAGGGTGGGGGCTGCCCAGGAGAGGAGGGAGGACGGGGACACATCCTACAGGCCCAAACCAGAACCTCCCCCTCCACTCTTACTTAACAAGAACTTTCTTTGTCTTAGTGAGCAAAGGGCCCCTGGGAGACTTGGTCACACCTGCCCCAGTGCAGAGACAACTGAGGGGGAGCTGGGTGGGTGTGTGAGAAGTGAGGGGGGAGAAACCTACTGAGGGCCTCCCTCGAGGAGAGAGGGCTGGGTCCGGAGTCTGGAAGACCTGAGTTCAAATAGTCTCAGACCCTTGCTCAGTGACCTTGGACAAGTCCCTTTGCCTCTGCTTTATTTCACTGGAAAAGGAAATGGTGAACCCTCCAGTGTCTGTGCCAAGAAAACCCTACGAAGAAGAGAATACAACCAAACTGAATAACACCAATGTGCCAGGCTAAGGGTCGGACAAAAAGGATTCATCTGATTCTCACAACAAGCCTGGGGGCTTGTCCGATTCTCCATGACCCTGTTTGAAGTTTTCTTGGCAAAAACACTGGAGTGGTTTATCATTTCCTTCTCCAGTTCATTTTACAGATAAGGAAACTGAGATCAACAAAGTGAAGTGACTTGCCCAGGGTCACATAATTAAGTGTCAAAGGAAGCCACTTATTTGTTCCCTCCCCCATATAAGGGTTTTGATGCTCTTTTCTTTTATGACAGAAAATTGTGTCACTCCCTAAAAGCAGGAAGGGATGGGGGTGAGGAACGGCACCAATGACAAGAAAACATGGCAGATGGGTGAAGGAAGATGCCCACTCAGGATGAGGCTTTCTTCTCCAGGTGGAACTCCAAAAAAGATGAGAATGGGGTGGGGGGATGGGGAGGGGGAATGGGAGAAGGATGCTAAGAGAGAAATGAAGACTGGGGAGAAAAGGTAGCTATGCTTATCAGTGGGACCATCGGAAGTTGGAAGGACTCGTCCAAAATGCAAAGGAATGCTTAAGGTGGACTCGGACGGATAATAAATAAACAACATTAATTTTAAAAATGACTTAATTGTTCAATCTTTTACCTGAATTAACAACGTCTTTCCAAAGACCAGGTCCCAGATCTGTCTCTGATACTCCCTGTATTATCTTGGGCAAGTCACTTCACTCTGGGCCTCAGTTTCTCCCTTTGTAAAATTAGCCTTCCAG
Organism: Macrotis lagotis; assembly: GCF_037893015.1. Classification (NCBI taxonomy): domain Eukaryota; kingdom Metazoa; phylum Chordata; class Mammalia; order Peramelemorphia; family Peramelidae; genus Macrotis; species Macrotis lagotis. The sequence goes on along the minus strand of NC_133662.1, from coordinate 273,059,881 downwards.
ACCTGGAATTAGGGTGTAAAATTAGATTCTTGTTAGGTCACTTCAGAGGTCCCTGCCAACAGCTCAAGATCTGGGAACATGTGACTCTAATTTCAAAAAATCAGTGAGACAGGAAGGGGGCTTACTTCTAGTTCTCCTGCTGCTGTGGGTAGCCTAATTGGGACCTCCCTCTGTGACAAGGCTGTTGGCAGGTGTTCAAGCCAAGGCTGGGGGATTTCTTAGATTATCAGTTGAAGTACTTGAGGAAGGTTTTCCTACTTTCCAAAAACCACTTTTTGGTTATTGTTTTGGTTTTCTTTTTTGTTTTTTTAGATTTTTTTGCAAGGCAATGGGGTTAAGTGGCTTGCCCAAGGCCACACGGCTAGGTCATTATTAGGTGTCTGAGGCAGACTTTGAACTCAGGTCTTCCTGACTCCAGGGCTGGTGCTCTATCCACTGTGCCACATAGCTGCCCACAAAAACCACTTTTAAATGAACTTGGGGCTTTCCAAATTCCAAATCCAATTTTTCTAAGCTTAGACAAGTCCCACTTGGGAGCCTGCAGATGGACACGCTTGTACATGGGATGATCTTTTTTCATCTTGACTTCTCACCATTTGCATTTTGACCTACTCTCTCTGGCTGAGCAGTCCAGGGAAATGGCAACTCTGTGGTTTCTCTCACCAAGGATGATGAGGATGGAGTGTCCATGCCCTCTATTGAGGAAGGGAAGCTAGGAGACCAGGAAGTCAAGGTTAAGGCAAATGCACCAAGCTCTGCCTTCTGCTCCTGCCAATAAAATCAGTCAACCATTGACCCCAGCCTCGATCTTGAGAATAGAAAGTAAGACTCAATAGCCCCTCACTCCTCAAGGGAATTCAGCTAGTTTGTAGATGAAAGCCTTACAGAAGCAGGAACTATAAACCAAAGAATGAGTGCACTCTTTTTTCAGGCCAGATCTATGATTTCATCCATTTATCCCAGAGAGAAAGCTCTCTTTATCAATGCAAGTCACCTCTTACTCTGAAGCTGAAGGGTTCTAGAAGTCACCTTCAACTTGCCCAAAGTCACATGGCCAAGATGCCACAAAAGGAGCACCTGAACTGAGTCTATACTGACCCTGAAGCCAAGTCTAGCTGATACCCCACAATATCTCTCAAAATATGTTATTAAGAGACTAGCAGACCCTAAATTCCTCCTAAATTACAATGAAAGCTGCCATTTGTGTTGGAAACAATAATTTTCTAAAGAACCTCTGTGTGTCTTCAAAGACACATTCCTTGGCGTTTGTAGCCCAAAATAGGATTTCGTTCATCTCCATTTAATAAGAATAGATGCATGATGCTTATCGTCAAAGCAGGATTTTCCTTATTACCATTCTGAAGATAAATTTGTGCCAACTTGAAACAATTGGAGGCCCAAAAAGTCAGCAAGGAAGGAATGGAAATGAAGAGGACAGCAGAGATCGTGGACCACAGTAGAAAAAGCTGTGGAGGAGGACTGACTGCCCACAGAAAGGTGGGCACAAGGCCCAGCTTGGGCAGAGAAGCCTCAGAGCATCTGTTGGTGAATGTGAATCTGAGGCTTCATGGGAAGACCAGACATGGGCAATGGACACACATTCCTTCATATATGCATCTACATCAGCAGTAAGTTGTCCTCGGTGCTGAGGATCAGGATCTGACTGAGGGTGGGGGGGGGGGGTATGGGTAGAAAAGCAGCGGCTGCTGATGTGACCAACAATGACTGGTGGGCCGGCACCAACTACATATAAGAATAGAAAAAGAAAGTGGAGAGAGCATGTATGGAATGAAAGACAACAGGTACTTAATTGAGCACCTACTGTATGCCAGTCACTGTGCTGGGGAATGGGGAACAAAGATAGACTAAACCTGCTGCCTTGCCTCCACCTCCAAATATTTGCCCTATGTGGCTCCCTGGAATGTTGTTATTCCTCAGGTACTTAATAAATGCCACTTGACTTCTTGCCTTGCTCTTCATTTCAAAGAGGACCAGTGACATCATGGGGTGATGGCTTGACCTGTGTGTGAATCAAATTGAAGGGAGGCAGAGCTGTGCAGAGTCCTCAGGCTCACTCTCTCTTCCAGAATCATTAAAGTCCAGAGGTAGGACAAAAGTCAGAATGAGGGGCGGCTAGGTTGCGCAGTGGATAGAGCACCGGCCCTGGAGTCAGGAGGACCTGGGTTCAAATCTGGCCTCAGACACTTAATAATTGCCTAGCTGTGTGCCTTTGGGGCAAGTCACTTAACCCCATTACCTTGCAAGAACCTAAAACAAAAGTCAGGATGACTGGTGATGGCCAGGGGTGCAATGGGTGATCAAGGTCACTGACCACTGAGCTCCCAGGTGCAAGCAAGATGAAGAGGAAAGAGAAAAGCACCAGAAAAAAAGTGCAGAAAACAGCATATATGGACTACAATGCTCTGCTTCCTTCACGAGTCAACCTCTGCTTCACCTGTAACAGGTAACCATGTCCTTCCCAGAAACTGGATAGCTGTTCTTTTCTCATGTCCCTGGAGCTAAAGTCTCTCCTTTCCCAATTCCCAATTCACTTTATTTCCCATTCCCTCCTCTGAAACATTTATAGCCATATTCGGGGGCTAGGAGTCTGGCTGAGGGATTTGAATTCTTCATATCTGATATCAATGAAAGGTCAGTCCCATGAGTCTGATCGCTTCTATTCTTATCTATCTGTGTTCTTCCAATGAAATTCAATAGAAACTTGAGTAAATTTTATATGTATATATGTATATATCATATTCTGATCCCATTATTGGGGCACCCAGAAATGAGAATGATGTGACTCATGTGCACATCGCTCTGATAGTTATAAGGGTTTCTAGTCATCCTGATCCAAAACTGGTCATTGGACCTAGATTGCTCCAGAGGAAAGAGCCAGACTGTTAACTTTGCTCAGCTCTCCCTCATTTAAATCCAATTCATTTGCATGTCATGACATCACTACTTCACCTGCCTTCATGTTGTTGGAACAAGCTGTTCTCATCCTCCCGTTCCATCAGGGGAGTCTTCACATGCTTGGAGTAGACACACCCCTTACACACCAATGGCTTTGAGACCCCTCTGTTCCCCTTAACCTAGTTTAACTCACTAGAGCCCCAGATAAGAATTGGGGGAAGCTGGACACCAAAGGTGGAGGAGCAACCCTGCGAAGGGCTTGGTAGCCTCCATACCAGAAGTGCTAGGTCTTCCCTGAACATCCCATATACCCTGACTTGCCTCACATGGGGCTTAATTTCCCAAACTGCTGCCTGAGAAGAACATTGGAGTCCAGGAACTCCCAAACAAGCTATCCACAAGTTAAGATTACAGAATATTTCTTCTCTGTGATGAATGACATGTTTGCTGAGTGTAGGGCGGGGAATGTGGTTTTAGACACCAGGTTGAGGGTTTCTTTTATATGTCAAATAATCTTTAAATTATCATCAAAGAAAAATGGGTTTGATCCACCTGTTGTTTTCACAAATTTCTTCTCCCAGGGCAGATTTATGTTCTAGGAGATCTCAGAGCAGCAGCTTCAAGGAAGATGAAACTCCAACAGTGAAAAAAAAACAAGGAAAAAAGCAGCCGGAAATTATGAAAGGAATTGTGATACATCTAGGCTCTAAAATATCAAGACTGGGGCACCTAAGTGGTATCATGGATAGAGCATCATCTCTGGAGTCAGGAGAACCCGAGTTTAAATCTGACCTCAGATACTTACTAGCTGTGTGACCCAGGACAAGTCACTTAAACCCAATTACTTCCCCCTGTACCCATAAAATAATACACACACGTGTGTGTGTGTGTGTGTGTGTGTGCTGTCATAGGCAACATTACTATTTACTGCTACTATCACTAATAACAGCCAACATTTCCACAGTGCCTACTATGCACCAGACCCTGGGCTAAGTATTTTATAATTATCTCATCTGCTCCACTCAACAGTCTTGGAAGGAAGGTGGGATTACTATTTTCTCTTTACAGATAAAGAAACTGAGGCAAACAGCTCTCGTAGACCTTCAGTTTGATGGGCAAGCTAAAACTTTTTCTCTCCTACATTTGTTTCTTGAGCCCACCAATCACTGAGCTAACTCTGGTTCAGTGTATGTCAGCCTCATCTGGACATCCCTGGAAAGTACACTGCCAGGGTAACCAAGAGCTAGTGTGGCTTCCAAAAAGGTTGAGAAATGGTTGGTTTGGTGTTTCTGCCCAATGACTCCAGGAGAAATTCCAGGAGCAGAACAGAAGTTGGCACCTAGTGTTTGTCAATCCTGATCCAAGCTTTTGACACTGTTGGTTGTGAAGTCTTGTGGGAAATTATTTGCCCAGGGAAGTTCATCACCATTGAACATCAACATCACACTGGCACGCTTGTTGGATAATGAATGATGCCCTCACCCTTTCCTAGTCATCAGGGGAGTGAGGAAGGACTGTGGGTTTCCTCTCATGCATTCTAGCATAATGTTTTTAGTAATGTCTGACACCTTCGAAGGGGACAAAAATGGCGTCAAGATCAGCTACAACACTGACGGTAAATTATTTAACTTGAAAAGGCCACAAATCAAAACTAAAGTGGAGGGGGAATTGATGCATGACTTTTTGTTCTCAAGACTGTGCATTCAATGCAAACTCTGAAGCTAAGTTGCAACCAAGTATGGATCTGAGGCTTGTGCTAACAATGAACACCAAGAAAACACAAGTTTTACACCAGACAGCACTACACCATTGGTTACAGCAAATGGGGGGGGAAAAACTGAATAAAGTTTAAAATAAATCAAAATAAATTTTAAAAGAAGAAACAGTAAGATTGCTGTTACTGAGTACAATATTCTCCTGGTTCTGCTCACTTTTTTGTATTGGTTCATACAAGTCTTTGCAGGTTTTTCTAAAATTACCCTCTTCATCATTTGTTACAGCACAATAGTATCCCATCATAATTATATACCACAACCTGTTCAGTCATTCCATGATTAATGGGCATCCCCTTACTTTCTAATTCTTTGTCACACAAAAAAGAGCTGCTATGTTGCAGTTATGGGCCTTTTGAATTTTACTTTGATCTTTGGGCAGACCTCGTAGTGGTATTACTGGGTCAAAGAGTACGCATGGTTTCATGCCCATTTGGGCATAGTTCCATATTGTTCTCCAGAATGACTGACCAGCTCCAGAAATTCTCATTTTTCCTTTTCTGTCACATGGTCAATTTGATGAGTATGAGGTGGGACCTCAGATTTCTTGTAATTTGCATTTAATTATTAGTGGTTCAGGGCAATTTTTCACATGATTATTGATAGCTTTGCTTTCTTGTTCTGAAAACTTGCCTGGTCATAACTTTTGACCATTTTGGATGGATGAAGGGATATCAACTGACTCTTATTTTTAATAATTTTAATTTAGCTCCCTATATAATTGAGAAATAAGACTGTTTTCAGAGAAAGTTGCTGTAATTTTTTCCCCAGTTTTCTGCTTTCCTTTCAATCTTGGCTGAATTGGGTTTGTTTGTATAAAACGTTTTACATCCTGTGATTCTCTCTAGTTCTGGTTAGATCATGAACCCTTCCTTTATACATAGTCTGATATCTGATGACAAGTTAATGGTGAGGTCGTTCACCAGATCTTCCTATTGGTGGTCTGTCCTTATATGGGGGTCATATATATTTATCAGTTGTTTATGAACGCACACATGTTATTTACCAACCTATACCGCAATATGGTTATTCTCATATGGAAAGAGAAGCTATGAAAAACGAACATAAAAAAGATGGCCCAATAAATGGTGGCCAAATAAAAATGAAGTCAGTTATAACAAGGCGACAAATGTTTTCTCACTGCATTCCACCCTCCAGCTGTTGGTCTATAAACAGTCTTATAATGATCACAAATACCAACATTCACTGATAGCATCACTTGGGGTCAGAAGATATGGTGAACACAAGCATCAGTTTTATATTTATCATTAACATATTATAAATATGCTCTTAAGAGAGCAGCAGTAGGTCTTTCCATTTGTCCCACCTTCTCTCATAGACCCTCTCTGTAGACCCAATGAGGAGGGGATAGAAAATACATGTCCCAAGGCCTCCTCAAGCCAATGCTCTACACTTTTCTGTCTGGTGATCTTTGTCACATTTGACATGATTGGTCTTTCTTCAGGGCAACCCTTGCCATCTGTGAATTCCTGCGCCACCTCTTGGTGGTATCTTGTATCATTGTATCTTGGCAAGGTTTTCTTGAGTCTCTGGCAAATTCAAAGGTTGTCACCCCTCTCTTTCCTGTAGGGTGACCAAGTAGGTGGCAATCCTCACTGTAAAGACTGGCAATGTTTGTACCCTTGCTCATCCTGTTTGTTGTGACCATGATTTACTGGATCATTTGAATATCAAATAATGTTACAGAAGGTGAAGTTCTTCTTGGCAGCAAGGAATTGAAAGAAGTTTTTGAAGAGTTATACAAGACCCTGGACACTTCCCTGATGGCCAGGCCTGTCCATCAAAGGACAGAAGACATAATGAGGTGGAGATGAAACCATCCAGCCACCATCAGCTGAGCAGAGATCCATCAGTCATTGGCAAGGAAACCACACCTATCAGTCCAGTTACTCAACTAACACGGGATGGTACAGTCAAACCCAAAAAATAGTTTCACATGTATCCAGGCAACAATAATAGAGAATACCCACTGTGAGGTTAGGCCTCCCATGGAATTACTTTGGTCTATTATTGCACATGTTGGCTACTATATCCTGGAATAGATTTGCATGCAATTGCATGTTTCTTACATGTTTACTGAGGTATACCAGATTGTGTTTGCCTGCAATTGTGTTAGATTGCTGCTGCATGCATTTAATTACTGCCCACCAGAAGGTTTTATGCCATTGGGTTTGCCCATTGCTGCACATATGAATTACTGCACACCAGAATAGGTTTGCTTCTCATGTAGTTGCCGTGTTCCTTTGACTGTGTTCTATGCTCTGATCAGACTATAGCAACATCTATTCATTATGTTGCATATATGCTCATGCTTATAATGAAGTCCTATTGGCCTATTGACAATGGAATGGCTCCATTCTAGATTGCTTTGTTCTCTTTATGTCTCATAGCTCTGTGCTGAAGATATGCATGGAATCGAGCTCAGGGTGTGCTATATCCCGTATGCACTTACAACATGGATGTGCATGGTCAGGTGGTGCTTCTCAAAGCCATATTTTTGCACAAACTGTTACTGCACATTTGTTTTCTCTTATTTTCCTTGTGGTTGGCTATTTGGGGCACCAAGAAACTCACCGTTATTGTCTTTAAGTAAAGGAGTTTGGATCCATGTTACACAGCTACAGGTTTTAAGTCTGCCCTGGCTGGTAGCTTTAGCCCTGGGGGGGGGGGGGGTTATATGGGGCTTCCTCCCAAGTCTGGGGCATCTTGCAGGCTTTGGTGACATATATAGAGGTGAACATGTTAGCTCTTGATAAGCAGAAAGAATGTGAAGAGCAGGGCCACGTGGTAAACGTATATGTGTCAAGTGACAGAGCTTCTGGCAGAGGGAGAAGTATGTTGTCCAGGGAGTCTTTGAGAGAGATCCAAGGAAAGAGAAGCAACAGGCCAGCAGAGGAGTCTGTCTCCTCAAGGCTTGCTTGCCTGGAGACTGCCAGAATGGACCTCCTTGGGTGAAACAGGGGGTGGTGGAGGCAGATCTCTCTCCCCTTGTGTGGCCTCGGTGTCTTCTGATTGTTGGACCTTCTCCCACTTCTCTTGGCCATCTAGCTCGGATAAGTGCTTCCTCTGAAGAGGAAGCAGAGAAGTGGCTTTGCATCTGGAAGCACTGGCAGTGTGTCTGACCTGTCCAAAGAAGAAGAAGTCAAGAAAAAGAGGGGGGACAGGCCCTGGCCACCCCACCCCCTGGAGTACAGGTACTAAGGAGGAGACAAGAGAGGAAAAGAGCTGGACAGCAGGGGAGGGATTGAAGGGGCCCCCATGGAGGGGCATGACATCAGGTAGGGAAAGGGTCAGCGTTGAAGGAGATTGAAATGGGAACATCCATTCCGTGAAGTCGCTGACCTCAGAAGAGAGGCTCCTCTGGGGGAGGAGCCAGACAGCTCCCACCTATCCCCTAAAGCCTTCATTCATCTGCTGGCTCCTTGGAGAGCACAGAGAGGAGGAAAACAGGAAAGGCCTTCAAGGAGCAAACAAAACCAACCAGAAGATGAGAATGAATGAATTAAAGTTTCCTTTCCCACCCAGCAAATCAGGAAAGATGACAAAAGATGGGAATAGTGGGAAAGTTGTGGCAAGAAAGCACACTGGTACATTGTTGGTGGAGTTGTGATTGTTCCAACCATTTTGGAAAATAATTTAGAATTAGGTGAAGAAAGTTACCAAAATGTTCAGACTTTGACTCAGAAATCTCACTGCTAAGCATTTACCCCAAAGACAACAAGAAAGGTCCTGTGTACAATAAAAAGGAACATTTTTCTGTGGTAACAAAATCAGAGAAAAGAAGCAGATGCCATAGTTTGGGAAAGGACTAAGCAATTTGTGATGCATAAATGCAATGGAATATGACTCTGCAATAAGGAACAGAGAAGCATGATTGAAATGATATAAAGTGATGCAGAGTGAGGAGGAAAAAACCAGGCTATGCTGCTTGGAATGACCACAATTGCCTAAATTTTGTCCCAGAAAAGAGCTGAGGAAGCACGTCATCTCTCCCCTCCGGAGAGAGGCACTGCCACATGCACTCTTCCATGAGGAGCATTCCAAACAAAAGCCATTACCTCCTTCCCTTCCCTGCAGAGGTGGGAACTACAGGTGTGAAATACTACTTAACCTATCGACATCAATACTAGATGGAGTTGGAAGAGACCTTGAAGGCCATCACATCCTTCCCCTTCATTTTATAGGTGAGGAAACTGTCTCAGAGAGGGGTCGTGGCTTACACAGAGGCAGACAGCTGGGAAGTGTCTGAGGCTGACCAAGTCCACCTGCTGCTAAGGGCAACGCTTTCCCCATTGCTTGACGTAGGTTCTTGCTCTTACAGACTTAAATAAGATTTCATCTCTATTTCAAAGGAAGACCTGCTGCTGACTGGGAAGACAGAGGACAATGTCCAGAAAAGTATGGGCTTTGGAGTATCAGATGCTTTGTCCTTGGCAGACATGGAGCCAAAGACTTGGGAGGAATCCCAGGCCCTGGTTCTGCTCACACCCCAGACCATGGAGGGAGGCTCTAAGCCCATCTCCTTCTCTCCCTTTGCCGTCAATATTTCTCTTTCCTGCCAGCATCTGCTGGAGTTTAGGGGATTTGTAACTGGATATGTTCCCTTTGAAGAGAGGGAGAAATTTATTACAACCAGAATCCCTGGAGATTATTAAAAACCATAAATTCAGGGAGAGCTCGCTTACCGCTGCCCTCATCAGGGAGGATGGTGACGTATTGGCCCAAGATGAGGCTCCAGTGGCAGAGAAGCAGCTTGGCTGCCCTATGTTCCCCAGCCATTAGAAAAGAGATGTCTCTGGGGGACCAGTCCCAGGACTCCCACCTGCCAGGGGAATGGGCTGTCCTCTCAGCTGGACAGCAGGCCACAAACCCTGGGCCTGACTCACTGCTTGGGACCTGTCTTTATGTCCATAGGCCTCAGACCCAGTTAGCCCAGTCATAGACAGAGGCCCAAATCCCCACCCCACCCTGCAAGCAAGCTTTCCCCTAGTGGGGTTTCAGGCTTCCCAACTGCAGATCTGGAAGGGACCTTAGGGTCATTGAGTTCAACCCTCTAATTTTGCAGAGCAGGAAACTGAGGACAGAAGTGTCTCTTGCCCAAGGCCATGGAGCTAGCAAATGGCAAAGCCAGATCACCTGGCTCCAAATCCAGACTACTTTCCAGTGCCCAGGCTGCCTCTCTTTGGGAGGGGGCAGCATTGTGCCCCAATCAGCCTTACCCAGAGGCATAGGAGAGTCCAGGGACTCTTCTAGGGTAGAGGAGCTGGAAAAGCCTATGGCCAGGATGGGTCATCGGCAAGCTGCCCTCTTTCCTCGCTCTCGTTTATCCCTCATTACAAGGGACCATTCTCTGTGGGAGGAAGAGGGAGACATTTATTCAGAATGGAAGGTGACATGAAAACAAGAGAAAAGCCCCATATACATTCTCTCTCCCACCCACCCCAGGGTTAAAGCTCCCAGTCAGGGCAGACTTAAAACCTGCAGCTGTGTAACATGGATCCAAACTCCTTTACTTAAAGACAATAACAGTGAGTTTCTTGGTGCCCCAAATATCCAACCACAAGGAAAATAAGAGAAAACAAATGTGCAGTAACAGTTTGTGCAAAAATATGACTTTGAGAAGCAACACCTGACCATGCACATCCATGATATGAGTGCATATAGGATGTAGCACACCCTGATCTTGATTCCACGCATATCTTCAGCACAGAGCTATTAGACATAAAAAGAACAAAGCAAGCTAGAATGGAACCATTCCATTGTCAATATTTGAACCTGGGTTCAAATTCTAGTCAACCTTGGTTCCCTTAGGATGGTGTCACTAATGGCTCTGGTCTCCGGGTGGTATTGGTAGGATCAGGTTAGGTAGCGCTCACCAGTGCTTTGCTATTGAATTCACCAAGGACCAGCATGGATATCGACCCACTAGATTCCCTGTCAATAGCACCAGAAAACCTAAAATGGTTGATGGCAAATGGGACAAAGACAGGAGCAAAGTGTTCCATGCAGCCCCTTTGCAGTAGCAGAGATAGGAAGCAAGAAGCTGCCTGTGGCTGGGATGGGTCATCAGCAGGTTGCCATCTTTCCTCGCTTTTTTTAGGTTTTTTTTTTTTTTGCAAGGCAAATGGGGTTAAGTGGCTTGCCCAAGGCCACACAGCTAGGTAATTATTAAGTATCTGAGACCGGATTTGAACCCAGGTACTCCTGACTCCAGGGCCTGTGCTTTATCCACTACACCACCTAGCCTCACTCTCTTTTATCCCTCATTACAAGGGATCATTCTCTGGGGGAAGAAGAGGGAGACATTTATTCAGAATGGAAGGTGACAAGAAAATGAGAGCAATGACAATTAAAAACAAAATAAAGGAATCATTTGGACATCGAAAACCATGAAAGTAATGCCAGTACAGTGGGGTCAGGCCTGTCCAGAAGGGGACCAACCCCTCCAGATGGGTTGGGTGAGCCAGGATGGGCTGGGAGGTTGGGCTGTCACTCTGCTAGAGGGCTGCTCTCCCTCTGGGATATGAATAAGTGGGAGCAGAGAGAATGATTAGTAGGATGGAAGGATGGATAAAGCATTGGAGCCCCAGAGGTCCAGAGTCCAGTCAAGGCCACAACCCAAAGTACATTCACTGTGTGATGAGGATATGAGCTTGAGCTTGCAGGCATGTGTACACACACACACACACACACACACACACACACACACACACACACAACATCAATACCATCTTCCATCAAGAAAAGGGAGCCCTGGGTCTTGGTTTCCAAACTGGACAAGCCATTGGCATCTTTCTGAGGCTCCATTTCCTTCCTTGGTCAAGTTGGATGAAAAAGTTTGCCTACCTCACTCCAGCCAAGCTAATGCAGGAGTATAAGACCCTTGAACTCTCCAGGATGCCCTCGAACCCTCCCCAACTCTGGGCTCACCACCAACACTGGGGAGCATTGACTGCATGAGGTCCCTGCCTTGGTTGCTGGGCAGACTGATTGATAGATTCCCCTAAAATCTGCAGTGTGATGCATCATCCCTGAACTTTCCTTTTGCTCACCCACATCCCAGGGGCATAATGCCGGTGATCCATCAGAGGAGGTCCCCATTCCCTGGAGAACCATGACCTGCACACTCAGGCCAGGGAGAGAGACTGACCCCCAAGGAATTTGGACCCATGTGGGGTCCTTCTGGGGAGAGAGCATGTGGACTGTCCAATTTTCTTCCAAAAAGATGAATTAATGGATTAAATCCCTGGTGTGGAGAGTCAGAATTTGAGGGGCAGAAGGGACCTGGGAAATCATTTAATGCAGTCTTTAAATTTTATAAATGAAGAAATGAGACAGAATGCTTTCTAGCTACCTTGGGCCTGGACCTCACCTACCTAGAACCTCCCTTGCCAAGAGCAGTACTTTACCAGAGTGACCAAGAGATAGGGTAGAGTTCAGAGGCCAAGGCTCCTGACATCCTAACCAAGCCTGCTATCTTAGGGCCCCTTGAGTCCCCAAGCAGAGTCACCTAATGGTCCAAAGACTAGAGTCTCCCCCAAATTCAGACACCCTCATTCTGTTCAAATGGCTTCTAGGCAAGGGACTCTCAAGGGTCTGCCCCAACAGGGCAGAGGCCCTGGCTCCCACTACCCCAAAACCAGGCATGTGACAGGGGAGAGGATCTAGTCTTTTGACATTGATTCCAGCTGCCCTCAATTGTGTGTCTCCACTATTAGGAGAAGCCTTGCACCATGCTTCCATTTAAACACTTGTCAGCTTTTGCAAAAGAAAAAATATATGTGTGTATAGCTATCTAGAGATATTCTTATACCTATATACCCATATCTACATAGAGAGAGTGGAAATAGCAACATTGAAGATAAAGCATGTACAGATATCCAAACCCTCCCTCTAGGCCCCCAGGGTCTGGGGAAGGCGTCCCAGCTTCCCAGGGGCTCTTCACTAGCCTGGCAAGGCTATCTGTCCTAGAATCCCGCCCCCAACATTACACTGGCTTGAGCTCTAAGTCTAGGGTCTCCATTCCCTGAACCCAGAAAAGGACAATAGGAATAGACCCAAGCCCCCAGTCCATCTCTCGGGGCCACAAAGTTGAAAGGGGAGGGGGGAAGTGCCCCCCACTTCTAGTGTCATGCTTCCAGTGAATAGACTTTCACTTCCTGGATGTTGCCTGGAGACTGGCCAGCCAGTGTGAGCCCCGCAGCCCCACCTGTGGAAGGGACACCTTGACTGGTGGTGCCCTCCCTCGTGGGGGCCTCTGTCACAGATGATCGAAACACACACAAAGTGCGTCCCGCAGAGCCACCAGTGGGGCCCTCGCACATCCAGACTCACTTAAGTTAACGACCCAGGGCATCTCCAACTCTCCTAGTGTCTGGGAGCCGCTTTCCTTCCAATCACTTGAGGTTTTCTCTGGAGCTGGCATGGCCAGCCAAGACTGCCTAGTCCATTCTCCCCTCTGAGACCCATGGAGATGGGCCTTGCCCAGAATGTAGCATGCCAGGTGGATTTGAATCCAGGCCCTCTGATGCCAGAGCCTGGGCTCTTTCCCTGACTCCAAACTTTGTCCTTCTACATCTGGTCCTATGTCCATTGAGGTGGATTCATTGCTTAAATAGGCAAGGGCTACACACACACACACACACACAAAATCTAGGCTGGCAAAGGGGAATGGAATGTAGTGGATGGCACATCAGCCTTGGAGTCAGGAGTACCTGAGTTCAAATTTGACCTCAGATACTTAATAAATGCCTAGCTGCGTGACCTTGGGCAAGTCACTTAACCCCCTTGCCTTTAAACAAAATTTAAGAAAAAGAAATGGAAGCCAGAGCCCACTTCATCCAGGAAGCTCCCAACCTGTTCTTTCTGGGAGGCCTGGGGCCCTCAGCTTCAAAGGCTGATACCCTTTGCAACTGGAAGGCAGGTGCTGGTTTCTGTCTTTCCTTGTATCCCACATAATGTCTGGCACACAGTAGGGACTCCATAAATGACTGTGGAGTAGATTTGACATTCTTTTCTCACAAATCATTCTAAGGATAACTCCAAATCAAGAGAATGCAGCTGCACATAGGTGTTACTAAGAGGCAGTCAGGTATAGGAGATGGAGAAACAGCTCCAGAGTCAGGAAGCCGGAGGCTGCAGTTCTACATCTGACACATGGGACCCTGGGGGTCCCCCCCAAACTTCAGCTCTCAATGCCCCTTCACTTCACTGCACTGAGAATGTTAGTTTATAGAATAGGTATTAAGCAGCATTGGTGAAAAGACTTTCCCACAATAAATCACAAGACTTGTCCACAAACCAAGTTAATCAAGTCTTCCTGTCCTAGATTTCAGGGCCCAGACACAAGCAAGACACAATCCTGATAGAAATTGGTTGGACTCAAGGCCAAATATGGCTCTTGGATAAGAGCCTGGACTTTTAAGACCACTCCACTGCCCAGGGAAGGAGATTCTCTGAGAGACATTTTTGGTTTTCCCTTCTGCTACTCTCTAGGAACCAAAGGACAAGAGCCAAGGAGCTCCCTCTCAGGGAGATCGTAATACCCTTCCCCTTGTGGGCCTGGATAGGTCATCTTTACTCTGGCTGAGGCTTGGCATGCTAAGAGTGGCCATGGATGACCAGTCCCCCAAGCTCTGATTTCTGGCCCCAAATTGTTGGCACAACCCCTACAAAGGTCATCTTGGTGCATAGGGTTAGTTGGTTGAATCCATTGTCATCACTGTCTCTCCAAGCATGTGATCAGCTCATTAATAGCTACCTGAACCCAAAGAAATTGGAAGGCACAGGCCTTTGCCAGGTGCCAAGGCCTATGCCAAGGCTGTCCTGAGTAGCATTAGGGCTAAAGCCCTACCTTGGCAAACCCAATGTTAGTTTGGACAGAGGTTGGAAGTTGGGGTTCATTCAGGGACCCTCAGTCATGACCTCCTGCTTCCAATCAGTTCCACCAGCTCTGATCATACACCTACTGTGTGTCAGCCACTGCTGGCTGCCAGGGAGACCAAGACAAAATACAGCATGTTTTCACGTGAATATTACAGGTGATCTTGAAAATCACATTCCAGTCATGTCTTCATTCCAATGCTTCCCACCCCAAGCTAGGCTCCCCCCTTCCCCCTTTCTTGCTGGGACCATGAGGCTGCCCTTCTTTCCATACCCGTCAGCAAATTGTCAATCTAAACAATTAACACCCACCCCTGTGGTCTGTGATGCCACCTCAGACACCTTGTGGGTGCTGGAATGGGGAAGAGGAATGTGGACGTCCCTGCATTCCAGCCAGTGGGCTGGGGCTTTGCCCCATCCCTCCAGATAACTACATTTCCCCAGTGTAAAATCCTCAGCAACTTGGGCTTCATCCCAGGCCTGTTGAGAGACAGTGTGTAGACTTGGGTCAGAGGGTCCTCATCTTAGAGCTGGAAGGGGCTTCAGAGGCCATACAGACCACATCCCCTCATTGGGCAAGAACTGGGCCCAGAGAGAGGGGGTCCCACAACCAGCAGAAGCAGGCTGGACTTAGACGCAAGGCTACCTCAAGAGAGAACATCGAGGTAAGAAGGTGGGTTTGGATCCTGGCTTTGGGATGGTTGTGCTAGATGACTGGAGGGAAAACTTGTAATCTCTCATCTATAAGATGGGGATAGGCTTGACCATGGTGACTGTCTCATTCCTAGGGTTGGGTGGGGGCAGCCCACCCACCCCGTAAGAATAAGCCCTGCTAACTCTAGAGAGGACAGCCATGGGCAATGGACTTGGGGGATTGACATTCATCGATGCCAGTGATGGGTTTTCTCCCAAACTGCTCCCTGAAGACAACACCAACCAGTGCTCACTAGCATCCTCCCAATGATCCTGTGAGAATCCAAATGGTGCATACCCCCCGGAGGGAAGGGCCCCAAAGATGCAGCCACAATGATGGATCTTGGGGCCTTGAAGCTGCAGTCACTGAGTACTCATCCACAAGACAGGACATTGGAGAAATGATCCAAAAAACAAAGGGTCATCCAGCCAGCATGAGGAATAAGAAGTGACCAGTCCATGAGCCTCTACAGCTGGAAACCATGGAATGGAAGAGAAGTCAGGGAAGGGATCCAGTGGGAGGGAATCCTCTTGGAGGCTCATTGGGAGAATGTGGCCAAAAAGTCCACAGGAACAATCAGCCAATGAAGAAAAGAGCATGTTTTCAACACTGAGTGTATATCAGGTGGACTGTGTAGGTACTGGGGAAAGAAATGACCCAGTCCCTGCCCCGGGAATGTGTAGAGAAGGTATGGCTGGGTTGATATCTACATTAATGGATGAAATCAGCCACACAGATGAACCAGCCTGGAAAGGTCCCTGTTGTCAGCAGATCAGAACTGCCTTGCTCAACCTCACTAAAGGATAGAGGCTGATGGGCCTCCTGAGACACACCTTCAAAGTTTCCTTGGGTGGTCTCCAGAGCCTCCTCCACCCCCAGAAAGCAGACATCCCTTGATCTGGAAGTCACAGCATACTCTTTTCATCCCTATCCAAACAGGCAAAATAACCTTGGAGATTCTGTTTCTGGGACCTGCCTTAGTTAAATGACAAGTCCACAGCCCCTCTACTTTGCAGGGAGTTAGTTACCAGTCTCCACCCCTGGCCCTGCCTAGGGGTATCGGGGGACTGGTTTCCTCCTCCCAGTCCTTCCCAGCCCTGCCATTTGTGACGCCTCTCCATCAATCTGCTAGGCTCTGGAGTCTGCTATGACTCCATCAGAAAGCCAAAGAGCCCACCCCACCCCCAACTCCAAGGTGGGTCATTTCACTCCCATTGTCAGGTTCCATGGGACTGGCCTGGATTTTCTGTTCCTTCTCAGAATGGCAAGAGTCTTAAGAACGTGAGCTAAATTTCAGCTTCTCGAATCAATCCGAGTTGAAAGAGACTTTAGAGATTTGCCCCTTTTAGGATAAGAGATGGAGCTGACAGGGATTTTGGTGGTCCTCTGTTGTCCAGAAGAGGCACTAGAGCAATTTGTCCAAGGCAACCCAGGCAGGCTGCCATAGAGGTGGGTTCAAACTCTTGTTCTCTGCCCTAACACTCATTGCTCCTTCCCCCTTTACTACACACTCATTTGCCTTCATTTTAGAAATGATGTCTCCAGTCCCCCCACAAAAAAAAGAGCACGTAGCTCCTGCCTACCTCCAGAAGGATCCAGGTTCTCAGAGGCAAGCCCAGCATTTTGAGGCTTCCTCCACCATCTCCCCTAGTGTCTTGCCTGTGGTAGTTTCCAGGTCAGCATCCCCCTCCCAGGCTCCCTTTGATCATGGGTACAAACCAACCTACCCAGGTCGGAGGGATCAGTTATTGCCTTGGTCTTCACTCCATTGATCCAAGAACAAGAAAAAAGAGTGGCAATTGCCAAACAGAACATTCCCAACTCTCACCATGTTCCCTGACCACCCAAATTCTCCTAGCTGTGCCACCATGACTCAGCTGCCTCCTGACTCTGGTCCTGTGGATCTTCTCCCACTGGGGAACCCTTCCTAGAGAGTCCATTTTGAGAAAGGGCCCCAGACCAGTCATCCCACATTCCCTGTACAGCAGTACCATGCCCCTGCCCAAGGTCATCCTTCTTCCTACTCCCCTCTTCCTTCCCCTTTCCTATGTGTAACTAGTTGTTAGGTCTTGTCCATCCTGCTTCCCTGACATCTCTTGCATCCAGCCCTTTCTCTCTCTCCTCAAAGGGTCTAAGCCCTCATCATTCCAGTCCATCTTCCATGAAGGACTGCTACTAGAATCAAGTACAAACTCCTTTGGCATTCAAAGCCCTGCAGGCTGGCTCCAACCTGCCTTTCCAGCCTCTTTCTGAGATACTCCTCTTCATTAATAAATTCCTGTTGATTGATTGATTGAAATGGAAATTCAAACAACTCTGAGGTTTCACCTCACAGTTATAAATTGGGCAAAGATGATGAAAGACAGAAACAGTGTTGAAAGGATTTCAGAAAGACAGGTGCACTGATATGCTAGGTTGTCAAAAAAAAAGCGCCTCCCCCAACGCCCAATCACTAAACGTTTCCCTTTGAGCCAGTTACCTCAGAACTGGGCAGAGGTTCCAAGAAGATCAAAGACAGAAAGAAAGAGACCATAGCTCCAGCATCATTTGGCAGCACTTATGGGTCCAAAGAACTGGAATTGAATGCCCATCAATTGGAGAATGGCCAACTGAGGCCCAGGAATAGAATGAGATAGGATAGGACTATGCTGGAAGAAATGATGGACATAAGGAGTTCAGAGAGTTTGGGAAGACCCATTTGGACAGAGGCAGAGCCCAGAGAACAAGGATTCTAACAACTTAATGGAAAGTTCCTTGATGGAACCTGGATGAGGGCTGAGGACTGAAGGTGAAACACCCTGCCCTTGCAGGGTAGAACCCCCGGACTCCTGATGTTGAATGTTCCATGCAGTGTGGATTGAGGTGGTTGCCTTAGTGGTTTTTTGCTGACTTGCTTTTCTTTATGATGGGGAGGGGGGGGAAGCAATTTGGAGAAGTGTCTGAGAAGTCAAAACCAAAGAACAAAATAACTTCAAAGACTCATGAAAGTCCCTACAGGGAGAGGGAGGGAGGAGGGGAAGGCAAAGGGCAACAACTTTAGCTTCTAACTCTGCCACTCACCCCCTGGGCAAACTCCTTCCCTCTCTGGGCCTCAATCTCCCTAGTTATAAGATAAGGAAAATGGAATCAATGCTCCCCAGATAGACCTTCTGACAATTGTGAGCCCCACCAAAGGGACCACGGGCCAGTGGGGGGCCCTGCTGGACCACTCTCAGTTCCCTCTGGTGCAACCCATGGGTCATGGCTGATCTCCCAGTAAGAGGTCTGGTCCAGTCCCTTACTCTGGGGCTCTCTGGGAACTTTACTCCTGGAGTTGTTAGAACAGACCTGACTTCCCTGCCATCACACACACACACACACACACACACACACACACACACGCCCTTAACCCCAGGTTAAGTAACTAGACACATGTCTCTTTGTTTTACAGAGAAGACTGAGGCTGGCTTGCCCAGGTGTCCTTAGAATAGGGGCTCTTAACTGAGGCCATGAACTTGCATTGTTTAAGTGTTCTGATAACTGTGTTTGAATACATTGAAAGATAAAGAATAACATGAAATATGAGATAATATTTGTAAAACACTTAGCATAGTAACTGGCGTGCCGTAAGCTCTTAATAAATATTTGTTTCAAGAGATAGAGAGCATTATGGGATGTAAAATGGATAATCCTGATGACATTAAATCAAAAAGATTTTGCACAAACAAACCCAAGGCAGTCAAATTAGAAAGCAAAGCAAAAAACTGGGAGGGGGAGGGAGTTTACAGCAAGAATCTCTGAAAAAGATCTCACAGAAAACTGACAAATCTCTAAGAATAAAAATCATTCCCCAATTGACAGATAATACATCAACAGAGCTCTTTTTGTGGTGTTAAAGATAGGGAAATTGAGGGGAAACCTATTAAGGGGAATGGCTGAACAAATTGTAGCATAGGAATGTAATGGAATTGTTCAGTTATCTTCCACTTTCCATGACACCATTTAGAGTTTTCTTAGCAAAGATACTAGAGTAGTTTGTCTTTCCCTGTTTTTTACAAATAAGGAAACTGAAATAAAAAGGGTGAAGTGACTCGTCTAGGATCCCATAGCTAGTAAGTGTCTGAGGCCAGATTTGAACTCAGGAAGATGAAACTTCCTGACTCTAGACCCAGTGCTCTGTGCACTACGGCACCCCTAGCTACCCCACTGTGATGAAATACTATTGTGCTCTAATAAATAATGAGCAGGATGTTCTCAGAAAAATCTGGAAGGACTTACATGAACTGATGCAAGGGGAAATGAGCAGAACCAGGAGAACATTGTACACAGTAACAGCTGCATTGTACGATGAACAATTGTGACTGATTAGCTCTTCTTGGCAATGCCATGATCCACGACAATTCCAAAGGACTCATGATGAAAAATGAGAAAGAACTTTTCTAGAGAAAGAACTGAGGGAGTCTGAATGCAGATTGGAGCAGACTTTTTAAAAAAAAAACTTTGTCTTTGGTTTTGATTTTGATTCTGTTTTGTTTTTTTCCGAGGGAGGGGGTTGGTCTGGATTTTCTTTGAAATATGGCTAATATGGAAATATGTTTTCCATGAGTGCACAAGTATAACCAACCTAGAGCAAACTGTTTCCCTTCACAGAGAGGGGGAAGAGAGGGAAGGAGAGATGTGGGAACTCAATTTTTAACAATTTTAAAATAGGATAGAAAAGGAAACTGACAAATGTTGGAGGGGATGTAGGGAAAATGAGACCTGAATCTACTGTTGAAGGAGTTGTGAAATGATTCAAACATTCTGTAGAGTAATTTGGAACTAAACCCAAAGGCTATAAAACAATGTCTACCTTTGTCTTAGCAATGCCACTCCTTGGGATGGAAAAGGACCTATATGTACAAAGCAGCTCTTTTCTGGTGGCAAGGAATGGGAAATTGAGGGGATCACCATCGGGGCGGGGGTGGTCATGGCTGAACAAGTTGTGGTATGTGATTGTGATGGAATGCTCTTCCACTATAAGAAATGATGAACAGAATGCTCTCATAAAAACCTGGAGTTTTATGAACTGAGACAAAGTGAAACCTGCTGTAGTCTAGATAAGTTATTGCAGTATAGTCAGCTGTGACTGACTTAGTTTTTCTGGGCTGTGACCAAGAGAACTCTGAAAGGCTTTTTGATAAAAAAAAAAAATATATATATATATATATATACTATTCAACCCCAGAGAAATAACTAATGTTTTCTGAATACAGACTGAAGCATTACTTTTTATTTACTAAAAAAACAGCAACATTGATGATCAACTATGATGGACTTAGCTCCTCAGCACTTCAGTGATCAAGGACAATTCTAAAAGACTTGTGATGGAAAATGCCATTCACTTCCAAAAGAAAAGACTATGACGTCCAAATGCAGAACAAAGCAGACTATTTTCACTTTTTAAAACTTGTTTTATGCTTTTTCTCATAGTTTTCCCCCTTAATTTTGATTCTTCTTTCATAACTTGACTAATATGGAAATGTTAAACACAATTGTACATGCATAACATCTCTCAGATTACATGCTGTCATGGGCAAGGAGGAGGGAAGGGAGGGAGGTAGAAATATGTAGAACTCAAAAGCTTGCAAAAGGATGAATGTTGAAAACCATCTCTACATGTAACTGAGAAAATAAAATGACAAAAAATTTAAAATATTTTCTTTTCCCCAAATACAGGTAAAAACAACATCTACCATTCATTTACTTTTAAGCTTTGATTTCCAAATTCCATCCTTCTCTCTCCCTGCCCTCCTCTGTCCCTTAGACAGTAAGCAATCTGATATAGGTTAGGCAAGTGCAAAAATGTAAAACATTTTCATATTAGGCATTTTGAGCAAGAAAACTTGAACAAAAAAGAAAGTTAAAAGTAGTATGTTTCAGCCTGAATCTACACATCAGTTCTTTCTTATTCACAGCAGATCCTAGTACTGTGAAACTGTGTGCAATGTTTTATTGGTTCTTCTCACTTTACTTTGCAACAGTTCATGTGAGTCTTCCAGGTTTTTCTGAAATCATCGTTTGTCATTTTTTATAGCACAAGAGCATTCCATCACAATTATATACACCGAAAATTGTTCAACCATTCACCAACTGATGGACATCCCCTCAATTTCCAGATCTTTGCCACCATGAAAAGGTCTTCCAGAATCTTTTTTGTGCAAATCTATTTTGTACAAATAACAACTTTCCTCCACCCTCTCTTTCTAAATATCTTTAAGATTCAGACATAGTAGTATTGCTGCATCAAAGGGTATGCACAATTTTATGGCTCTTTGGACATAGGGAGGCATAAAAAATTTTAAATATGTCAAACATTGTTTTTATGTGTAATTGGAAAAAATGAACTATAAAAATTTTCACTTGCAAAAATTAAAAACAAAGCCAACAAAAAGAGCTTGTATCCTTCCCCCTTTTTTCTCCTGTTTTATTTTTTATTTTAGGCATATAAAGATATCTATCTGAGGAGGGACCCACATGATCCACCAGACTGAAAAGGAGTCAGATCCCCCCCAAAGGGGCCACAGTCATCTGACCCTGGGCCCCTAGCCACTGAGAGGTCTTGGAAAAATCCAGAATGTTTCCCAAAGCCCAACAGAATCCCTCAGAAGAGAGCCTAACTAGCCAGACCAGGAAAAAGCAAGCCAATGAAGATAGCATATTGCCCAGGCTTAGTGGCTCAGGAGGGTCATATGGAAAGCCCTGGAATCAGGAACAAGCCCAAGAACTTGGGATCCTCACCCCCATCCAGGGGGCCGAATGCCTGCTTTTGGAAGGGAATTGGACTGAAGTGAATCCCAGAAGGTTCCCAAGAGCACATATATCAAAGGAGAGGATTTTCTTTAGGCACACACTTCATCCTCCACAGAGATAGCCTACTAGAAATGTGCTTCTAATCCTATTCCAATCAAACTCAGTGTCAGGAGGTGGCTCACAGTGGGAAGCAGAGGGTGCTCTTTAGATCCCTTCTCTTCCAGGCCTCTTTCCTTGAAACACAGGACTTCTGAGGAGGAAGAGCAGCTGGAAGGCCATGGAGGTACCCACTTACGACCTGCCCTGGGCCAGTGCTTGGCAAAGCTGGTTCCTCAGTCCAGCCCAGTCATCTCACCTCTTCTGGGACCTGAAGCAAGTCACTGAGGCAGGGGCTTTTTGATCCAAAGTTTCCCCAGTTAAAGGATCTCATGTTGGCCAAGGTCCACCTACAGTGACACCTCCATCATTGAGTCAGCAGACTGGCATCACCACAACCCTCCAGACAGGCTTCCTTATTTGGGCACAAAAGACCAAATGGGGAATTTTTCTCAAAAGAAGGCACTTTTCTTGGTGGACTCTTCCTGAAAGAACAGCAGATTCTCTGGCACTTTCCTCTTTTCCCCCAAAGATGTTGCTAGGAGATTTTTGACACCATTGGAGATGGGGGAAGGAAGACACTAAAGGAGAGGAAACAAAAAACCTGCGCTGGTCTAGAGAGGGAGAGCCAGTGGGGGAAGGGCATAATGT
This sequence comes from Macrotis lagotis, assembly GCF_037893015.1. NCBI lineage: Eukaryota > Metazoa > Chordata > Mammalia > Peramelemorphia > Peramelidae > Macrotis > Macrotis lagotis. The sequence goes on along the minus strand of NC_133662.1, from coordinate 273,037,078 downwards.
TGCTCCAGGACCAGAAGGGAAGAGGGTGGATGGAGGGGCTCAGAGGGGTTCCCTTTCACCTAGCCTTCCCCAACCTCAGCTCTCCCCTTTGATGGTCACTTTCACTCTGACCTCCCCCCAAGTCAACCAGGAGCAGAGGGCTGTTGGCAAGTCCTCCTCTTGTGGGCAGGGCTGCCTCTATGAACCCAGATGAGCTGGACCAGCTGTAGGGGGAGGGGGGTGGGCTGGACAGCAACCCAGTGTGAGAAGCTCCCCTGGGAGGAAGTTCCCCTGGGAGGAGGCTCCCCTGGGAGGAGCCGTGTAGCAGCTGGTGAGTCACAGATGCTGCCCCACCAGGTTGGCTCACTTAGGTGATCAGTCTAAACTTAGCTTAATTAATTTTGAATCATTCTGGTGAGGCCACATGAAAGAACGAGAGGCTGCTCCCCCTTTCCCCCCTCCAGTGTCTCAGGGCTAAGGGAGCCCTATCTGATGGGCCCCAGCACTCAGGGGAAGCCCAGACATTTCCATTGAAGTTATTTTGGGAAGGGGAGGTGGGGGAAGGTTGCAGATCCAGAAGCAGCCAGGGCCCTGGCATCCCAAGGACAGACCTTTGGGCACAACGCCCCCATCACACCCACTCACGCACAACCTCCACTCATACACCACTCACACTCCCTCTAGGGAACTAAAGGAGGAGAGAAGCCCCAGAGAGTGGGGCTAGGAGCACTCAGGGAAGCTGAGGTCCGGCCCAGGAGAGCCGTCCCCATGCAGAAGCAGAAGGGGCTGCCAGGAGGTGCTAGGCTTACCTCTCTGTTACTCTGCAAATCCTTCCCTCATAAACTCTAGGATGCAATTCTCCACTCGCTGAACAGCAGCTTCTTGCTCAGTCATTTTCCTTTTGCCTCTTTAGGGTTAGAAACTCTGGTAAGAAAATTCCCTCTATCAGTGAAGACTGGCACCTGCTCTGAAAATTCACCAGTGTCAAGGAGTTGGTCAGACCCTGGAGTCATCCAGCTAGCAAATGGAAGAGACCTGCCCAATGAAGGTCAAGATCCAGCCAAGAATGGATGCCTACAGTGGTGGAATCCAAGGTAGACACCCAAAGGCTGCCTCCCCAAAGCCACAAATCCTTGCAGATTCAAAAGGACCTAAGCAGGAAAGCAAAGCTAAGGAGACAAGAAGATTGGAAAAGGTCAGGAGAATGTCAGTCATTGGAGAAAGGTCAGCCAAAGCAAGGACAGAGGCACCCCTACTGGGGGAGGGGGAGGGGGGAGGGGGAAAGGAGGGCTTGGCACCAAGAGAAACAGAACAATTTCCACTCTTTCTTGTTTTGGTTTTCTCAGTGAGAGAAAGTGGCCAATGAAGCCGATGTCCAAGCTGTCTCAAAGAGAAAGATAGTAAGAAAGTGCCAGTTGCCCAGCTGGCTCAAGCCACATGGTCCAGAAGAATTCCATCTCAGGGAATGAAAGAAATGGTGGGAAGAACCTTTGAGCCACTGACAACATTCCATGAAATGTCTTGGAGATTAGTGACAAGGAATGGGAGGCCAAGAAGGAAAAGGAATTTATCCATTGGGGAATGGATGACCAAATGGGGGCAGAGGAGGGTAAAAGAAGATCATTGTGCCAGAAGAAATGATGAATGAGACAATGTCAAAGAAACCTTGGAAGACTTGAAGGGACTGGGGCAGAATGAAGAGTGAAGCGCCTGGAGAACCAAACACACAAATAGCTTTGAAATAGCTCCCTACAAGAACCCACCCCAATACCAGAGAATTCAGGATGGAACATACTCCTCCTAGGGAGGAGTGAACAGAGCAAGGAGCCCAAGTGGGCTGGGGCTCATGAGCTGTGTACAGCCAGCAAATGATGTATTTTATTTTATTTCATTTTTTGCAAGGCAAATGGGGTTAAGTGGCTTGCCCAAGGCCACACAGCTAGGTAATTATTTAAGTGTCTGAGGTCGAATTTGAACTCAGTTCCTCCTGACTCCAGGGCCAGTGCTCTATCCACTGTGCCATCTAGCTGCCCCTAAATGATGTGTTTTAACAGATTCTATCTCATCCCTAGATGAATTCTGAACCCAGTCAGCTAGGATTGAACGAAACCACTCCAAGCTGCTTTGGAAGGAAGTGTGCTGTGTCTGTAGGGCATCTCCCTCTAGTTACCAAGGGGACAATCAAAGAGCTGCATCAGAAGCTGATGAGACCGGAAGGTCTCTAGGAAGGGAGCACCTGCTATCATCTTGTGTCATCTTGGACACTGCACTCCATTGCTGAATAATGATTACAGTGACATGCTGGGTTTGTGTAAGCTTAAGATAGACAGGACTGCAGCTACAAAGGCAGATTTGGACAGTTTGCACAAACATCACTTCTAAAGTTTCCATTATTTCCTATAATGATAAAACATATTTATATTTCCTGGGGCAGCCAAATGGCACAATGCAGAGAACCCGAACCTGGAGTCAGGAAGACCTGAGTTCACTGGACTCTTAAGACACTTATGAGCTGTGTGACCCTGGGAAAGTCACTTAACCATTTGCTCCAGTTTATCATGGTTCAGTCATTTCAGTCTTGTACAACTCTTCATGACCCCCTTTGGACTTTTCTTGGCAAAGATGTCAGAGTTGTTTGCTATTTTCTTCTCCAGTTCTTTTTACAGATCTGAAAACTGAGATAAGCAGGGTGAAGTGATTTGTCCAAGGTCACCCAGCCAGCAAGTGTCTAAGGTCGGATTTGAACTCAGAAAGATGAGCTATGCTGAGTCCAGGCCCGGTGAACTGTGCACTATGGGACTACATATTATTTTTGTTCTTGTTTTACATGGGGCACTGAGCAAAGGGGGTGACGTGATTGTCCCAATGGTAAATGTCAATGGCCAAACTCGAATGCAGATCTTGACTTCAAACCCAGCATTCTCTGTCCTGTGGTGCCCATTAGCAGCTTAACCTAACTAAGGCCTAGGAAGGCTAAATAACCTTGACCAAACACAAGGAACAAGGGTCCTTGACTCTAGAGATGATACTCTTTTTTGTTTTTCCTTTGGTTTTAGCAAGGCAATAGGGTCAAGTGACTTGCCCAAAGTCACACAGATAGGCAATTATTAAGTGTCTGAGACCAAATTTGAACTCAGGTCGTCCCGACTCCAGGGCCACCTAGCTGCCTCCCGATACTCTTTCTATGGGACTCTAGCCCCATCCTATTCACACCCATTTCTCTGACCATGTTCTTCTGTTTGAGACATCAAAGGTGGAAAGCAACCCCAAACAAGGATCGGCAGCCCTCACACCACAGTTACTCGTCTTCCTCAAACACACCCTACACCCAGGAGAAGAGAGTTATTCCCTGGTATCCAGAAGTCCCTCATTAATGTAACCTAGCCCCAGTGCAACAAGATCCAAGAGTCTTGAACCGCTGAGACAAGTGACAGAGAAGCCAAGAAACTAAGAAAAGGAACCAAGCTGAAGTCATTCTTTATTAATTCCTGCTGGAAATGAGGAACCATCTCCTAGGGTCTGTGGGAGAAAAGGCACCTGGGCAGTTAGGTAATGCTGGGCATCACTGGCCCGGGAGTCAGGAGGATCTGAGTTCAAATACAGTCTCAGACACTTAATAATTATCTGGCTGTGTGACCTTGGCCAAGTCACTTTAACCCCATTGCCTTGTAAAAACTCAAAAAGAAAAAAGAAAGAAAAGAAAAGGGGCAAACCCAGGGACTTTTGTTGAGCTAGGATTCCTATACCCAATTGTATGTAACACCCTAGCGAGAACTGGGACGTTGGCTTAATGAAGTCAAAAAAAATTATGGAGAAGATGCTTTTTAAAGAACCTTGATGTCCTTTCCACCTGACCTGGGGTGCTCTGAGGGAGGGACTATGGGAGATCATAGAGCATAAGCCACACAGCCAGAGAAGGCACAAATGAGCTGCAACCTGCAGCTGCAGGGATTGAAGGACCCTAAGTAAGTACAGAAGCCTTTCTTCCCCATTCTGTTGACTCAGGGCCAACCCACCAGAGCTGCCTCCCACTGCTGCCAGGAAGCAAAGGTCAATGGGACTCTCTAAGCACTTATTAGCACCTAGTGTATACCAGGTACTGTGAGTCAAACACTCTGTGAACATGTCTAAAGTAAGAAGAGACTGTTTTTCTCTTTTTTTATAGTATTTTTTCAATGATATGTAAAGATAATTTTGAACATTCATTTTTACAGAATTTTGAGTTCCACATTTTTCTCCCTTCCTCCCCTTCCCCAAAAATAAGTAGAGAGGGGACACCAGGGCACCAGCAACTGGGGGGCTCCCCTTTGCCAAAACTCTCCTCCTCCCTCCTCCCCTGGTGCCTTCTCTTGTGGGAAAGCAGTCCCCCTCTGCCCCCCTGGGCTGGGAAAGCTGTTAGCTGTCTAATCTGGGTCCAGCCTCTACTGCCGGGCTCCTATACCCATCTCCAATCCAATTGGCCTTCCTGTGGTCTCCGCACCTTCCACTTCCATGCTTTTGTCTTGGCCACGTCCGATGCCTAGAGGGCTTCCCTTGCCTCCCTGCTCCCCCAAACAGAGTTCCCCTGTCCCAGCCTCCTCCTCCCAAGCTTGGGTTACACTGTATCTCCCTTGGATCTACTGTATCTATTTTGTATCCAAGCTGTTTCCTAGTCCCAGGAGCACCTAAGTAATCTGGTTCTCTTTCTGTCTGCCATTGGGCAGCCCAAAAATGTTAGCCAAAGCAAACCAAGGTCAGGTGTGGACAGCAGCAGATGCAGTGGGGCCAGACTTCCCTCCTGGGGTAGCCTCTGAGCTGAGGGCCAGCTCTCTGGCTGACCATTTCAGGGAGGCCCCCCACCCTGGGGATGGGGGGAGGATGGAAACATGGCCGGAGCTCTGAGCATCCCCTCTCTCTTAGCCAGCCCCCAGAAAACTTCCCACCCAGGCCTCAGACTTGGAACTTGTCTGGGGTTCCAGTGTACCAGCCTAGGAAGCGGGAAGGCCAACTATCAGGAACCCCATTTACATGAAGGGAAACTTTGTCCCTGGTTCCTTAGCTGGGGGGGGGGTGGCAAGAGCCCTTCTGGGGAGGCCACTGCAGCTGTTTCCACAAGGGGGATCCCGCAGACGGTTGCTGTAGGGTGGGGGGGACATGGCATCCCTGGGCATTGCCCAGGGAGCACCCACACCAGGTCGGAGCTGGGCCAGGGAGGGGGAAACCAGGAGAATCCCCTGAGAGGAGCCTCTTTCATGTTCTTCCAAGTCCCTTGGAGTCTTAGGCAGGATTTCACTGAGCCCTCGCCAAAGACAACTCAGCCCGCTCTTGTTTCCAGTTGAATGGCTTCCAACCTCCGGGCCTCTGCCAGCAACGCCAGGAAGAGAAAGAAACCAACAAGTCGACCCAACTTGAAAGGGGCCTGGCAGCCCCCTCCCAAAGCCCGCAGCCAACAGAAGCCGGCAGGAGAGCTGGATTAGGGAAGCAGCACTAAAAGCCTGTTCACACGCAGTGCCCTGGCTGGCAGGACACACCGGCTGGGCATCAGAGGCTGGCAAGGGTTGCCTTCAGCCAGCCCGGCTGGACCGGTGGCCAAGGAGCCCACTCACCCATGGGATTTTGGGACAGCCGCAATGCCAGACCTCTGGAATGGAAATCCTCATCAAAATGGTGGACACCCGGTGAGCATCAGAGGCTGGGCAAGGGCTGCCTGCTGCTGGCCTGGCTGGCCTGGAGGCCCAGGGGAGCGTGCCTGGCCCGGGGGCTCCAGACCCCTGGAATGGAAGTCTTTGTCAAAATGGTGGACGCCAACTTACAAAGTTATTCTTTCATTTACTCAAGTGGCTCAGCTTGCAAGTATCAGTTCTTTTTGAGCCAATGAGCTCGTCAGCCACTGGACTGAGTAGGAATCCTCTCTTTCAGAGAGCCAGACAGGAGCCAAAGTCTGCCCAAGGGGGACCCAGAAGCCCCTTCTCCTGTGGGACAGCCACCTCCACCCCGGCCCACACCCTCAGAGGCCACCTCCTAAAGTTGCTAGTTGGCCTCTGCTGGGCACACTCTAGATTAGCAAAAGACTTCTTCAAAGTGGGTGCCCACGCCTTCTTGAAGGAACTAGGTTTGCCACGTGGACAAAAGAGACCAAGATATCACTCTGGAAAGAGTTGGGGCTTCTTCCCCAAAAGACACCTTCTTTCTCCCCCCGCCCCAAGTCAGGCACTATTTTTAAAAAGGGAAACTGGCTAGGACCATGGGCAGGGCCCCAGGAAGCTCAGCTGTAAGGAGTGAGCCCAAGCCCAATAAAAGGCTCATCATGTGTATTCTCTGGGTGCTAGGGTGGGGCCAGAAGTGCAGAGAGCCTTCCTCTGCAGGAGCACCCCCACTGAGAGAAGCAGAAGGGCTCTGATGCAGGTCTAGTCCCTGAGCCCTGGCCCTGACCCAGGAGGCTGAGGAGTCCGCAGAATGAGCCTCGTTTGGGAGGAGATGGGGACAAAGCCTAGCATCTAACTTGGACCTTGTCAAAGTGATGGTGGGAATGGTCTGAATGAAAGGGGTGGAGAAAAGCATGGACAAAAATCAAGCAGTCTGGTGGGAAGGACAGCAGGTTCTTTCAAAAGTCCCTTCTTCAGAATTGTTCTGGCTCCACCAAGCCAAAATCCCAGGACTTGCCAGGAGGTTGCTATTGGTGGAGGGCCTCCTGGCTGAACGAACAACTCTGGGTTGGCTCCATTGTCAGCTCCCTTTTCTCCCCCAGGCTCTAGGTATTGGTCACCTCCTCATTTTCAGCAGGAAAGAATAAAGAACACCTTTGACTCGGTTCCTTCTGCTGGTGTCTCTGCTTCTCTGTCATGATTGATCCGGGTGAAGCCAAAGCAGACACTTCTACTCCCTCTCCCATAAATCTAATCCAACCCCATGAACCCTCATCACACCCTTCTCAGGAGCAGACGACTCAGACCCAGCCTCAGGAGGCGGCCTGGGTCTTCATCTGACCTTGGGTCCCATTCAGGCTTTTCTCAGCAGAGATCCTGGAGTGGTTTGCCATTTCCATCTCTAGCTCATTTTACAGATGAGGAAACTGAAGGAAAAAGAGTTAAATGACTTGCCCGGGGACATACATCTAGATAGGCTCTGAGGTGGGATTTGAAAGTGAGAAGCTGTGTCTTCTTACTGCCAGGTCCAGGCTCTTTGCGTACTATGGGACCACCTCACTGTCCTCCCCTGCACCTATAGGGAAATTACTATAAAGTAATGGGCGAGGGGAATAGCAATGGTCACTTCAGGACACTGTTAATGCTTCAGCTGAGCCTGAAGGTTGGGGAGAAGTCCAAGAGGCAGAAGGAAAGAACCCTAGAGAACCACCCCCATGTGTGCGTGGGAGGGCACAGAGGCTGGTGAGGAAAGGAAATAATGGCAGTGGGTCTGGGAAGGTGGGTAGGACCTCCCTGGCCAGTAGGGGCTCTGAAGGGCAGCCTCAGGAGACAATGGGCCCTGGAGCTCCTGAAGCCAGAGGGTTAAGGGCAGAGTGGAGCTTTTGGACATCACATGAGCACCAGTCTGGCACCCCCAGTTCACCTAATGGGGAGGTGCCTGTGGGGGCGCTCCTGTGGTTGTTTGCCTTCATCACAGGCACTTGGGTGTAAAGTGAACTGGCAGTGCCTGGCACTCTGGCTGGAGTTCATGTCTCTCTGAGCTCCAGGGTCCATTCCCTCTAGGACCAAGGGTCAAGGGCTGTTCCAGATGAGATCCAGATGAGGCCCCTCTCTCCCCTCCCATCACCCTGGTCTGTCCACTAGCGCTGGTCAAAGCAGGAGCTTAGATCAGACCCTCCTGGACCCATCTCTCAGATACAGCAGAGGGAAGAATGCACGCCCGAGCTCTCCTATTGACATATAAGGGATCCTCAGAGGCAGGGCCTGCCAAGACACTCCTGAAACCTGGTTGCCCTTGGCAGAATTGGGGTTCCTCTCACCCACAAAGCCTGTCCCTCTTCTGCCATCACTCTCCTGTGATTCCAACCATCCACATAGTTCTTTTCACCCAGATCTCCTGTAACCCCGGGTCCCTCTTCTTCCCTTCTCCAAAATGGCAGTGTCCATCTGGCCTCTATCATCCTTCCAGTGGGCAAGTCCAATCCATACGTGGATGGATGTCCCCTGGCATTTCCAAGAAGTGCCATGATGACCCCCCCACTTTCCAGATGAGGAAACTAAAGCAAAGAGTGATTCAGTGACTTGTCCAAGGTCACCCAACCAGCTGTGTATGAGGTTGGTTTTGAGCTTGGTCTTCTTGTCTGCAGGTATCTTAAAAATAATCAGTTGTGGGGGGGTGGCTAGGTGGAGCAGTGGATAGAGCACCAGCCCTGGAGTCAGGAGGACCTGAGTTCAAATCTGACCTCAGACACTTAATCATTACCTAGCTGGGTGGCCTTGGACAACCCACTTAACCGCATTTGCCTTGCAAAATCTTAAAAAAAAATCAGTTGGGGAAGCTACTGTCTTTAGGGGAAAGAAAGGAAGTCTATCACTGAGCCAAAGTCTGATTCCTACCTGAGCTTCTGACCCTATTTCCTGCTGTCTTCCAAAATGTATTATATCCCTAACCTGCTATTCCATTTCCTATCACCCTAGGGTTGACCCTGATCTATTCTTCATGATTCTGGCTCTAGGAACCCCAAAGACCCAATAAAAAGACACAATAAAAGTTTTGTCAGGCATCCCCTGACAAATAGGATTATCCCACCCAGGGTCCAGTCTCAAGGGTTGGGTTCTAGCACTCAACAGGTCTCCAATACAAATGCCCAAGGAAGTCTGGGGGAAAGTCAGAAAGGGGCCTGTTTTCAAGGACCTATAAGTTCTCTCACAAAGTAGGTCACCTTCACAGGCCTAGAAACTCTACCTTGTAAGGGGAAGCTAGGTGGCACAGTGGATAGAAAACCAACCCTGGAGTCAGGAGAACCTGAGTTCAAATTTGGCCTCAGTCACTATTCAATAATTGCCTAACTCTGTGACCTTGGGCAAATCACTTAACCCCATTGCCTTAAATAAAAAAAAAAAACTCTTACCATGTATACTTCTAGGCCCCTAAGACAATAGATCTAGAAGTCAATTAAAAAAATAGGAATCCAAGGCAGAAGGTTCCATGGAAAATTTATGAAATTTTACAAAAAATCATAAAACTGATAGAGCTCTGTCAAATAAAGCATTAGAATATTTAATTTGTCCAAGTAGTTCTCAGGACTCAATTGCTAACACTTAAAACCAATGTTCTTCATAGAAAATGCACATTAAGGTAAAAAAAAAACCCTCAAAGGGTAGAAATGATCAAAGCAAAGGAAGGGCCCAAAAGCAAATAAGAACTAAACAAAAAATAGGAAACATTTCATGACTGTTAGCTGGCAGACATTGCCCAAAGTGGAAACATAATCAGGAAAGAGAAAACAGAAACCTATGCCCCTTTCTGGGCCAAGAGTCCTTCATCTGTTCCATGGTGGGAAGTCTCCCCAAATACCAGACAGATAACCTGCTCCTTGCCTTCTGAGGAAGCTCCTTCAAGAACCTATGGGTGCTGGTGCTGTGCAAGCTTCCTCCCTGGCTCCAGTACCCACTGCTGTTTTGTGAAGGCACCCCTCTTCTATATTTCCTCCTTTACCCGAGATCATCGGAGAAAAGCCACTATGGCTCATCCCTCTCACCCAAAGAAGTCCAAGCCTCCACAGAACTAAGACCAGACCTCAGGAGAGACTGGAACCTGAGCAAGCTCTCCCTGTCGCCTCAGTTGTCCAGTCCCGGCTTCCTTCCTCCCAGGCATTGACCCTTGTACCAGGTGAGGTGACATACTCTCAAGTAGCCTCACTTGGCAGGTAAACAAGATTTTTTTTCCACCACCCTGGCCTCTCCTTCTAGAAGAGATTCCAAACCTGGTACCCATTTTGATAACCAGATTTCAATGGTTTCTTGGTCACCCTGTGTATTTGTTTTGTGGGGCTCATCCCACCACACCCAGACCCAGACGAGCTTTGGAAGCCTGACTTGGGGGGGTGGGGGGCTCTCCAGCTGCTCCCTGGCCTCCCCAGAATGGAGCCTCAGGAGTCCAGAGTTGGTCTGAACAGAGGGAATGTACTGGGGGGGGGGGCACAGCCAACCCCAAACTGAGGAACTTTCTAATGCAACACTGGATGATGATCAACTATGGCGGACTTATTCATTTCATGATCATAATCAAAAACAATTCTAAAAGGCATGGAAAACACCATCTGAATGCAGAGAAGGATCTAGGGAGTTACTTTTTAGGTTTCTTAGGCATTTTTTCCTTCCATTTTGATTTGATTCTTCTTTTGCAATACCCTGGACCTATTTAGCAAGATTCTGCATGGGAGTTGGATTGCTTTCTGACAGGGGAAGAGGAAGGGGAGGGAGGGAGGGAGGGAGGGAGAAAAACAGCAAACTCCAAACCTGGACAAAAATAGATTGTTGAACACCAACCCTGTGTGTAGTTGCGCAGCCAGCCACCCCCTGCCCCAGCCCACCCAGCTCCCACCATCTCGACCACAAGAACTGCATCAGAGCAGCCATCCCCAGAGACCTATTATCAGTCAGCTTAAGGGATGAAGGTGAGCACACCCTCACGGTAGCTGCAACAAGGTGACCGGGGACAGAGGACAATGCCAAGCCAGGGCAGGTGCATCTTTGTCAAGATCAGGAGGGTGAGGCCCACAGCCAGAGCTGCGCTGAGCTCCAAGGCCAACAATCTGGGGAGAGCTGGGCCTGGCTGGTTCCTGAGGTATGAGGGAAGGCTCCCAAGCACCAGCTCCTGAACCCTGATCTCCCTTCTACTGAGCAGCAACAAGACCAGAAAAGATACTCTTATCTCCACATGGGGGGCAAACAGAGAATTTTATTTTTTAACAAACCAATTAAACTCCACCATATAATAAAGAAACTGCATGGTGGGGGGGGGGAGTAGGTGGAGAGGGGAAGAGTTTAAAAATAAATACAAATGAATAAAAATTCTTGGATTTTGAAAAAGATTTTCCATTTCAAAGCAGTTCCTCATGCACTTATGAAATTGCCTTCCTCCTCCTCCTCCCTGGCTCCTCTTGATGGGGTGGGCTTCTGAACCGGGAACTCGACTGCTCTCCCCGCTCATACATCCCCATGTTAACTAATCAGCACATGATGCTTGCAAGTTCTCTTGAGGGCACTGGGCTGGCCCCTCTCCCAAAGCCTACACTTTTCACTTTAATCCTAGAAAATTCCCTTCTAGGAATGGCTAATTCAGAGCCCCCCTCAATGGCATTTAATCCCATAAAATGGGAGGGGTTTCCAGGAAGGTCTTTTGGAAATGAAACTGAAGGGAACAATTAAGAGAAATGCAAATCCATAAAGGAACAGCTCATACAACACCCTTTATTTATTGTATTGAAAAAATAGAAATTCCTATTTCAATTTCGCGGGCTAAAAGCAGACCCAAGTAGCTGATTCTGCAGGCAGTGAATCCATTATTGCTTAGAATCTCATCTCTTGACGGTGGGCTGCAGACTCCCAAGTGGCCAGAGAGCATCTCATGGTGGTGAAGATTGCTTGGGGGGGCCAAGTGGGCTCCTCCACAGGCGCCTGCTAATCTTCCCTTAGAGGCAGGATTCAGAAATGTCCTGCTCCTTCCAGGTTCACAAGAATTCCAGAAACCTAAGTGTGCAGGCGCTCCCAGAGAAGCCTCGGCTAGAATTCATGGCCCCTCACGCGCAATGCCAGGAATTCCTGGCCGACTACAGTGAGATCAGAATCTGAGAAACTGAGTTGCCTCCTGAACACTTCTTGGTTTTTTTTAAGACATAGCAATGGAGGTTGCCCCACATTTAATCCACTCCACTCCACCACCCCCCCCCCCGTTGGCCCATATCACAAAAAAGGCCAATTGCCCCAAAGAGTATGGGTTTGACAGTAATGCAGACCTGAAAGGATCATTCCACTAAGTGAAAAGGAAAACGTACATTTGTCAAAGTGTAAGGAGAGAATCAGATCGTAGAATGCATTCTCCATGTGGCACGTGTGTAAATATGCAGCGGTGGACCTGGAATCTGCTGCTTCAAGCGCAGTCGGTGGTCCTCCTCAGAAAGCCCGGCTGCTCCCAATCCCCTCTCCCTCCAGGAAGGCCATGCCCAAGTGGAAGAAGACGCCAAGAGTGCAGAAGCTGCCATCCAGCCTGTTGACCAAAGGAGTCTCAGGGAATGGAGTTTTCAGAGGAACCACAGTGCCAGGTGTTGGCTGTGACTGTGTCCAGGTGTGTGTGGGGGGGGGTGAAGTGGGGACCGGGACAGGGGAGGGGAGCCAAGGAACGGCGACTCCTAGAGCCCCAGCGACTTCTGCACGATCTGCTTGGCAATTCGATAGAACTGTTCTCGGTCATCCCGCCACATTTTAGACGCATCCACATTAGCACCGCTCTCGTCGTTTGGCTCTGAAAGAGAGCCATTCACTTGTTAGTCCACATCCCCGTGGTTCTGCCAGTCCTGGGCGTGGACCAAAGATGAACCATGTGCCCCCTTCCAGGGTGTTCATTAGAGTGTGTACGTGTGCATGGGGGGAGACTGTGGGGGGGTATGTGGGGGGGGTGACTGTGTGTACAGTGTCCTATTAGTAGCAGAGGCATTCCAGAAAAACAAAAGGAACCTCCTTTTAGCATGAATGAACAATCTGTTAAAGTATAGTTTGTAAGATCATACCCCCCCCATCTAAAAAAAAAGAAACCTTCCCCCCTTGGCAGGCCAATCAGTTCAACTGCCCTGGTCTTCCTGGGGGCCCCCCACGGCCCCCCAAGACTCACATGCCCTTGGCCATGGCCAGAGCTGGCCTTTTCCAAAGATCCGTTAAAGGGAGGGCAGCCCGCCCCTCCTTGAATGAGCAGGCCCTGGTAAAGCCTTGCTGGTCCCTGCTCCTGTGTCTCTCATCTGTGGAAGGGGTGGGTCAGTGACCCCCCCCCCAATAGAGCCGGGGCTCCCGGGAGCAGTGTATTTTGCCTGGTGCACAGTAGGCACCTGATAGCAAGCCCACCTGCTCCAGACACTGACTGGGAGGAGCTGCAAGAGGCCTCAGGCCCAGGGTGGGTGTCTTGGTGAGATCATCTAAGGATCAAACCCACTAGAGCTCCTCTGGCAGCTCACCTGCTAACATGCTCACTACAGAGAGCAGGATCTTCTCCACGCTCTGCACGGGGCTCCAGCGCTCGGCACTGCTCTCGTAGCCCATGGGGTCATCTCCAGGAGCGTGCAGGATAGAGATGCAAACCCTTCCGTCAGGGTAAACTGCAAACAGACCAAACATGGATGATGTGATACCAGGGACGATCAGAGTGAGCAGCCTGAGGCCAAAACCAGCGGCCGTTGGCACAATTCCCAGAGTCATGCTTGGTGAGAGGCAGCTGATCCAAGCCTGGGGCACAGGATCCCCCCACCAAAAGGGCCCCAGTAGGACCAACAGACTAAAATGAGAACTGACTCTTGGAGGAAACCAGAGTCACAAAGGAAGGCGCCAAACCAACAGCCTCTCAGCCTGACCCATCCATCTCCTCAGGATGACAAAGCCACCCCACCCACCATCTCTGAAGAGGGGGTACACAGGATGCATGGGTGCAGAGTGCCACACCACAGGCCTAGACAGTGATGTGCGCTCATTCTGCCCCAGCAGCCCTAGTCCCACAGAGGCAACGGGGAAGTCTTGGATTCAAATCTGCCTCTGACACTTGCTGGTCCCTCTTGGGCTCCAACTTTCTCTTCTCTAAACCTCAGAAAAGGAGACTGAAGGTATGGGTACCATTGCTGTGACTATCATCAGACATCACACTCACTCCGGAGGTGCCAAGGCCCCAAACTCAGCTTCCTTCCTCCAGGGCTCCCCACAGCAGCCTTTAGGGACCCCTTAAAAGTGCTTGGGCCCACTGCCAGGCTGCTAAGGAAGATGCCCAACAGCCTGGGGACATGGTCAGCCATGACGCAGCTCTCAGCAGGTGAGTGGAGATCTGGGATGGCCAGTGCCCTCCACAGGCAGAGAAAGAACTAGCATGAAGCAGGGTAGGGTCACTTTCTATAAGTTCTCTTCTACTGTTTCTTTCTTTGTCATAGTTTCCTCCCCTTAGTTCTAATTCTTCTTTCACAATATGACAAATATGGAAAATAGGTTCAAAATGACTACACGTACAACCAAGAGTGGACTGTTCATTGCCATGGGGGCAGGGGGGGAGATGGGCATCTTAAAAATTAAGCTGCTGAATTCCAAGGGGGAGTTGTAGGAACAAACCCAGAAGGCCCCAGGACTGGAGGAGACTCCTTCCTCAGGACCACGTGGCTGATAACAAGATATCAAGCCTCATCTGCCTCACTGTACCTCCCCACCCCAGCTCCCCATAAAGCCTGTCATTCAGTGAGGCAAACCCCTTTAGGGGTTATCTTAGAAGATATCCAGGGAGAGTGTCCCTAGTTTGGGGAGGAGTATAGACTACCCAAAATCTACCTGCTGGGGTGGCCAACCCTGGCACAGAGTGTATAGGGACACAGAGATCCTGGCAAGGATGCTGGGCTAAGGTCACCAAGGCTAACAAATAAAAACTCACAGAGGAGTCCAAAAGAGATTGGAGGAGTAGAGAACAATGAGAGCTAATGCTTCCACTGATCTTCTATGTGCTAGGTGGACAGGCACTATTATTAGACCCATTTTACAGGTGGGAAACAGGGGTAAACAGTTTAAGTGACATGCTCAAGGTCACACAATTTGTAAGAGTCCAAGGCTGGATTTGAATTCAGGTCTTTCTGACTGGTTCAGAGGTCTGTGCAGACCTTTGAGCAGACCACAAAGGCAGCAGGAGGCCGTGGCAGCCAAAAAATCTAAGGAGATTGGAAGCGAGCTGGAAAAGAACTATAATGGACATAAGGGGTGTCCAGGGAAAGCCACACAGAACCCCCAAAGAGAACAAAAGAAAAGGACCCGCATGGATGCAAAGACTGACTTTCCATGGGCTGGCAAGTTGGTGTGGAAGAGGTGAGGGAAGGCTCCCGGGGAGACTGGTCTGAAGTGATACCACCGCACCAGTGACCAACAAGTGGCCAAGTCTTCGCTCTGCTCAGCAACACAGTGCCCCAAGACAATCGCCGGGGGACTCAGGAAAAATGCTCTCTGCCTCCAGGGTCAGGATGCAGACCCAACCGGCCATTTTGTTATAAACTTTTTTTTTCCATTCTTTTTTGCAACATGGCTAACGTGGAAATGGTTTGCATATCACATATATAATCAAAATATCATTTGCCTTCTAAGTGAGGGAGAAATTAGCAGAAAAGAAGACATCTAGAATTCAAAATTCAAAGATAAATGAGGAGGGGTTTTGGAGGGCAAAGGGGGCTGCCAATCCACACAGATGTGCTGGCAAATTAGCCGAGGCCTCATCTCAGTTTCCATTAAAAAATAAGCAATGATTCCAGAATAGCAGGTATTCAAAGTTCTTTGTGGTCCAAGGCTCTGGTCACTCTCAAGCCCACCCTCTTCCCCCCAAAATAGGGCTCTGATCAGGGTGTAGTGAGTTGGGCAGGGCAGGGTCCCACAGTCACACCATTAAGGGCAGCAGCTCTTCCTAACCCCACCCCCCATACAGACAGTCCAATCACTTACTGTTTGGGTGGAACATCTCACAGGTGAACCTCATCTTGGGGGGGCTGAGTGGGTAGTCCAGAGGAAAGCTCAGAATTGCAGGAAAAACACCAAACTCAAAACAGGTGTCTTCTGGGCCCCTGCAGAAAAGGGATTCAACTGAGTCCACACCTGGGTTTGGGGTACAGTGGTTGATGCTGGGGGAAACCCCTAAACGCTTCTGAGTCCCTACAAATGGCTACTTCTTCTAAGCAGTCCTCTGCTCCTTGGCCCCCATCTGACAAGTTCCAAAGGACAGAAACCACACTGAAGTCAAACAAGTGGGGAAGAAAGGCTCTCCTCCCAAACCCTTCACCCCAAAAAAACCTTCCTACTCTGCCCCAGTCTCCAGCTCATTGCCTCCCAGGCATCCCCCTGGCAAACACCCATCCATCTCCCAATCGCCCTCCTTGAGACCAGACCCCCACATCTGGGGCACGTCACACCCTACCTCTTGCTTGTTCTCTCATCCCCACTCCCACAGGCCCCTTTGCTCATCTCATGTCTTTGTGACAAGAGCCCAAACCAGACCTGGAGTCAGCTGCCAAGACCCCCACCCTGAAGCATCAAGGGCTCCTCATGGTCGCCGAGATCAAATACCAACACCAAAGGTTGGCATGGACTCGAGTCTGACTTCAGACCAAGCTCAGCCACTGCCACTTCCATTCCCTCCAACCAAGGAGGAACTTCCTCCTCACCGCTTGTGTCTGTGGCACCAGGAAGCCTTCCCTTGAATGACTCCACATATGTGTGCATGTGCACACATGTGTAATACACACCCACACATGCCCACACAGTGCCTGTGTCCTGGCCCTCGAGGAGAGGACATTCTACCAGGGGAGCACTGCCTGGGCGGTTCTGCTCCAGCTCCAGGTTGTATCCACTAAGAGAGGCCAGGTGCATCCAGACTTATCAGAGACGGGCAAGCCAGGACTTGGGAGTCTGACTCCGCTGTTGGCAGGCAGGCAAACAGGAGCAATTACAAAAGAATGTCCCGTCTGTGGCTCCATTTACCTGCTCCGGACCTCGTCGGGCAGAGGGTCTGAACCAGGCCCACAAGCCCCTCTCCGAGGGAGGAAGGAGAAGCCACCAGGGTCTTCAGAGGCAGCCAGTCTCTCTACAAGACCTCTGCCAACCAAGAACTCACCCCAGATGAGCCAACTGTTGGGTCGGGAAGCCCCTGAAGGAACCCCGCTGTTCCCAGGCCCACTCCCCTCTGGCTTTTCCAGTCCTTGTCCTGTTAACCATAATCTCTCTCACACACACGGCTCCCTGCTGCTCTTCCCAGGCGGTCTGCTCTCCACCTTCGAGACCTTGTAGCCACCACCCCCCCCACAGACTGCCCAACTCCACACTCATGTTCAGGACCATCCCAGACAGCTGATCTCTCCAGGGGCAAATTTGCCAGCCAGGGCAAACCCAGGGCTTCAAAGGTGTGGATTGGCAGGCCACAGCCAGACAAGTGGTCACTGGGCCCCCACTAGGAAGTCTTCCGCTTAGCTGGACCCAAGTCAGTCACATCAACCCAAGTCAGAACACCCCCCAGAAGACGGTCGACCCTCACATGTGCAGCAGTGGTCTTGCCTCTCCGGTGCCTTCCTCATGTGACTGCGCTATCGCCCTACTTGGCCTTCGTGACAGGCCCAGAACCATGACTGAACCTGACCCCCCAATGAGAGCAAAGAAAGAAGAAAAGGAAATGTACGGACAAGAAGACATACAGCAGCCCCCAACGTGAGAACTGGGAGCTCTTTGTGACCAGAGGAGTCTCGGCATCTAGCAGGGCCTCCCCCTCGGTGGGGCGGGTGTGGCTGAACAAAGGATGGCCCCAGAGGAGCGGTCCAGGGTCAGTAGAAGCCATGTATTCTGACAAAGAGAGGCCAGCCTCAAGGTGCAGGTACAGGCAAGGGCCTGGACCCAGAAGGGGTGATCTAGAGAGGAAATAGCCAAGTGAGGCCACTGGATGGCATCCTGGGGTGCAGGTGCCCCAGTGGAAGAGGGGTGGGGCCTACTGCACTAGAGCGAGAAGAGGACCCGGGCGTGACAGGCAGGCAGAGGCAGGAGAACCCACAGCCTGGAGTCACCAGCACCTGGCAATTCTGGGAGGGGGGCCAACACCAGCCTCTCCCCAGCTCCCTCTGCCATTCATCCCTAAAGGATCCTTGTCTCCCAGTAGACCAGGGGTTCTTCCAAGGTGGGAACTGGTTCTAACTGACCTTTCCTTGAAAGCCCAGGGTGCCCCCAATCACCATCTTCAGGACCCAGTGGTGGGAGGGGCCCAAGAGAGTGTGGAGTCCGCCCAATGGTTTATCAAAGGCCTCTTGTGTTCCCAAACAGTAGTTTCTTTTTTCCCCAACCCCAAGTGGGTCCCACAGCTCCAGAAGGTGATCAGACATTGCCGGCACTACCCTAACATAGAAAAATGTTGACGTGTTCCTGCTTCAGGGGCTGCTGGGTCTTTTTCAACTGCCAAGTCCTTGGTGCCCAAAGGAGGTGTCCAGGTAAGCCCTACCTGCAGCGGTGCGCCCACATAAGCACCAGTAAGCCCAGCTCTGGCTACAGCACCCAAGGCGGGCATCTCTCTCCAAAAGAACTCTTCCCCCCCAGTGGCCCTGAAGAATAAGCTCCAAGGGACTCAGCGTGGCCTCTGCTGGGGGACAGGGATGGCTAGGCCTCAGTCACGCCACCCATCCCAGACTCCCCAAGCCCAAGCAAGGTCATCACCCAGATGCCATCCTCCAGCTGTGCAGACATGGCAGATGTTCAGGCTGGGCTGGGGTCTAGCACGCCAATTCATCGACTGACCGATCCATTGCCCTTCCAGATGCTTCCCTCTGACCAACTACATGGCTTCCCCCAGTGAATCCTTGAACAACTTGGCCCAGATTTTTCTCTTCTTCCTGAGGGATGAGCGGCGGCAGACCAGAACACTATCTGCCTCAAGGAGGAGCACAGGGTCAGGATTCTGAGGTGGAAGGACCCCATGTTACCAATGAGGAGCTCGGGCCCCTGACATGCCTTTTCTGAGGTCATGGGAGCAAGGGACAGAGGCAGGCATGGGTCCAGGGTACCAGCTAAAGATCCAGAACAAAAAGCCAGCACCTCAAGAAAACATGACAAAATGCATCCAAGATCATGTGCTGGATTAGGAGGCTTGGGGGGGGGGGGAACGCAGGCGGAAGCTTCTTAGAATGAGAAGGGAGGGCTTTTCAGATAGGAGGCACACGCTGTTCAAAGGTATGATGATGAGAGATGAGGCCATGGGGTAGAGAAAAGTTCAGAAAGCAGGCAGGAGCCTGCTGAGTGATTGATGGTGGTGATGGTAATGGTGTGGTGGTCATGATGCAGATAAACAGGAGGACCAAGGATGGGACCATGCTGCTGCATCACCAGACAAGACACAACTGGCTGGGCAAGACAGAGAGGTCCATGGGCTGAATCCTGGAAACACCGTGCCACTTCCACAGAACAAGCTGGGAGAGCAGATCCCCGGCCTTGTGGCCCTGGTCCTCAGTCCAAAGAGAATGAACAGTCTGGGCAGCCTCAGTCTCCCCATGTCCACCTGGAACTCCAGGGGAGTTGCAGGAGAGGAAAATGGAGGCTTAGTGGGCCTATTAGCTCCTCTCTTCTAAGCACAAGGTTCAAAGATTCCTGTGCCGCTCACTCTTCATTTTACTTTCTGTTCCTCAGCGTCTTCTCAGGCCAGCCCCTGAAAGACACCAACACAGAGACTGGGCTTCTGGGGAAAGGGTCTCCTTGCCCTGGTGAGCCGACTCAAGTGATGAGAAATGCAGAAAGTTGGCAAGCACATCCTGCATGTCCAAGGGAATAGTATTACTTCCAAGATTTAATTTTCATGGAAAACAAAGCATGAAGAAATCCTGTCTAACTTCACTGTGGGTCTCCAGTGATTAGTCCATCCCTGATCTGAGTTTCCTTTGGGTGACCCAAGTCCCCAGGCCCCACCCTTCCCTCAGATATCTCCTAAGATATCTTGAAATGGCACTGAAACAAATGTACCTGCAGCCAGTGCCATTCTTCAAAGAGCATGTGAAGGACGTGGGTCAGACGTGAGGGTGCCATTGTGGCCAAGGATCAGAAAAGGTGGTCGTCTCCCTTTTCCCTTGCCTCTGGAGTCTCATTCACAAGTGGGCTGTGCCTGATCTTTGCTGGGCTGGTTCTGACCAAGACTGTGGAAGGCTCTTGTTCTCTTCAGCACTTTTCATTCCTTTGGGCAGCAGACCTTAGAATCTTCTGGTAGCCCCCGCCTAGTCTTCTTCACCCTCCATCAGCCTTCTTGAAGAAGTCAGTCTTCTACGCTGGCAGGCCCTGACCCCCCAATCAATGGCTCCATCTGACCCATCTCCACCTCCATGGCCACCACTCTCATTCAGACAACTAGAACACTTTGATTTGTCCTTCCTGCTTTCATCCCACCCCCCCCCATCTCTTCCAACCCCAACAGGTGCCCCCATTGATAAAAATTCCCTCTTGGAGTCAACCTATTTATGCAGCTGAAACTGTGGGGATGCTGCCTCAGAGTTTTTAACCCAGAAGCTGAATGTTCTGTGAGCTTGTTGTGGAGCTTTCCCTGAACTCTTGGGGGCACAGTTCTTTATATTCCCCCCCCCCGAAAGGAGTTCAGTCATGATCTGTTAAAAGGGGGAAAACCCCCGGGAATAACAATCTGTCACCCTAGATACTACATCAGGAAAAGGACTAGAGAACATTCTGGAATTCATCAGGAAAGCAGAGAGAGAGGAAGGGTAGGTGAGGGTGCAGGTGAGCAGAGGGCAGGAGGCGGGTGGAGGCAGGCAGAGGCCAGCCAGGAAGCCAAAGAGAGAGGGGCTGAGAAGTGGCAGCCAGGTGTCTGTCTGCCAAACAAAATCAATGCAGGGACGGTTAATTCCCTAATAGTTGTTTTAAGTGCATTTGTAAACGGCTCCTTATTTATGAAAGGGCCTGGAAGTGGACCAAAACCCACAAGCTCCCTGGGTCTTGAAGGAGGGGAATTCCACACTAACGCAGTCGTCCTCAAAGGGCTTCTGCCCAAGGAGAGGCAACTCCTGGATGAGGCAAGTGTGTGAAACAGAAGACGGACCCATGCTCTCAGGAAGGCCATGCCAGAGCAGGGAGCGTGAGTCCATCTTGTTCCAGGGATCCCGGCACCACAACCTCAAGGGTGGAAGATTCATCCAAGTTAAAAAGATGGTCTCCATTTCAAAGGCAACTGTGTTGCGGGTGAAGAGGATGTGAGAGAAATGAGCAGCCCCACGGTTTAAATTCTTCAGGCATTTTTGTGAAGGGTGTGCACTGCTGAGCCATGGCTAATAAGAGCAACAACCTGGGGGGCTCCGGACTCCACTCTGGTCCCCACTCTGTTTCAGGACTCAGAGAGGCAGGAGGAAGTGGCTCCTGCCCAAGCCTGGAGGAGGCTGCCCTGACGATGAGGATGTGCTCCCTAGAGGATTCCTCAGGCCCAACCACGGTGTCAGAAAGCAGCTCCTGCTCGGGTCTCAGCCAGAAGGCTCCGCAGAGGGCCTTTCAGAAAGGGCACCTGCCCCACCTCCTACACATCAGGGAATACCAGCCCAACTCCATCTGGAAGGGTCACAGAAGCTGCCCTGCACCGGGGTGCCCCAAGGTGGGCAGCTCCCCTGCCAGCAAAACCCTCAGCAGGGCAAGCGGGATGCTTCTGAGTGCCACTTAGGCAGAAAAGCATC
Source organism: Macrotis lagotis (assembly GCF_037893015.1). Classification (NCBI taxonomy): domain Eukaryota; kingdom Metazoa; phylum Chordata; class Mammalia; order Peramelemorphia; family Peramelidae; genus Macrotis; species Macrotis lagotis. The sequence continues at coordinate 273,015,729 of NC_133662.1, read as the reverse complement.
GCTGCACCAGAGGCAGACAGGGCAGGCTGCTTGCCTCACCCCACCACAGGCATCATGGTGCCTACACTCATCCTCAGTTTCATTAACCCTGACATCTCACCAGCCTCAGACCCTACCACCCCCTCCAGAAAAGCCCCCTGCACACAACCTCGCAGGCAGATGCAAAGTCTCACTGAGCTGTGGTCATTCAGGAACATGTTAACATGCTCGAGCCTCCGAGAAGGATGCTGACCTCTGGGAGGGACAGGACCACCCAGGATAAATCTCAACAAACCCCTAGCTACAGGGTCACTAGACAGACACCATGACTGAATGGTGGCTTCTCCGCCATCCTTGGCAGTGCTCTCTTTACCATTTGAGCCAAGGAAGAAATAAACTGAAGAACGGGATCAGGACTCAAATGGTACCCAAGAAGTCAACCAAGATAGAGATGGTGAACCTCTAGGAGATTGCTTTCTGATGGGGGAAGGGGGAAGGGAAGAGAAAAAATGTTAAAAAGAAAAAGATTGTTGAAAATTGCCATTTACATGAAGTTGATAAATAAATAAATGGAAAATTTTTTAAGAGTCTCAATAAATGCTTGTTGACTTAAAAACCAAGAAGTCAACCAAGTGTTCCCCCCAACGGAGATCACACGGTCCATCACATGCCACTGACACGGAAAATCTGATGCCAACCACTCAACAATGTCATCTTGCCATTGATATCATTTTAAATGATTCAACATTTTAACGTGATTCCTAAAAGCTGTCCAGAGGCTCCCATCAGGTAGTAGATCAAAGCAAAAAGAGGCCCCACTGACCATCAAGTCCAACACTCTTACTTTAGGAAACTGAGGCACCAGCAGCTCTGAGCACGTAGAAAGGAGGCCAAAGAGGCAAAAGATACAGGGTCTGCCCACCCCCAGGGAGCTTACCTTCTAAAGGGAAAAAGGAAATAACCAGACCCAAAAAGCCACACAGAAAGCAGGAAACCTGCTGGGGAGTCAGTCCAGGGCCAGGAGGCCAGTGTTGCTGGAGCTCAGAGAGGTCGGCAGGAGCTGGCCTAGTCCTGAGGAGGGGTTCCCTGTGGGGAGAGTTGGGGGTGAAGGGCCAGGGCAGTGAATGGTAGGGGCCAGTTACAATAGTTGAGGGACGAAGTAAGAGGTGATGGGTCTAAACAAGGCTGAAGAGGGGCAGAGGGGGCTCAATGAGAGGGAGGAGGCCAGGATGAGGGTGGGACAGTTAGCAAGGGTGTCCAGAAAGGTCAGATTTGGCTATTGGGAGTTTGTTAGTGACTCTAGGAAAAGCACGAAGGCAAAGGCCCAAGGCAGAGAGAGGGTCAGAATCCTGGGAAAAGGGAGACCCCCCCCCCAATATAGATAGTCTCATGATGGGGCTTTACTGAGAAAGGGAGAATGGCAAGACGCCAGTCAGGGAGGATGGGAGAGCCAAGAGGAAAGCAGCCAGCAAAAAGGGAGAGACTGAAGCTCCAGAGACAGATCTGGAAAATGGGGGAAGGGGACAAGGGCACATGCTCAACATCTGTCTTGGCAAGGAAGAGGAAGATGTCTAAATAAAAAAGACAAGCAGAAGGAGCAAGAAAGAGGAGGAGAAAGGGGGATAAGGGGGACGAGGTGGAGAAGAGAAAGAAGGATGAAGGGGGGGGAGTGCAATGCCATGGGGGTCCAAGGAGAAGCAATGTGGGGTGGATCAATGGGGAGAGTAGGGTCAAGGCAAAGGAGGCCTGCCCTACTGAGGGTAGGGAATGGGATCCTGAGTGGACCCACCCAGGCAGCATTTTGGGGATTCCCAGAAAGTGGCTGGTAAGCAGAGGCTACAAGTGTAGCTCAGAAAGAGGGTCCAAGGATGAAATGGAAAGAAAAAGCACTGGAGAGATGGAGGGGGTCAGGCAGGGGGAGATGCCCAGCCCAGCAGCAGCCCAGAGACAAGCTGGGCCTTTAGAAAGCTCAGTCAGGAATCAGAAACAAGTTCCCATGGCTCGGGCCCTTTGTTCTGGGTCGGTGAAAGGAGCCTGGCTTGCATCCCCATCCAGAAGCTCCACCCCTGCTTAGTGGCTGAAAAAGAGGTCAAGTGTGAATGAGAGCTGTCCAACTCACATGATCAAGGCTTCCCATTCAAAAAAATTCTCCTCATTCATGGGGCCTGCAAGAAAAAGAGGGACGGGCACACATTAGTTCTTCCTGGTCCTCCAAAGCACCATCAGTGAGGACAACAAAAAAAAAGGTCTGGGGGCTTACCTGCCACAATTCCCTCTGGCGGGTTCAGCGTCAATTCTGCAAAATTAAGAATTAAAACACAGTCACTAAAAAAAAAACAAAAACAGATGCTAAGTAGAAAGTGAACCACACAGACCCAAAGGAACTTCCAGAAATTTCAACAAATGGAATGACTGAGCAGAATCTGAGAATTCTTTGAAGCCACCAAGTCCAACCCCCCTCATTTCAAAAGAAGAAACCGAGGCACAGGCTTCTATGGCAGGATACAAGCCTAGTGAACTGGAGAGGTTCTCATCACAAAATCAGTGATGCTGTTCAGCTCTCAGAGGTCTCCAACACACTTCTCATACGTTCATTCACAACCCTGTGCCTGGTGTCTGTCATCACCCCCATTTTAGAGCTAAGGAAACTGAGGCTGGTTGGTTGCCCAGGGGTCAAGAAATACTCTGTGTCTGAGGCAGAATTAAAATTCAGCCACTCTTGACTTCCAAGTCCAGAGACCTTGGAAATTGCACAGATGACACTCTCATTTGCAAACAGCAAGGCCCAGCATCATCAATGACATGGCCTTGAGCACTGGGCGCTTTTCCTCACCTTCCTAAATCCTCCTGTCCTGGTTCCTAAGACAAAGACTGAAGCAACCTGTACTGGCTAAGTGCTTCCAGGCCAACGGACCAGACCAAAAGGGCATAATGAGGTACAGGAGGCCTAACTATAAAATGAAGAAAGACAAGGAAATAAATGGGAGAGAGCAGCCCCTGGCAGATGCTATACTCCCTGCTGGAGATGGGGCCAGAGCAGAGTGGAGCATGGGGAGGCAGGTGGAGAAGAGAGGAGGCAAAGCCAAGGACAACAAAGGGATGACAGCAGGGAGACTGGGGAGCCAGCAGCACCTCTGAAAGAACTAGTCATGTGGGACCAAGGCTGAAGCTAGGGGAGGAGAACAAGGTCAGCCTCCTCGGCAGCCTCTTGGAGTGGAAGCCCCTGGAGAAGGGGACCTGCCTTTTCCTCCTGACCTGCTTAACAAACAGAGGGTACTTGCTCGGCATTTGCTCTTTCCAGTCTGAAATGTTCAACCTAACCAGTGAAGCAGGATCCTCAACTGGGAGTCATCTGTATGGAAACTAGGGTGATGAGACTTTGGGGAACTACTCTTGGGGGCAGATGATGGCGAGTAATGGGCCAGGCTCCAAGTTAAGTGCTGAGGATACACAGAGATAGAAGACAGTCCTGGCCCTCCAGAAGCTCCCCCAGGGGACAAAAAAAGATCTATACAAGAAGAGATGGTGGGATATGAGCTGGGACTCAAAGGAAGCCAGGAACTCAATAGGTAGAGATGAGAAGGGATGGTGGCCAAAGAAAATGCCCAGAGTTGAAAGATGAGGGAGAGAGCAGGACTACTGGACTCGAGGGGCAAGAATTCTGGAAAAGGAGAAAGGGACTAGGAGGGCTGCGAACATTTGAGCATTTTGTATTTGCTCCTGCAGATGACTTAGGAGAAGTTGAAATGGTTGTACCTGAGCTTAGTGGCTAAATGGAGGACGGACTGGAGGGGGAAATGCCTGGAGACAGGCAGACCTCCCCACCCCATCTCCAGCAGTAGCTATGGCAAGAGTCCAGATGGGGGTAAGGTGATGACAGCTTGGTCCAGGAGGGGGCAGGGACAGAGGAAAGAAGGGGGCAGATTTGAAAGATGCACCAGAGTTGAAATGGCAGTCCCTGGTACCATACTGGACCTGGGAGATTCTGAGGAAGGTATAGTGGGGGGGGGGGGGGGAGGGTGTAAGGGAAGAGTTTAAAGGAAAAGATCCTAAGTTCTGTTTGGGACGTGTTGAGCTTCCGAAGTTTGAAGAGGGGAGATTACAGGTGGGCAGTGTTTGGGTCAGGAAAGGCAGCTTTTAAAACCTGAAGCAGAGGAGGCGGAGCCAAGATGTCGACAAGAACGGTTCCTGTCTTAGGGGCTCTCTCATAAATCTTCAAAACTAAGGACTTTAACTAAATTTTAGAGAGACAGAACCCACAGAGGGACCCAATGAGGCAGTTCTCCTACTCAAGGTAACCTGGAAAAGAGCAGAAAGGCTCTGCTCCCTGGAGTTGAAGGGGTGGCCGCCAGAGGGGTGGCCTGACAGAGTGTAAGAACTTCAGTCTCCCAAAGAACTTCAGCCTCCTGGAGGAAGCCCCAGGACGCTGGGAGCCATGGCTCACAGCAGCGGGGTAGTTACTTGACCTGCGCCCCAGGGAGTATCAGGCACATATTGGGGGAACAGGGTGGGGTACCTCTGCCAGAGCAAGCAAGTGAAGCCCAGACCTCAGGGTACACAGCAAACGGCATGGCCAGCACAGCCCAGATCCAGGAAACAAGCAGGTGGAGCTGGTAAACAAGAGCCCCCAGGGCATGAGCCCATTGAGCTGAGGGAGGGGAGTGAAGAGAAACTGCAGAGCTCTGTCCTCTGCCCCTGGAACAGGATTCTGGGGTTCTGAACACCTTCAGACCTGACCGCAGTCTAGGCCCCCCCAATAGAACAGCAGGGTCCCCCCACCTCAGCCCCGTAGCAAAGGGGGGCACATATGGTCATTCACAGACCAGGGGGGAGGACAGAGGCTCATACACTGAGACCCTTGTGGGAGTGTCCCAAAAGCTCAGGAAGCACCCCCCAAAAACAGGCTTAGGCTAGGAAAATGAGCAAGCAGAGAAAAAAGAGGAACACCATTGAGAAATATTTTGCATATGAGCCCAAGAAGGATCAAAACACTCAGTCTGAAGATGAGGAAGCACAAGCTCCTGCATCTAAAGACTCCAAGAAAAAAACAGAAATTAGTCTCAGGCTATGACAGAGCTCAAAAAAGACTTTGAAAATCAAATGAGGGAGTTAGAAAAACTGGGAAAAGAAATAAGAGAGATGCAGGAAAAACATGAAAATGAAGTCAGCAGCTTAGTCATGGAAATGCAAAAAAAAATGCTGAAGAAAATAGCATGCTAAAAACCAGCTTAGGTCAAATGGATAAAACAGTTCAAAAAGTTATTGAGGAGAAGAATGCTTTAAAAAAGCAAAATTGGCCAGATGGAAAATGAGATAAGAAAGCTCTCTGAGGAAAACAAATCCTTCAGACAAAGAATAGAACTCAGGGAGATCAATGAATTTACAAGAAATCAGGACTCAATACTTCAAAACAAAAAAAAATGAATAATTAGAAGAAAATGTGAAACATCTCATTGAAAAAAACAACTGATATGGAAAACAAATAAAGTCATGATCGGGAAAAGAGCCTTGACATCATTTTCAAGGAATTACTACAGGAAAATTGCCCTGATATTCTAGAAGCAGAGGGCAAAATAGAAATGGAGAGAATCCACTAATTCCCCCTGAGAAAGAGATCCCAAAAAAACCAACCCCTAGGAATATTATAGCCAAGTTCTAGAACTCCCAAGTCAAAGAGAAAATATTACAAGCAGCCAGAAGGACACAGTTCAAATATCGTGGAGCTGCAGTCAGGATCACACATGACTTAGCAGCAACTATATTAAAAGCTTGTAGGGCTTGGAGTATAATATACTGGAAGGCAGATGAGCTTAGAATGCCGCCGAGAATCAACTACCCAGAAAGGCTGAATGTCCTCTTCTAAGGAAAAAGATGGACTTTCAATGAACCAGAGGAATTTCACATGTTCCTGTTGGAATGGCCAGAGCTGAACAGAAGGTTTGATCTTCAGATACAGGACTCGGGTGAAGCATAGAGACTGGAGGAGAGGGGGGAAATATGAGGGACTTGATGATGAACTGCATGTATTCCTGCATAGAAAAATGACACTGATAATACTCATATGAACCTTCTCAGTCAATAGAGCAGGTAGAGGGAACTTTTATAGTTGAAGCATAGGAGAAAGCTCAATTTGAAGATAAAATATGGAGTAAAAATGGAGTCAATAGAAAAAAGGGAAATGTGATGGGAGAAAGAAAAAGGAGAGAGGGGATAGGCCAAGATATTTCATATAATAAGATTTTTCTTTATTACAATGAGCTATTGCAATGATATGGAAGGGGGGAAGGCAAGGGGGAATGAGGGAACCTTTGCTCTCATCAGAGATGGCTAGAAGAGGAAACAGCAAATATACTCAATGGGGTATAGACATCTGGAGTAAGAAGGAGTGGGGAGCAGGGGGAAGGGGGGGGGGATGTGAATGATGGAGGAGAGGATGGACCATGGGGGGAGAGTGGTCAGATATAACACATTTTCTTTTTTACTTATTGCAAGGGGTTGGGATTGGATGGCCTGCCCAGGACCATAGGGCCAGGTGGACGCTGGGCCTAAGGGGTGGTATAGGGGCTCAGGGCTTCTTGGTCCCAAGACCAGGGATCTATCTGCTGCACCACTCAGCGACCCTACAGCAGAGTCAGAGTGAAAGGAGAGAGAAAATATAGTACATGGTAGTGGAGAAACATGAAAGGAGGGAGTTGCGATCAGCAATGGCAATGGTGGAAAAATATGGAACTTTTGCAATGGAGTTATCCTAAAGAAGGTGATCCACCCACGACAGTTGTTGGTGTTGGAACAAAGACTCAAGCACATTTATTATTATTATTATTATTATTATTATTTATTATTATTATTATTTTGGGGGGTGCAGGGCAAGTGGGGCTGGGTGTCCTGCCTGGGGCCACATAGCAGGGTGATCGTTGGGTGTCTGAGGTGGGATTTGGACCCGGGTGCTCCTGGCTCAAGGGCCAATACTCTATCCGCCACCCAGCCACCCCTACTATTATTACTATTTTATTTTATTTAGGGTCTTTTTTTTCTTTTTTTTTGGTTTTTTTTCAGGGCAGTGGGGTTGGGGTGGCTTGCATGTCACACGGCTGGGTGACTGTTGGGTCTACAGGGCTGGATGTGGGCTCATGGCTCCAGGGCTGGTGCTCCGTCCATTGTGCCACCTGGCCATACCTACAAATATTACTATTATTTTCTTATTTTCATTTTTTCCTCTCCTCTTTATTGCTCAAGCAAGTCTATATTTTTTGGGGGGAGGGGTATTTTGTTTACTCTTAAACAAGAATATTTTATTAATGTATAAAAAACATTTGTACAAAATGAGCATAAACATTAAATGAAGAGATCAAAAAAAAAAACCTGAAGCAAAAGGATCATCATTAAATTCACAGGACTGGATGAGATCCCCAGCAATGCAGACAATGAACCACTGAAGGAGACTTGGGCACAAGACACCCCATGGTGAGCAGACCCAGCCTAATACAGTTTCTCCCAAGTTTTCTTTCCCATGAGGCCAGTCTCCCCCCAAGCTCCTCCAATCAGTGTGCGGCACAGGCCGGCCCTTCTCCCTCCTCAGTTGTGTTCCAACCGAGCTATGACCTTCCAAAACTCAGCCCTCCACAAGGGACCATCAATTGTCCAGGCATGGTGGCCCAAGCCCCTCTATCCAGCTCCGGTCAGCCTCACTCATCCTCCACTTGGTCACTTCTGTTCTTTCCTTCCTTCCCTTTTAAAAATACATTTTCTGGGGCAGCCAGGTGGTGCAGTGGATAGAGCACCAGTCCTGGAGTCAGGAGGACCTGAGTCAAATCCAAACACTTAATTCCCTAACTGTGTGACCTAGTCCCTTAACCCCACTGCCTTGCAAAAACAAATACATTTGCTGCCACTTCTTCCGCTTTGTCCCAGAAACATACAACAGAGAAAAAAAGCATGTCAACTGCTGAGAAGACTGACTGTGGTGTTCTGCTCCATTCCTGAGGACCACCACCCCTGATGGGCCCAGGCAACTCAGTTCTCTGATCTCTAAGATTTCCAGTTTCACTGGGCAGAGCCTGGGAACTCCTCGCTCACTCCTAAGGCAGCTGGAGAAGAACCCAGCAGCTTCATGTTGGTTAAACCCTCAGGGTGTAGTTATGAGGGCAAGACAATCTGGATGGCAGCCTGGTGAGCCCTCATTTCACGCAGTATGCCAAGACAAACTCCAAAGAGAAGATTTAGACAAAAAAGCAACATGTGTGCATGTGTGTGTGTGGGGGGGTGTACACAGGACCGACTAAAACTGCCAAGACCCAGAGTCGTTCCCAACAGAAAACTGGCCCCAAGGCTCATGCCCCAACTGCCTTCCATAGACCAATCTTTGCATTTTTCAAGGCAAACCAACAAGCACTTAGGAAGTGGTGACTGTGTGCCAGGAAACGGACACACAAAGAGAAAGACCAGGCTGTCCCTGCCAGGGGCCAGTCAGCAAGAAAGGTCCTCGGAGGCAGCGAAAGACACAGGATCCCCTCAGCCGAGGCCATTTCCATGGATCAAATGTGAAGCTGCAGCTTGGGATGCTGCACCACTGGATGGGGCCCAGGACTCAGTGGACAGTCCCAAGGAAGAAGCAACGGCCCAGGCTGGAGGGCCCGCTGATCCCCAGGCCCCACGGGTCCATTTCTATTGGGGTCTCTTCAAGACAGAGGCCCGGATGTCCTATCCCTGGTCCCAAGGACTGGCACTGGAGCAGCCACTTTGTCTTTTGGGCCAGAATCAGAGCTGGCAGAGTTGTGGTCTCTCAGCACCTTGCATCTTTTGGAGAGAGGATGATGATGGAGATGAGCCACAGGCACAGCAGCTCTTGGCTTCTGAACAAGAAAGACTTGGAGCAAAACTCAGAAGGAGGAAGTCATCATCTGACCAGGGAGACAGCGGCTCAAAAATCATCCACCCCTAGAGGCCACAGAATGACCGAAACCCACCCTACGACTACAGCACGATTACCAGTGGGGCCAAAAGATTCTCAATGACCTTTAATCTCTCTTGGCTCAGGTGTCTGCACATCCCACATACGGCAGCAGACAACCAGTTGGAAGCCACAGAAGACCAGCAGCCTGGCAAGTGATCATCTAGCCTACACATAAACATACACATACGTGCACACACATGCATCAGTTACATGCAGACCTCATACATGCACACATCACATTCACTTTTGCACACACACATCACACTTGCACACATATCCCACACTTGTTCATCACATTCAGACATCACACATACTCAAACATCTCACTCAAACATGCATGCATGTACCACACTTGCACCCACATCCCATACACATACACACACACACACACATACACACACATCCCTTACTTGCACACCTTTCTCTCAAGACCATCAGAAGAGATGAGGAAGGAGAACAGACAATGGCCATGACTCTACATCTCCTTCCCAGGTTCAAGTGAAACACACCTAGGTTCCACGTGACCACAGTGGCCCAGGTAGATGACCACATGGCAGGGGTAGCCCAGCCTGGCTCTAGAGGCCACACAGACTAGGATTATGCCTGATCCAACAGTGCCACCTGCTGGTCAGCCCATGTGAGAGTCTCCCAGACAGCGACTGGTGTCCAGGATTCTTATATAAGGACACTGTCCCCTTCCTGGAGGGCAGCGTACACATCTTCAAGCACTGAGGAAATGAGTGGGGAGGGAAACACAAAAATTCTACAACATCCCTTTCTGGGAGTCAAAACCAGGCCCTCCTAAGTGGCCCTGGGGGGACTGACATTAAATCAGGATTTCTGGAGAGGATTCCTCTGGACTGGGTCCAATAGCACAAATTTTACTTGAACCATTTACTGTGGCACAGAAGTCACACCCACCCAATGTTAGCCTGTGTTCTTGACTGTTCTGCCCAGGTTTTGTACGTGTTCCCAAAGGGGCCAACAGAGCGCTGACCTCTGCACCGAAATGTATGGCTGGAGCAGGAAATCAGTATGCTAAGTTGATGACTGAGGGCCAGGGCTCCCCATCTTCTAACAAGCCCCAGCCCCCCTGTACCCCCAGCTCAGCACAACCTTCCACCCCACCTCCCTCGCTGTCTTGGATTTCTGTGTTCATTCTGCCTCGACCCGCAGACCCGCGACAGACAGAGGGGAAGCTCCCTGAGGGCAGCTGCTGATTCTCCATGGGCTCTCTGGGGCAGAGGCACCAAAGTCCAGTGCTGGGTGTCAAGGCTGTCTCCTGCTCCAAGGACGGGTCCCTAACTGGGAGTTCTACACGAGAGCCCAGAAGAAAAGGAGCCTAAGACAGCTCCAGGCTCTCCCAGGACAAGGCCTGCCATGAAAACAACCGCCTGTGATCGGGGGAAAAAGGTGAAGTAGCCACCAGGGGCAGACTCCCTCTCTCCCCAGGGACCATGGGCAGATGGGACACAGGGTCTGGCCGCAGGAACGTAAGGCCCCGGGACTGGGTCAAGGTACTGAGGCAGAGACCAGGCCCGAGGGGCCCCAATGACCGCACGGTCCCCTTCCTCGGGGCGCGGACGCCCGACTGCCAGTTCAGAGCCGGCCCCCGGACAGAGACCCCCCGCGGCTCCCCGTCGGAGAGCACGAGAAGAGAGCTTCTGGCCCCAGCCCCTGCTCTGGGCCGGGGGGCTCCGGCTGCCGCCCCGCACAAGCCTCCCATGGGAGTGAGGGAGAGGGCACACGGGGGCTTAGGGGCCGGGCTCCGGGCGGCAGGGCCGGGCCAAAGCCGCACACCGAGGCCCGTCAGCCCCCCTCGGAGAAGGGGCGCGGTGTGGGCCGCGGGGCTTGTCCCGAAGCCCGGCACAGGGCAGGGGGCTTTTGTGGGTCCCGGCGGCGGCCCGGCCGGTGCCCCCGGCTAGCTTCCGTGCCAGTCTCGCCCCCACCGGGGCCCGGGCACCCACCGCAGGGCAGCCGGCCTCCGGGGCCCGGCCCGGGAGGGCTCCAGAGCCCAGTTCCGATGCGGCCAGGCGGGCGGCGCTGCCGCGAGGGGAGGCGGGGCCCGAGCTGCGGGGCCCCGGGGGCGCCCCGACCCAGGCCCGCGGGGGGCCCCGGGGGCGGGGCTGCGGCGTGCGCCGGGGGGCGGGGCCTCCCCTCCCCCCGCCCGGCCCGGCCCCACTCACGCTTGTACTCAGCCATGAGCCGCTTCAGCGCCGTCCCCGCCATCCCGGCCCCGCCGCCGCCGCCCCTTCCTCCGCCCGCGCCGGCCCCGCGGCCCGCAGCCGCCGCCCGCTTCCGAGTGGACGCGGCCCCGCCCCCGCCTCTTCCGGGTCTGCGTCACGACGTCCGCTCACGTGGGAGCGCCCAGGCGCGCCTGCGCAGCGCGTCCCGGAGCGCCCCCCCCCCCGTCCCGGGCGCCCCCTAGCGTCCCCCGGCGGCCGCTGCAGCCCAGCGCGCCGCTGATTGGCTCTATGGCCACGTGGCACGGCGCGTGGGGGAGGGCCCGGGGGCAGGGGCTCAGGGGCAGTGACGTCAGCAGGGCCGGGAGAACCAACCCCGGGGGCCCGAGCCCAGGCCTCCGGCCGGGGGTGGGGGGGGGCGGTTAGGCCGCGGGGGGGGGGGGGGGGGGGCGGGACGGCCCCCTGTTTTCTTTCTGTCCCGCAGCAGCTGTCACGTGATCATTGCGGCCACGTGTGGACTAAAGCGGGCGGGCGTGGCCACTGGGGGGGCACCCCGAACCCCAAAGGATTCCGGAAGCCGGAGCAGGGAAGAGGGGCTGTGGAAACAAAAGGGGCTGTGCACGGGGCCACAAGGCTCCGGGCCCCAGCGGCCGGCTGGCCCCCGGCCCCGCTCCCCGGCCCCGGCCCCGGCCCCGGCCCCCGGCCCCGGCCCCGCTCCCCGGCCCCGGCCCCGCTCCCCGGCCCCGGCCCCGGCCCCGCTCCCCGGCCCCGCTCCCCGCTCCCCGGCCCCACTCCCCGGCCCCGCTCCCCGGCCCCGGCCCCGCTCCCCGCTCCCCGCTCCCCGCTCCCCGGCCCCACTCCCCGGCCCCGCTCCCCGGCCCCGGCCCCGCTCCCCGGCCCCGCTCCCCGGCCCCGCTCCCCGGCCCCGCTCCCCGGCCCCCGGCCCCGGCCCCCGGCCCCGGCCCCGCTCCCCGGCCCCGGCCCCGCTCCCCGCTCCCCGGCCCCGGCCCCGCTCCCCAGCCCCCGCCCCGAGATCTCGTGTCCGAACGCCCCACGGCAGCCCTGGTGCTGGGCAGCCGACGGGAACTCGCGGGGACGGCATGGCATGGAGACTCCTGGGCCGGGAGAGTCGGGAGCCGGGGCTGCGCAGGACCGATGTGCGAGGCCGATGCCAGCCCAGGGCACCACTGTCTCCACCCGGCGGCCTCGCCCATCCCACCGGCAGCAGCCAGGGGCAGTTTGGGGGCATCTGCCATGAGCACGCCTCCGTGGCCAGGGGAAGTTGTGGCGTTGGAACCTTTAACCCAAAGAACCCCATTATCTCGTCCTGTCTGCCTGCACTCTTCCCTTAAGGCTCCCACTTCTCAGATGAAGCCAACTGAGACCAGTGTCCACCCTGGAACCAGTGCAAACACTAACAGACTGCCTTCCGGAGGGCGGCAGCCAGATGGAGGGAAAACTGTAAAATTCAAATAACAAAAAACTCAAGGATGGAGCATCCAATGCCATCAGAACCTCCATTTCCCAGCTCCCCGCCTTCACGCAAACCACCATCCCCCTGATCAGTCAACACCTTCCTCTCCCCTTCCCCACGGATCTGGATTCACTGTGCCTGTGGGGTGTAGAAGCTCCGGGAGGGGAGGCGCTGCTTTGCTTCTTGTCTCCCAGGGAGAACAAAGTCCCCAAGGCCCCATTTAGTTTATGTCCTTAAGAGAAGTGGGCCTCAGTTTCTTTATCTATAAAATGAGGGAGCCCGGCAGGACTGGCTCTGAATCTAAGTCAGCCTGGGGGGCTGAGGCTGGGGTGGGGATGGCGGCAAAAGGGTGAACACAAGCCAAGAGCCAGAGTACCAAACTATATTTATTGTATACAGTAGTAAAGGACAACAAAGGACGTACAAATCAGAAGAGACAGGCCCGAGCCCACAGGACCCCCCCACCCCCACTCCCCACCCCACCCCAGCCCACAGACACAAACACCAAAGGAAAAGAGCCTCCTTCAGCAGGCTGCAAGGGGCTATTGGGCCAGGGGGCGCCAGAGTCCCAGGGACCCAGAGGACACACTTCTCGGTCCCCCAGACTGATCGACCCCCTACCCTTGGCGGGCAGGTGGGGGGAGGAGAGGAGGAGTGGGTCCCCTGCTGGAGCTTTCGTAGCCTTCGAGGTCCCAGGGTCGGGGCCACAGACCGCCACAGACCACCCCGGCCTAGCCCCGGCCTGTCCATCCGGGCAGGTGACCCCCCCGTGCCCCTCCCCCCTCCCCCCCCACTGCCATGACTAGACTGGAATATTTACATGATTAGATGAGGCAGCCGAGAAAGCATCCCAAGCACAGGGCCAGTGCCCCGGCCCCCAAAGCAAAGGGGGGGGGGGAGAAGGAAGGGAAGACAAACAAGCAAGAATCTTTTACTTCAGCAAAGAGAACATTCCACATTGGCCCAATTCGAGGTGGCGCGTCATCCTTGCGAACATCATCGGGAGTCGCCAGGACTTCGTGCGGTGAGTCAGAGAGAGGAGAAGAGTTTGGATCCGCGCGCTCTGCAGGGGCAGAAGAATCCCACAATTCCCTATCTACTAGCCAATCCCAAGATGGAGGACACGGGGGCTCCAGCCCACGCGCCTACCACGCTCCCCCCGTCTGCTGCTGGAACACATCGATCGTGTCTTCATCTTCCATCTCCAGCTGCTCAGACACCGGCAAGAGAAGAAAGTCAGACTGGTTAGTGGCTGCCGGGGCCCTGGGCCATGGAGCCGAAGCCCTCCCGCTGGGCCGGGACCCACGGGGCGAGCCCAGACCCTGACAGAGGGGACCCCAGGAGGGACAGCGCTCTCTCCTCCTTTGCCAGAAGGGACTCCCTCTGGGCCGTGACCTGGCAGGAGCCAGAGAGCAGCCAAATTGGGACTGGATAGCAGGGCAGGCTGGCCTGGAGCAGGTGTCATCCCATCGTCCCCAGACAGGCTTGCGACTGGGGCTCCCACTGTCCCCCCCCCCAACAAGTCTCAGTGGACAGGTCCTGCAGGCAGCTCTGTGGTCTGGTCCCTGGCTCCTACCTGTGCAGGGGTATCAGTCTCATTAATTGGTTGTCCATCGAATCTGAATCGGATCTGTCTCATTGACAAGCCCTGAAATTAAAAACCTCCATCAGGACAGGTGATCTTGGGAGTCACAAACTATCACATGATGGGACACTAGCCAAGCCTTCCAAGGACTGCTCAGAGTGGGGACGCATGTGTGCCCCCGTTCCAGCGTGGGCCACTTAGAGGGGGAGGCACCAGGTGAGCAGTGGCCATCCAAGCACCCTCCCTCCATTTGGGGCTTAAGAGTTGGGGATGCCAGGAGACCCCTTACCAAAGGGAGGGGGTCCCTCCTCCAACACCACAGAGCCATGCCTGCCCAGGCCCAGGCCCAGAAAGGCTGAGACAGGAGGCCCCAGGGCAGGAGCACAGGGAGTCAGCCAGTCAACAGCTGCTCCTACACAAGTTCTCTGCTTGAAGGGAGCTGACCCAAGTATAAAGTCCAGCTCACTTCTTGCTCTCCTTCAAGTCCAGTTATTCCCCGAGGTGAGTGGAGGAGTCAGAGAGGCTCCTCTGCTGGGCCCATCCCACAGGACTCCAGCAGGGATGGTCCCCCTGAACCTAACCACTTCACCCAACTCTCAGAAAGCCAAGGCCTCCTTCCAGACAAAGTGACTACCTAAGTGCAAGTTCTGATTAGATCGTGACTTTGGCCATGACCTCTGTCCAGAAGACATGTTGGGATGGATGAGGCAGAAAAGTGGACTCCAGTCAACCAAGTGAGCGGGCGTCAACTATCTCCAAGAAATACACCACAGCCAGAAGCCCAGCCTTCTGTGTGACCTCCCCAATGGCATGAATGACTATGGCGCCTTTGCTCAGGTCTCTATTACAGAGCATGGCCTCCAAAAACCCACCAGGTGGTTCAAGAACTCCCAGGAGGCCCAAGCCAAACAGGTGGCAACAACATAACCTGCCTCTCCCCCCCCTTTGGCCACCCAGGGCTGCCACTCCTGGCAGCCCCAGCCGGCTAAGCCGGTACCAGGCTGGCATCCCTTTGCGAGTGCCGAGTGGCCCTGGCTCCAGATCCTGCTGCTCTTGCCTACACTCTTCTCAGCTCCCTGGGGATGACACACCAGCAGGGGCAACTTGGGCTCCTTTTTCCTTATAAGAAAACCCAAATGGAAAATGTGGCTCTTTGAATCCCCACCCCAGGCTGACTTAGATTCAGAGCCAGTCCTGCCGGGCTCCCTCATTTTATAAAGAAACTGAGGCCCACTTCTCTTAAGGACATAAACTAAATGGGGCCTTGGGGACTTTGTTCTCCCTCGGAGACAAGAATCTCTCTTTGAATGCCTCTGTAGAAAGGGGCAGAGCAGAACTTCCTGGAAGTTTCATTTTTGGTTCTGGCAAAGGAGGAGAATGAGGACTGAAGGGCAACTTTGCTTCTGTTCTCATGTAGACCTTGTTCTCACAAGAGAAGCACCAAGTGACCACACATCATACTTTATTTGGGGAGAGCTTCTAAAGGTCTCAATCCTGGACCCCTCCAAGCTCAGAGCTGGGGGGGAGGAAGGGATCTTTTGACCATCCAAGGTCCTAGGTGGGCTCCTGGTCTGCTATAAATAGGGCCCCCGATCTCATGGGCAAGCTAGCGCCCTCTTCCTATTCTTAGGAAAACCAGTCAGCAGCCAGAGTGGTGGGGGAAGAGGGTTCCAGAGGTGTCCCCTTGCCAGACAGGTGACCACATTGGCTTTCCCCATTTTCAAAAGAGAAGGCCAAGAGAGCCGCTCTCGATGGACTGGACACGAGATCCCCAACATGCCCTCCATCCCCATACCTGTCTCTCACAATAGGCCTTCATTAATTTGTTCAGAGGCGTGTGCCGCTTAATTTTGAACTGGACCACTGACCCATCCTGCCCAGCCACCTTCAGGTTGATGTGATCATTCTCAGTTTTCACTCCTTCCTGTCAAAAGAGGAAAGGGGATGTCTCCCAAAGTCCTTCTGTGGGCCCGTCCACAAAGTGGGGACCTTCTGCTCAGCCCCCCACCCAAACTTCCCAGCCTTGTTGTTTCTCATCCCCAAGTCTCCCTCTCCCACCTCTCCCACCTCTGCAGTCTTGCCAAGGCATGGAAGGTCCTCCCACCTGCTCCTGTGAGGGGGGTACCTGGCAACACCCTCCCTCCCAAGCACCCAGGATGGATTTACTGCCATCCCAGCTGGGGCCCCCATGCTTCACAAACGTGAGCCCCCTGGATCCTCACAACAATCTTGGGAGGGATGGAGTGTTATGATCCCCATTTTACAGAGGAAGAAACTGAGGCAGACAGAGTCCTACAGCCAGTCAGCGTCTGAGGCCAGACAAACTCCAGTCCAAGAACTCTCTCCACTGGGCCACCTCACTAGAACCAGGAGGAACAGGACAAATAGCAGAGGGGTAAAGTCAGGGGGAACCGCCAGCTGCTGAGTGCAGGAGGCTCCTGTCCTAGCAGGGGGCAGGTTGTCCCTTAGAGGAGGGCTGTGAACAGAGGTCGCATACTCCTCGGGTCCTTCTGTGGGTGTTTGTGACATGTGGCCCCCTCAGCTGGGATGGGGATGGCCAGCACCACTTCTGTGAAAGGGAGTGCTGGTCTGGACACACTCTTACAAAGGCAGGGCACTGAGTTCTGGACTAGGGTTCCAAAAGTCCCTGGGCCCTCACCCCAACTTCATCTATAAAATGGGCAGCAGCACCAGCCCTACACCTCCTGAATTATGGCGAGGGTAAAATATTCCTCATGTGGAGGGATTCCCCAAAGGCCACAGGGAGCCTTGGTGAATGAAGGAGGCAGGACCAGCTGCCCACTTCTCTCTCTGCTTCCCCCTGGGCTTCTCCTGCCTCTTTCTGCTTTCTGGCCTTACCTTGAGGCCTGCAGGTAGTAGCCAAGGCAGAGAGACAGACAGACAGACACACACACACACACCCCCCACACTAAATTCTTCCAGTCTGGATTGAACCCAATAAATCAAGGCAAAGGGTGAAGCAAAGAGAAGAGGTGAGAGGCCCCTGGCCTGAAGGCTGAAAGGTCGGCCCTCCTGACAAGGACAGCCAGGCGCAGCTGAAGTTCCCCAGATTTGATAACCTCTGAGGGTCTTTCTTCTCAGAGGGGGCTCCTTCCCATGGGCTGTCCCCTCGGGGCTCGCTGTCGGCCCACTACCAGGGAAGGAGCCTAGAACTCACCAGCACTGATTTCCAATGCTCTCTCCTACTGAGGAGGCAAAAAGAAGGTCAATGGAAAGAAAAACACCCAGGGCCCAACTATGGGTCTATCCCTACTCTACTTCACAAAAACTCCGAAAAGCCAGGGGCTACAGGGCCCCAAGACTCCCCCCCACCAGACTTCCAAAGCATCCGAGCCTGCAGGTTTGACTCAGCTCCCTAAAGAGGAACCAGCACATTCAGTCAAACAGTAGAAGGAGACAAAATTCTTAATTCTGTAAGTTAAATTCAAATAAACCAACTGGAAACATCTCTGTGGCCCTTAATTCTCTAAGGCCCAAAAGCACATCAAGAGGGGGAGAAACCAAGCCCATTTATAGCCCCAGGAAAAGCTACTTAAGCTCCTCAAGAGTCAGGAGAATCCCAAGTAAGGCAACTTTAAGGGGCCAAGCCCCTGGGTGGCATGGGGAAGCTGGCATGAATAAGACTGTGAGCCAAAGTCTGAAACAATGAGCCAACCCCAGCCCCCAGAGAAAGGCCCCACATGACCAAAATTCAGACTCAAAAAAAGGAGACTTGGTCTTCTTTCTAGTCTATGCCAAGGATCTAAGGGACCTGAGGACCACCCTTCTCACTGGGTAAAAATCAAGCCCAGTGACCAGTGGCATGCCAATGCTTCTCTGCTCTCCGGGAAGAGCTCAGGGGCACAGCAGAGAAGAGGCCTCAAGGAATCCAAGACGGCGGGGCTAGCTGAAGAGGGTCAGAGTGAAAGGGTCAGACCCTTGAGAGAGCAGCCCTTGGTGTCTTCATGAATGGTCTGAGGGTCGTCTCCGAGACTACCGGTCAGCATCCCGCTCTGAAACAATGCCCCCCACAGGTACCCTCCACACCCCTGCTGGAAGCCTGGCCTCTGTCAGTCAGTCCCGTGGCCAGCAGAAGAGAAGTGGCACTGGGATGCCTTGTTTCTTCTGCCAGGGAAGGTCAGTAACCTGGAGACCCCTGGAGGAAGGGGGGGCAAGAACAACAAGAGGGCTCAAGGGAAGTTCGCCTGAGAGGAGCCACCAAAGACCTCAGGGTGAATGCCGCAGTCCTAGTGATGGCAATGACCGAGCCAGCATGAAGGCTGCTATCAATTTGGCAGCTGTCAGAGGAAAGGGGCAGGGGGTGGTGCCTGCAGGCAGAGGGGCCCTGCCCCAAGGGAGGCGGCCAGCTGGCTGGGGAGCCCTGAGCTCACTCACCTCCCAGGAGAAGTGCTGGCTGCTTCAGAGGAGCATCCAGGATAAAGCCACAGGACGGCCCCCCAAAGGGGAGGGCCAAGAAGAAGCTGGGTGCGGAGGCAGAGGAGGAGAGGTCAGTGGCCCGGTGGCCTCCCGGGATGGATGGCCTCCCCAATACCCAGCTGAGCCGAGCCATGCACATAGCAAGGCTGTGGATGAGGAAAAGAGAAAGTGCTGCCTCTCTGATGCTCTCAGAAGGGCTGGTGATCAAGAGGGGCATCCCTTGAGGCTAATTAAGGTCATTCCAAAGACCCTCCACAAACTCCCTCCTTTCCTGACCCCTTTTTGGGGACTGGTGATGTGGGCTTAACATACGAGGCTGCCAAACACTAACGATAACGTCACCCAACCGTCTGAGGGAAAGGCTTTCCTGAGCCCCCACCGGCTTGAAGCTCAGCAGCCGGACCCAAGGGTGCCTTATGGCGGCCAAGCCCCGGGATCTTCGAGGCCAAGGAGGGTGCACAGGGTCACTCTGAGGTTCTGCCAGGTTGGCCACACACTGCTCTGCTGAGTTCCAGCTCAGCCAAGCCCAAGCAACCCCCTCGGGGAACCGGGACACGACCTTGCCGACTCACCTGGTGACCACCTCCTGGGAGAACCGAGTCGTGCTAACACTGACCCTAGGCTGGGTTCCCTGGATGCGAGGGAGACCAGAAATGGGACTCGTGGGAACCTGGGGCAGATATCTGCCCTGGAGTTTGGGGCTTCCAAGAACTGAACAAGGGACCCTTAAATCAAAGCCTCAACCTCTCTTGCCTTGAGGTCTTCAGGTCAACAGAGAGAAGGAAAGATGGTGCAGAAGCCTTGCACCCATTGATCCATGATCCTGCCAACAAGACCCCTCGTGGCCTCCCATCAGGCTGGGCCCCGACCAAAACAAAGGTCAAACTAAGGAGCTGATTCTAGGAGGAAACTGTGAAGGGCTACAAGGAGAGGTGGAGGTGCCTTGGCCTTTCTCAGCCTCAAGCCTATGGAAGAGAACAAGGGCTCAGAGGGGATAGTGAGGCACACAGAAACCTCGCCTGCCAAGAGGGAGCAGAGACAGCCCCAGTCAGCCTGTCCTCCGTGGAAACCTACCTCACAGACCTCGTCATTAACCCCGAAAGGGTAACCGCCTTTAAGGACCTGGGACTGGCCTATATTCTCAGGGAGATCCTGCCCCCCACCCAAAAGCCTCTTTGGCCCCAGTGTCACAAAGCCCAGTCTGAGGATGGAGGGGGCTGTCCAGGAGGAGGCCTGGATGGACCACGAGGAAGAGCCGGCCGGATGACACCCGAGGGGGCCGGGGCTAGGCAGCCATGAAGGCAGTCCCCTGGCCCTGGAGTGAGACCCTCGGGAGTGAGTCTAGAGCAGCGAGATGAGAAAGAGCTGACCCATCCAGGGTATGCAGAGTGGGGTTCAGAGGGGGCATCCCCCACACAGGCACCGGGAGTCCGGGGCAGGGGGGCCCCTCCCCAGAACTGCCCTTTTCCAGACTTTTCTGACTTCAGATGGGCAAGAGATGGGCTTCTAGCCCTTCCCCCACCCTATGCAGGGGAGGGAGATGGAGCCAGAGGGCTGGATCCCTCCCATCACTGAGAGGGAGGAGGGGGAGGGAGGGAGGAGGAGGGAGATGATGAGGGAGAGGAAGGGAGGAGGGAGATGATGAGGGAGGGGAAGGGAGGAGGGAGATGATGAGGGAGAGGAAGGGAGGAGGGAGATGATGAGGGAGAGGAAGGGAGGAGGGAGATGATGAGGGAGAGGAAGGGAGGAGGAAGATGAGGAGGAGAGAGGAAGATGATGAGGAGGGGAGGGGAGGGGGAGGAGGGACAGAGGAGGAGGAGGGAGGGAGAAGATGAGGAGGGAGATGATGAGGAGGGAGATGATGAGGGAGATGAAGGGAAGAGGAAGGGAGAAGGGGGAGGAGGGAGATGAGGAGGGAAAGGGAGATGATGAGGGAGAGGAAGGGAGGGGGAGGGGGAGGAGGGACAGAGGGGGAGGAGGGAGATGAGGAGGAGGGAGGGGGAGGGGAGGGGTGCGGGAGGCTTGGGGAGCAGGGTTAGAGGAGGGGAGGGGGAGGGGCGGAGACGAGCGGGGGAGGGGGAGGGGGCGGGGCGGGCTGCGGCGGGCGGGGGGGGGGGCAGGAGGGGGCCCCCGCCGGCCCGGCCCCCCGCGCCCCTCCCCCATCGCACCTTGGGCTTCTCCTCGGACATGGCTGGCCGGGGGCCGGGGCTCTGGGGCGCTCGCTGGCTGGGGGGGCCGGGGGGCTGCTGGGCCGCGCTCTCTCGCCGCGCTCTCCGGGCTCTCGGCTGCCTCCGTTGCCTCCGCTCCCGTCGCTCCCGCTCCCGCCGCCGCTCGGGGACGCGCTTCCCCCCCCCCCGCGGATCCCGCGCTGCCCATTGGCCGAGGGCGGCGTCACGTGGCGCCGCGCGCTCCCGAGGCGCGCGCCCGAGGGGCAGCGGCGGGCGGGCGCGCGCCTCCTGCCCCGGAGCCGCGAGGCCGTTGGAGGGAGATGCGTCACGGCGCGCACGTGACCGGGCCCCGCCCCGCCTCCACCCGCGCGGAGGCGGAGGGGCGCGCGCGCCCGCGGCCCCGCGCCCGCCTCCTCCTCCCACCGGGAGGCCGGGCCGGAGCCGCCGCTCCGACCGTGGGGCGCTCAGTGCGCAGGCGCCCAGGCCGCCCTCGGGCCGCAACAGATACAAAGTAGCCGAGGCGGCCTGGGGGGAGGGGCGGCCCGGCCAGGCACCCCTCCCCCCTCCGGCCTTCCGCGGCCCCCGAGGGCTCGGGGCACGGATCTGGGGGCCGCCCCCGGCCGCAGGTGGGAGCCACGGAAGGTTCGGGGGGGACCTGACTCTTCCTGGCCCCATTGGGAGTTTTCTTGCTAAAGAGACCGGAGTGATCAGTCATTTGAAGAAACCGAGGCAGACCCACCGCTGGGACATGGCCGAGACCACCGCACCACCCAGCGGCCCCTCCCAGAGGAGGAGCCCCTCAGCCCCCCCCCATGGCCATCCATTCACGTACAGAGTGTCCCCCAGAATCAACTAGGGCCTTCTCCTGGGACCTCCTCCCCAAGGTCTCCCCAGCAGTGCCCCCCTTTCATTTCCTCATAGGTCCCCATCACTCAGGGACCCTGTCTTCAAGGCACCTGGTTCATCCTCCCCACCCCAGAATTCCCAAGTCCCCACCGAATTGGCTTCCTGGGACCTGGAAATGCCCCTGGCCCCTGCCCCTGAGCTGTCGGAGGCGGCACCATTTTGGTGGGGAGCACCTATGACCCCTCTGAAGGATTGCTTTTTTCCTGATTCAGAAAACAATGGGTGGTTTTGAAGAGGAGGGGATGTTGGTGTCAGTGAGGAATTGGGAAGCGTCCTGCTCCCAGGAAGCTTACAATTGCCAGGGAGTGGTCCCCCAAATTACTGTGGGATAGCGGAGCCCCAATGCACTCCCCAATCCTTAGCCAGTTCAATTCCTGGGCAGAGGTCCCTATCCTCCCCAAGCCCATCTCTCTACCCATTGTGTGACCCCTAGGGGGCAACCTGGCCTGGCCAACAGCCGCTATCCTGGCCTAAGGCTTCTCTCTCCAACCAGGCCTCTGGAGTCTTCCATGTACCCATTCTCCAAGAGGGCTGCTTCATGCTTCTCCAACACACAGCACTATCAGCAAATAGGGAGTTTTTAAAAATATTTATTCATTTTGAACTTCAAGTCAAAAAGAGAAAACAAACAAACAAACACAATTGTCCATGTCTGTAGCCCAACACAAGAGAAGATTTCATAGAAAATCATGACTTTACTTTTTTTTTGGAAAATCTGTGTACTAAGCATCAGGCATCAAAGCTCCTCTGCTTTTCTGGGCTGCTTTCCAAAGTTTTCTTTTGTTCTCTGCTGGGCACTTTGTTTCCCTTCCTTTGGCCCTAGAAAAGGTCATCATTAGACACAAATATGTGTATGTATATAAAACCATACTAGATGCATGCCTATGGATCCTTCTCTGGAAGCATGTAGTTGATTTGAGTATTTCTAGTGCTCAAAATTGACTTCATCCTTCAAAGTTGTTCTAGGACAATGTTGCTTAGACCACATACAACATTCTCCTGGTGCCGCTCCTCTCTGGCTTCATTATTTCATGCAAGTCTTTCCCTGTTTTTCCAAATCCATCTGCTTGTCATTTCTTACAACACCATAATATTCCATCCCAAACCTATACCACAACTTGTTCCCTAAATGGCAGGCAGCCTCACCATTTCTAGTTCTTGGTCACCACAAAGATAGCTGCTAGAAATATTTTAGAACATATAAGTTTTCTGTTTCCTTGGGAAATAGACCTAATAGAGGTGTTGTTGGATCAATGTGTAATAACTCTTTGGGCATAATTCCAGATTGCTCTCCAAAATGGTTGGATGGGGTTCACAATTCTACCAAGAAGGAATCAGTGGCTTAATTTTTCCACATACCCTCCAACATTTGCCACTTTCCACTTCAATCATTTTAGCCAATCTGATGTATAAGACGATGCCTCAAGGTTATTTTCATTTGCATTTCTCTAATCAATGATCATTGAGAGCATTTTTATATGGCTATAAATATATTCACTGAAAACCTGCCTGTTCATATCCTTTGATCATGTATCAATCAAAGAATGCTTTGTATTCTTACAAATTTGACAAAATTCTTCAAATTATTTGAGATATGAAACCTTTATCCAAGAAACTGTCAATAAAAACTATTTTCTATTTTCCTTCTAATCTTGCCCCCATTGATTTTATTTGCACACACCCTTTTAATCTAATCCAAATTATTCATTTTATACTTCACAATGCTCTCTCTCTCTCTCTCTCTTTCTCTCTCACATACACACACACACACAGACACACACACACAAATTGTTTTCCTCATGAACCTGATAGATAATGTGTTGCATGTTCTTGTGATTCTCTTTATATCTAGGTCATGTATCCATTCTGACCTTATCTTATAAGGGACCAGTTTATGCTCAATTTTTTGACAAATTGCTTTCCAGCTTTCCCAATCATTTTAACCAAAAAATGAATTCTTATCCCCAAAGCTTAAATCTTTACATTTGTCAAATGCAAGGATAAGATCATCATTGACTACTGTGTATCATATATCTACTCCGTCCCAATGATCCACCTTTCCTTCCTTAGCAAGTATCAGATAGTTTTGACAATTACTGCCTTACAACAGAGATATGGATTTGTCATTGTCCTCCCTTGTGCCCCTGAGTCTTTGCAACCACAGAGTTGGTACCAGAAGCCAAGGACAAAGTAGACCCAGTTTCAGCCAAAGTGATGCCAACCCCGGAACTCCAAGGACATCTCCCCCAAGAAGACATAGCCACCAGGAGTGAGCAATGAGATAGATGGGCCTTCTGAGCTGAACCGACCTTGCCCTGGGCTCTCTGGGGGGGTGGGGGGGGGGAACAACAGCCCCAGAGGCAAAGGGTTAGAGGCGATTAAGCACCCTTCCCAAATGCAGGATAGTCACTGTAAGTTGTGGTGGGGGTTGACCCCATCCCCCAATCTGCAGCTTCTCCTCTCACACTTCTGTGGCCAGCTTGGACCATTTCTTATAGGTCAACCTTTTCATCATCTGGGCCTCCCAGGGCCTGTTGGCTATCTTGTCTCCTCTGTCCCTGGGTGTCCTTCACCTTCCCTATCTCTGGCCCCTCCCCCCCAGGGCCAGGAGAGAGGGTGGGTAAAAGGAGCTGCCCTGTTACCCATTTCTTAGATAAAGAGATCAGTGTCAGCAGGAAGGTTTCCAGTGAATCATACCACACACAATTCCTTCTTATTTCTCCTTTCTCATTTGCTATGATTTTAACTCTCTCTCACCTCCCCAGATTTTGTTTTTTCTTAAAGCTATATTCCCTCTGTTAGTGACCCAGGCCTCTGTCATCATGTGAAATGAGGGTTTTCCCAGAAGGAACTATATGAGGAAAATGAGTGATCCCACAGAGAAGGAGAAAAACAGGGTAGTGCCCTCAATCGTCTTAGACCAAAAGGAGCAGGGCTTCGGCCCCCATTTATGGGGAGGGTCTCATCTTCAAGAGAAGGCATAGGTCTTGCTGTTGGGCATTTCAAGCCTGGCCCAGTCTGAAACCAAGAATCTCAAAATCTTCTTGGTCATCTTGGTCCTTGGCTGCTCTAGGTTCCAGTCAACCTAGTCCTGTTTGCAGTACCCTGCATTCCTCTTGCCCTTGGGGGCCCTTGCCAGGTCTGTCATCTTTGGGAATTCCTGGGGCCTTCAAGACCCAGTTCCAATGTTAGCCCACCTCCTCATTACCTTTGTTGCTGTAGCAGGTACTGTCCCCTTGATGTCTTTATAGCCCCAAGAATTAACCTAAGGACTGCTGGTCCAACCATCCCAGCCCCAGTCCAGTAACAACTCCCACCCTGGGGACCCCTGCTTCCCTGTTGGTTCACCGTTTCCCTGTTTTAGCTCTGCGATTAGTAGCTGGTGGCCTCAAGCACCCACTACTTGGGAGACAAGTTGACTCCCACCCTTTCTCTTTTTTTTTTAAGGTTTTTTTTTTTTTTTTGCAAGGCAAATAGGGTTAAGTGGCTTGCCCACACAGCTAGGTAATTATTAAATATTTGAGGCCAGATTTGAACTCAGGTACTCCTGACTCCAGGGCCAGTGCTCTATCCACTGTGCCACCTAGCTGCCCCAACACACCCTTTCTCTGTCTGAACCTCACTTTCCCCAATCCAGGTCATGTGCTGAGACCAGAGCCTCAAACCTGCCAGAAGGCCATAGGTTCTCAGACAACAGGACCCTCCCTCCCCCTAGGCATAAGCCAAGGCTCTATATGGCTGTGGCCAGGACATTTCTGATTCTTTTTCCTTCTTCTCTCTCCAGACATCCCCTGGCTCAGGGGCCCTTTCTGTCTCAAATCCATCCTCCCAGCCAAAGCAGCATCTTAAAGTCCTGCTTCTCTCCCTTCCAGTCATCCAATTATCTAAGATTCAATGCCAGTTTCTCACCTACCCCAAACCTGGCACTCTGGGTTCCAGTTGTATTGCTTCCTTGTTGTATACAATAATCCCATCTCCCAGGTCTTTGCATAGACTGGGTCTCAGGCATGGAAAGCACTCTTTCCTCAGTTCTCTCTTTCAGAAGGCCTAGCATCCTTTAAGCTTTTCTTTGTCTCCTAGGAGTCCTTGTGTTCTCTCCCTCCTAAAATGACCATCTGCCTATCTGGGCACAGGTTGGATTCTCTTATCAGAAGGTCAGTTCCTCAAGGAAAAGGACTTGTCTCCATATAGAAAGGTCACTGCACAAAAACATTAGCTTGCATGTACTAGGCAGATCCTGGTTGCTGAGCCAGCCATGGGCACTGTCAAGGAGGCCATGGGTACTGCAAAAGAGGCTAAAGGCAGTGGGTGAGGCCTGAGTTAACAAGGAGGCCAGGGGTAGTGGGTAAGCCTTGAACTGTCAAAGAGGCCAAGGGCACCATCAAGAAGGCCAAGGGCAGTGAGTAAGGCCTGAGCTAACAAGGAGACCATGGATACCGAATGAGGCTTATACTACCAAGGAGGCCATGAGCACCATTAACGGATGTGGCCTGAGCTGCTAATGAAGTCTTAGGCCCTAGGTAAGGCCCAGGTCATGAGGCCTGTTTGGGCCTTTTGACAGCCTCTTTATTTCATTCTTTTATAATATCTGATTATCCCCTTCCCCAGTGGGCTCTTTGGGGATCTGGGCAGCCAGGACTCTCTGGGCTTCTCTCAGCCCTGCCCAGCATCCCCAGAGAGGGTAGACACATGTGATACCAGAAAGTCAAGAGACTTATTGGTTAATGAGGAGCTTGAGCTAGGAGGGTTTGGGCAGAAGATCACCAGTTCATCCTACACCATCTGCGAGGAGGTTCAGGCGAAGTAAAGAAGCTCCTAGGAGCCCCAAGACAAGTCTGACAAGGGCCCTCACATGGGCCCTGACAAGAGCCTTCACATGGGACCATGAGGGGAGCTTGAAGGGCATGTCCCCTGCTCACACCCATAACTCAACCATTACTGGAGGCCTCTCTTTTCATTCCAGGAGCTAGAATTTGTGGTTCTCACGTGATTCCTGCCCAGGTGTCTCTGCAAGGCTCTGTCAATATAGCCCAGCATCCTGCAGTCTGTTGTCATGGCAACAGGCATGGGAGCCAAGATGTGTTACAGACATTGAGATTAAGGAGGCGTCTAATCTGCAGCAAGAGGAGGGAAGGGCAGCCCTAAAAGTAAAGTCCAAGATGTCCCGGACTGTGGCAGCATGGTCTGACCCTTCCCTGAAATCAGCTAGAGGGACCGACTGTGCTGCTCCCAGCTTCTCCTGGGTAGCTTCTTCAGCTTCTGCCACCTGCTAGTAGGGAGTGTCCTGGAGGAGCTGGTCAAACCTGTCAGAAAAGGAGGGTGGAGGAGGAGGCATGTCCACCCTCTCAGCATCTTCTGCCCACCAACTTCACTCCAGGGCAAACCTTCCTTAGTATGGAATAGCAGCAGATGCATTAGGCATGAAGAAGGTCATTGGAAACAATGCCAGCCATCAGGCAAAGGGGGGCAGAGTCTCCTCCCCACTGGGCACACACAAATCTGGTGCCTTGGAACCAGTGTCTGTGCCCAAGAGGAAAAAAGAAAGAAGTGGAATCTCCTGAGAAGGGAGTAATGTGCTTGAGACAATGTGACCTAAGAGGGGCAGGAAGAGAGCTCCTGGGGAGGGCTGAACCGTGTAGATCACAGCTGTCTTTGCTGGCTAAGAACCACAATGGAGATTCTTCCATCCCCCTCCCCTTCTCTCTCCCTCTCTCTTTTTTCCTCCCTCTCTCTCTCTCTCCCCCTCCCTGCTCCTCCCTCCCTCCCTCCCCCATCGCTCTTTGTTACTGTCTCTCTCCCTCCCTTCCTCCCTCCTTTGCTTTTTTCTTTCTCCTCCTCTTTTCCCCCCTCCATCTCTGTTTCTTTGTCTCTTTTTATTTCTCTCTTTCTTCCTCCCCTCTCTGATCTGTCTCTTTCCCCTGTCTGGGGTGGGGTGTATCTGCCCCAAAGTTTACCTTTGTTTCTGTAGAAAGCTTATATTTTAAAATTGCTGTTCAACTAGTCAGTGCTTTTGGCTCAGCCAAAGCATTAGTGGTTTGGATGTATTTGGTATAGACAAGGACAGCAGAAAGTGAGGGGGAACAGAGACAAGATGGAGGAGTAAAGACAGGGACTCATCCAAGCTCTCCCCCAAACCACTCCAAATACCTTTAAATAATGACTCTAACCAAATGTTTGTCCATTCTTTTTTTTTCTTTTAAAGTTTTTGCAAGGCAATTGGGTTAGTGACTCACCCAAGGCCACACAGAATTAGGTAATTATTAAATGTCTGAGCCCACATTTGAATTCAGATACTCCTGACTCCAGGGCTGGTGCTCTATCCACTACACCACCTAGCCGCCCCTTATCCTTCATTCTTGAAGAAGACCAGGATATCAGGGAGGTGATGCTATGATATGCACATTGGCTTTAAGAGAGGGGGTGCTGTGCTAAGTCACCACTCTCACTTTCGCCTCCAGAGCTACCTAGGTCCAATGGTCAGATAAGAATCAGGATGACTGGAGATATCTCTGGATGCGAGGTAATCAGGGTTAAGTGACTTGCCCAAGGTCACATAGCTAGTAAGTATCTGAAGTTGGACTCGAACTTCTGTGTTCCTGACTCCAAGGCCAGTGCTATATCCACTGCACCACTCACAAAAAGATTGACTGAAACAATTTTCCAGCTCAAGACAACTCGGAAGATCAGCAGGAAGGGTCTGTTGCAATGGAGTGAGAGAGGAGTGCTTGAGTTGAATGGATTGCATCTGAGTGAATCAGCCCCAGTCATCCAGGATCAGGAAGGTGGGAGACCGGGGCTGTGGCAGAGGTGGTGTTTCCAGACCTCTCAGTCCAGGGGTAGCCAAGGACAATTTGGAAGGTCAGAAGGAAAACTTTGATGCACTGAGGTGAGATTGGAACACAACCCAGCCCAGGTCTCAGAAGCACAGCTCCGACCCTAGCAGACGAGGAACAGGCCTGGGGAGTTATTGAATCAGCAGCTGCAGCTGCCTCCATGGGTCTCAATCCACAGTCAGCAAAGGCTTTAACTCGTATGAACTTTCTTATTTCTTTTTTTTTTTTTTTTAGATTTTTCAAGGCAATGGGATTAAGTGGCTTGCCCAAGGCCACACAGCTAGGTAATTATTAAGTGTCTGAGGTCGGATTTGAACCCAGGTACTCCAGACTCCAAGACCAGTGCTCTATTCATTACGCCACCTAGCCGCCCCAAACTTTCTTATTTCTTAGGGTAGTTAGAAGGAACCTATAAAGAAAAGGTGGGAGTTGAATTTGAAGGTATAATATAGTAAAAGGAATGTCCTGAGAGAAAAAGAAAGAGGGAGTAGAATGGGTTAAGTTATTTCACATAAGAGGCAAGAAAAAAAATATTGCAGTGAAGTGGAAGTTGGGGAGATGAGGGGGAGTGAGTGAGTTTTACTCTCATTGAAATTGGGTCAGAGAGGGAATAACATACACACTCAATTGGGTATGGAAATCTATCTTACCTAGAGGAAAGTAGGAAAGGAAAGGGATAAGAGATGGATGGATAGGTGACAGAAGAGAAGGGAAGATTGTGGAAGGGAGTAGTCAGATGCATAACACTTTTGAGGAGGGAATGAGTGAAAGAAGAGACAGAGCAGAATAAATTAGGATGGAGGGAAGGAAAATACAGTTAGCAATAGCAACTATGGAAAAAATATTGAAACAAGTTTCTCTGATACAGATCTCATTTCACAAACTGAGAAGTGAGTCA
The DNA here is from genome assembly GCF_037893015.1 of Macrotis lagotis. Classification (NCBI taxonomy): domain Eukaryota; kingdom Metazoa; phylum Chordata; class Mammalia; order Peramelemorphia; family Peramelidae; genus Macrotis; species Macrotis lagotis. Next base: position 272,986,313 of record NC_133662.1, on the reverse strand, counting down.
GATTTATAAAAAATAAGAGTCATTCTCCATTGATAAATGATCCAAAGATATGAACAGTTTTCAGATGAGGCTATCAATGCTATCTATTGAAGTCATTTTTAAAAAATTTTCCTAACTCACGATTGACAGGAGAAATGGGCAAGTTACTCCCTTAAACTTACTGGATTGGTTAATAGGGTGATAAATGGCAGATGAAATATAGTAAAAAATGAGACATCAATGCACTATTGGAGGAGTTGTGAAAGAATTCAACAATTCTCTAGAGCAATTTGGAACTATGCCCAAAGGGCTATACAACCATGCCTGCCCTTTGACCTAGCAATGCCACTGCTAGGTCCATATTCCAGAAGAAATGAAAAACAGGAAGGAAAAGGACCCCTATGTATAGGAAAAGTTATAGCAGCTCTTTTCTGGGGTTGAGGAGCTGGAGACTGAGGGGAGGCCCATCACAGCCGAACAGAACGTGGAATGTGACTGGAATGAAATGCTTGTCTGTTAAGGGCCATGATGGACAGGATGCTCTCAATAAAAAACTCCCACAAGCAGATACCAATAGGAAATGAACTAATACAAAATAGCAGCAAGGTTACAGCCTGTCCTCAGCCATGCTCTGAAGGACTCATGAGAAAGAATGCTCTCCGCCCCAAAGACAGAGTTGATGGTGTCTCAATACAGACTGAAGCAGGTTATTTCTTTTACTTTTCTTTTTTTGGGGGGGAGGGTGTTATGTTTACTTTTACAACACGACTATTGTAATGTTTTTTATGACTACACATTTTTAACCTATATCAAATAACTTACTTTCTCAGTGAGGAAAATTGGGGTGAGAGGAAGGGAGAGAATTTGGAATTCAAAGGCTTTAAAAGTGAATGTTGGGGGCGGCTAGGTGGCACAGTGGATAAAGCACCGGCCCTGGAGTCCGGAGTACCTGGGTTCAAATCCAGTCTCAGACACTTAATAATTACCTAGCTGTGTGGCCTTGGGCAAGCCACTTAACCCCATTTGCCTTGCAAAAAAAAAAAACCTAAAAAAAAGTGAATGTTGAAACTTGTTTTTGCATTAACCAGAGGACAATAAAATAATGGGGAAGAAGTGAGGGGGAAGATTGGGCTCAGGGTCTCCTGCCACCCCAGAGCATATGGACTTTTCTCTTTGCTAAGAACAATAGGCAAGGCTTTCCTGGCTAGGGGCAAAGCAATAAGAGTTTATTGATGATCATTTTAACTTCCCTGAAGCAAGAGAAAGATTACGCCTCCTCTGACTAGAATATTTTGGATTACCCTGGGCAAGGAATGAGTTAAACCCAAAGTTAGGAAGAAAAAGGCTGAATAAGGAGGAAATTGGCTACTCCCCCTTTCTTATTATCCCCCACATTCAATTGAAAGGACCCATCTACTCACTCAGGAGGAGAAATGAAGGCTTTATTTAAAGGAAGGTCTTGTCTTCAGACTGTCTGAATAAATGAATAAGAGTATTTCTGATTCTCTTAGCACTGGAAATGTGCACAGGATCTCACATTCTAATGACAAAGACAATGCCCAGAGGAGGGTATAGTTGTAGGACAGATAGAAAGCACCAGTGGTCCTTAGGATGCTGAAGCCAAGTCGAGGATAAAGCCTATTCTTACACATCATTTCCACAAATAAAACCACTTGTGATGTGGAACTATTATTGGTGCCCAAGCCCTCAGGGGCTCCATTGTCAAGTCCCATCTCCATCTGTGTTGATCTCTAGATGGTGACTGAGGGGACTGGGATAAAAACAGGACTGGTGGTCTGGGGAATGGGTCTTCCTGTAGCTCTTGAACTTGGGGGGGAGGGGGGGACAGTGGTAACTGAGATGATTTGATAGCTTGGCCCATATGAGGCGGAGCTGGGAGACTGGGGTCCAGATAGAGGAATTAGATGTCCTGCAAAATCACTATCAAGGGACCAAAATCATGAAAATGAAAAAAAAAAAGCAATGTTCTAAGTGGTAGAAAAACAAGAACAATGATATTAGCTAACATTCTTAGGACACTTAAAGGTTTGGAAAGCCCTGGGCCTGTATTATCTTTTACAGATGGAAACTAGAGGCTCAGAATGGTGGTTGGATGACAGAGTTCATAAAGTCCAATCGCATCATTTCACACTTGAGAAAACTAAGAGCCAGGGAGGAGAAAAGACTTGTCAAGCTAATGGCTATCTCTCTGGGAATTTGGTTTGTAGGTTCCACCAAAAAAATTCATTCTGGGGGCAGAACAAAGATGGCAGAGAAAAAGTAGGGACTTGCCTGAGCTCTCCCAAATACCCCTCCAAACAATTTTACATAACACCTCAAAACAAATTTGGAACAGCAGATACATCAAAAAGACAGGATAAAACCATAATCCAGCCTAAGAAAATGTAAAAGGTTGGCAGAAAAGACCTGTCTCAATGGGGCAAGAATGGAGTGCATTCTAACATAGGTCATGCCTGGCAAGCCACCAGCAGTCTTGGGGATGACTGAATCTGTCAGAGCTCTTAGCTTGCAGACAGTAAGGGAGTTGAACAACAGGTCAGAAGGAGATTACAGAGAGTCCTCTGCTTGCACTGGTGCGGGTCTCTGTTGCATTGTCCAAATGAGAGTTTTTAGGTAATCACAGGGCAGGGAAGAGCGCTAGTACACCAGAGATTGTGGCCACGGGGAAGTGGGGTCCCAGTTCCAGGGTGGAAAAGAATGCTTATGGTTATTCACAGACTGGAGCACAAGCTAGGTGAACAATGACTCCACCTCTCCTTAGATCAGAAGACCAGCCTACCCCACTGCCACCCCCCCTCCAACTAGTTCTGAAAACAACTGCATATGAAAAACCTGAAGTTTGGGACAGTATACCTTCCACCTTAGGAACCAAGCCCAATATTAACATAAAGTTAAAAGTCAGGAAATAGACTGGAAAAGTGAGCAATCAATAGCCACAACAACCACAAAAATGGACCTGACCACAAAAAAGTTACTATGGTGACTTAGAAGATCAAAACACAAACGTAAAGCCTCAAAGAAAAAATGTGAACTAGTCTCAGCCCCATCCCCTTGAAATTCTTAGAAAAGCTCAAAAAAAAAGATTTGAAGTCAAATAAGAGAGGTGGAGGAAAAATTGGAAAAATAAATGAGAATAATGCAAGAAAATGATAATTTAAAAAAGAGTCAACAGCTTGGTTCAAAAAAAGTACAAAAAAATTAGTGAACAAAATAACACCTTAAAAAAACAGAATAGGTCAAATGGTAAAAGAGGCACAAAAAAATCCATTGAAAAGAATTCCTTAAAAAGCAAAATTGACCAAATGGAAAAGGAAGAACAAAAGCTTACTGAAATGAAGAATTCCTTAAAAATTAGAATTAGGCAAGTGGAAGCTAAGAATTCCATGAGACATTAAAGAACTATAAAACAGTAAAAATAAGAAAATAGAAGAAAATGTGAAATATCTCAATGGAAAAAATTGACCTAGAAAATAGATTGAGGAGAGATAACTTAATGATTAATGGATTACAACAACACTGTGGGTTGATCAACTATGACGGATGCTGCTCCTCTCGGTAGTTCAGAGATGTAGTCCTTTTAGGGACAATGCCATCCACATCCAGAGGAAAACAACAACCAAAAATCTCACAGAATTTGAATGGATACTATGTTCACTTCTTAAAAACTACTTTTTCTTTACCATCTCATGGTTTTTTTTCTTTTCCCTTAAGTCTTTTTCCTCATATACAAAATAACTAATATAAAAATATATTAAATATAAAAATACAAGTACAACTTTTACCTGTACAACTTTTACATGTACAACTTTTTGCCACTGAGGGGAGGGAGTGGGAAGGGAGGGTGGAAGAAAAATACGCAATTTATAAATATACAAGTAGATGAATGTTGAAAAACTTCCATAACATGTAAGTGGAAAAATAAAATATCAATTAAAAAAAAGAATTAATGTACTACCTGAAAACCATGATCAAAAAAAAAAAAAGAAACTAGATATCATATTTCAAGAAATTATCAAGAACTATCCCATTATTTCTAGAACCAGAAGGCAAAATAGAAATGGATCAGTCAGAAAGAATCACAAAATGAAAATGATGCTGGGAAAAGATAAAGAGAATTATAACTGTAAACAGAAACAAAATTTGTAATCTTAAAGGCTGTTAAATCTTTTAAACTTGGGTGGAGGTTTCCTGCTCTTGAGATATAAATTGACTAAATGTAGAGAATTGTGAACTAGCAGAAACAACATTTGTAATTTTAAATACTGTTAAATCTTGTCAAAATTGGGTGAGGATCCCCATTCTTGAGATGTAAATAGACAACCATTGATTCATTATTTAATGTCAAATTTGTATCCTGATCACCTCAGGCTTCAACCCTCTACCTAATTCCAGGTCCAGTAAGGGGAAGGGAATACACCTTTTGTCCTCTGGATAATGGGCATAAAAATAAAATAAAAAACCCCATAAAAATCTGGGTTGGATCTCCACTCAAGGCCAGTCTTCTCTGACTCGCTGATCCAGTCAGCTCTGCTCCATTGCTCTTTTGTCTCTGTCACTCTTTACCTACCATTTTCTTTATGTGTTGTGACTTTTTTTTAATAAATTTTTATTTTCTTTTCACCCTTGCTTTCCCAGGTCTGAATAAATGATTCCTCATAGGCAGAACCAAACTCAAGTAGCTAGCAGCTACAAAAACACCCCAGAAATATTATAGCCAAATTGCAGATCCCTCAGATCCATGCGGCCAGAAAGAAATAATTTAAATAACATGAAGCCACAGAGTAGGATAATACAAGATTTAGCAACTTATACATTAAAGATCAGAGGGCTTAGACTATGATATTCCAGAGTACAAATGAGCTTGGATTACAATAATCATCCACCCAGCAAAACTGAGTTTTATCCTTCGGAGGGAAAACATATATTCAGTGAAAGAGGACTTTCAAATATTACTGATGAAAAGATCAGAGATGAATAGGAAAAATCTAACTTTCAAACACAAGATTCAAGAGAAGCACAAAAATGTAAATATAAAAGAGAAATCATAATATAAGGTTAAACTGTTTCCATTTCTATATGAGAAAATGTTATTTGTAACTCCTAAGAACTTTCTCATTATTAAGGTAATTAGAAGGATTCTACATAAATTAATAGCATGAGTGTAGGATGAGATGATATCCAAAAAACAAAATGAACAGTTGAGAAAGAGGCATACACTGGGAAAAAGAAAAAGGGAGGAAAAAGAATGGTGTAAATTATCACACATAAAAGTTTTTATGATGGAGGGAACAAAAGAGGAAAGTAGCAGGCAGTTTTTGAATCTTATTCTCACTGGAATTAGACCAAAGAGGGAATAACATATACACTAAGTGGGATATAGAAATCTATCTTACCCTACAGGGAAGTAAGAGGGGAGGAAGATAATAAAAAGAAGAGTAAAAGAAAAGAAAGCAGATTGGGGATTGGGTGGTCAGAAGCAAAACTCTTGAGGAGGGACAGGGTGAAAGGAGAGAAGGGGAAATGGGAAAAACAGGACAAAAATTGCTGGGAAAATGGGAAGGCAGTTTGGCAGAAAATGGATAGACACCAATATTTCACACTATATCCCAAGATAAAGTCAAAATGGAAGGATGATTAGGCATAAGGGGTGATATCATCAGCAAATCAGAGGAGCTTGGAATAGTTTACCTGCAGATTTATAGAAAGGGGACAAAGCCATGACCAAACAAAATGTATAGAGTATTATTGGATATAAAATGGATAATTCTGATTAAATTAAATTCAAAAAGGGGTTGTACAAACATAAGCAATGCATTCAGAATTGGAAGGAAAGCAGAAAACCAAGGGGAAATTTTTACAGCAAATTTCTTTGATAAAGGCCTCATTTCTCAAATATATAGAGAACTGAGTCAAATTTATAGAGATACAAATCATTTCCAATTGATAAACAGTCAAAGGATAGTAAACAGGCAGTTTTCAGAAGAAGAAACCAAAATTCTCCATTTTCAAATGAAAACATTTCTAAATCACTATTGATTAGAGAAATGCAAATTAAAACAACTCTGAGGTACTACCCCCATGCCTATCAAATTGGCTAATATGACAAATGTTGGAAGGGATGTGGGAAAATTGGAAAACTGATGCGCTATTGGTGGAGTTGTGAACTTATCCATTCATTCTGGAGAGCAAATTGGAACTATGTCCACAGGGCAATCAAATAATCCATCAATATCACTACTAGTTCTGAATCTCCCCCCCTACCCCCCCAAAGGAAATGACTTATACATACAAAAATATTAACAGCTTTTTTTTAGAGTGACAAGGAAAAAAACAGTAAAATAGTGACAAGGAATTGGAAAATTGAAGGGATGCCCCTCAATTGAAAAATGACTGAACAAATTGTGGTATAGGATTGTGATGGAATTTTGTAATTGCTACCGTTCAGTTATTTCAGTCCTGTCCAAGTCTCCATGACCCCAGTTGGAGTTTTCTTGGCAAAGACACTGGAGTGGTTTGCCATTTCCTTCTCCAGTTCATTTTACAGATGAGGAAAAATAGTTAAGGGACTTGCCCAGAATCACACAGCTTGCAAGTTTCTGAGACTGGATTTTTAACTTGGGTCTTCAGACCTGGCACTCTATCCCCTGAACCACCTAGTTGCCTTGTGATAAACTATCTTATTATAAGAAATGTTGAGCTTGGATGCTTTTAGAAAAACCTGGAAAGACTTATATGAACTGATGCAAAATAAAATGAGTAGAACCAAGATAACAGTGTACACAGTAATAGCAATATTGTGCAATGATCTACTGTGAATGATTTAGCTCTTTTCAGTGATACAAAGATCCAAGACAAATCTGAAGGACTCATGATGAAAAATGCTCTCCACCTCCACAGAAAGACCTGATGTTTGAATGCAGATTAAAGCACACTTGTTTTATTTTTCTTGGGTTTGTTTGCTTTTTGGGGTGTTTTCTTTTACAACATGACTAATATGGAAAGATGTTTTGCACATGTATAACCTAGATCAAATTGCTTACCTTCTCAATAAGAGGGGATGAAGGTTAAAATCAGTTTTATATGTAATTGGAAATATATGTATGGATAGATGTGTGAATGTGTGTATATACACACATATGAAGATAATTCATTCTTAGTGATATAGGATCTTCATCTGAGGTCCACAGAAAGGATCTAGAGATAGATGGCAGGGGTTGTCTATGAACTTTAATGTGGGGGGGAGGAAATTGACATTTTAATTTTAATACCCTCATTTTCCTTTGTCATCTCATGTATTTAACTTAGGCATTTTAAAGGGGTCCACAGACAACCAAAGGGTCCAGGACACAAAAAAGGGAGAGGATCTTCTCCCTTAAGCTCAATGATCCCCCTTGTTAAGCTGTTCAGTTTCCAAGGACAATTATCACTAGGTGGGTGACTAACAGCTCTCACATAAAGCCTCAGTCTCACATCATTCACTTCTTGGATATTTCCAACTGTTTATCCTACAGACATCTCACACACAACTCATCTTTCCAACCAAATCCTTTCCCCTTCTGACCTGCCCTGGTGACCTGATAATGGCAGAGTCAAGATGACAGAGCTGAACTCTCCCAATATTTCCATCCAACCAACTTTAGAATGACGCCTCAAACCAAAGTTTGGAATGGTAGAGCCAATAAAGGGTTAGAGCGAGACATTTTTCTACAAGACAGCTAATAAGGTTGGTGGGAAAGGTCTGGGATATCAGAGCACAGGCTAGACTGGAGCATGGCAGTAGCAGCAGCAGCAGTGGGCTCTGGAGGTGGCTGCACCAGCAACAGCCACACAGTATCTTTGGGAGCTCTCAGCCCAGGGATAGGAAGGAGGTCAGAAAGATTTCAGGGAACACTTGGCTGGTGCTGAGAACAACTGGTACTGATTGGCTCCTCTAGTTGCCCATGGTAGCTCTGGAGCACAGTTCCATGGCAGAAATGAGTGCCATTAGTCAATCACAGGGAAGCAGGGCCCTGCCTGGGTAAAGACCAGAGCACAGACCAGGAAAGCAGTGACCACACTTCTCCTTGGATTCCACCACACTGATGAAGGCTTCAGAAAAAACCTAGAAGACTTATATGAACTGAATGAAAATGAAGTGAGCAGAACCAGTTCATTGGGCATATTAACAGTGATACTGTACAATGATCAACTGTGAAAGGCTTGGCTTCTTTGAATAAAAGTTACCTGAGACAATTCCCAAGAACTCAGGATGGGAAAAATGCTTTCCCACTCTAGAGAGGAATGGATGAACTGAGTGCAGGTAGAAATATAATTTTCTTTCTCCCTTTCTCTTTCTATAATATGGCTAAAATGGAGATACATTTTGCATGATTTCACATGAAATAACTGATATCACGTAGATCACTTTCTCAGTGGAGGGAGGAGGTGTGGCGGGAGGGAGAGAATTTGCAACTGAAATTTTAAAAAGAATAGGTTAGGAATAAATAACAAGTTGAACTTCCCCCAGTTCAGTTAATAGCACCATCATGCTCCCCATCTCACAACCTTGTTGCCAGCCGTCCACTGACATATCCTACCATTGTCAAAGTTTATTATTTCTTTCTCTACACTATCTCTCATGTGGGTTCCCTTCCCTTCAATCACATAGTCCACTCTCCAATGCAGGTCTTCATTCCTGGAACACCTCCTGGTGGACAGGGGTCCCGCCCCCCTCTAATCTCTCCACTTGGCTGCTACAGTGATTTTCTGGAGACTTCTATCTGATGACCTCACCTCTTCCTGTTCACTACTTTTGTGGCTTCCTATTGGTTCTTGTCCTTCATTATCAGAGAAGATCAAAATGACATCACTATGTTTGAGAAAAATTACAATAAGTCCAACCATGGTTGATCAGACCAATATGAACTCGGAATGCTCTACCACAAGTTGGGCACAAATTGTTCATATGCACACCCGGGGTGGGTGCTCTAAACTTATGGATGTCCTGTTTCCTTTGAGCTATTCCCAATCTTCCTTCCTTATAGAATGCAGCCCCCTTTCTGATGAGGGCATGCTATGCTGGGTGGTCCTGGGTCAGCGTCTATCAAGCTATACAATCAAGACTAAAGTTCTTCAATGAGACCTTCAGGGTGTCCAGGTATCACTCTTCTGACCCCCTTGTGAGTAGTTGCCCTGTGAGAAGTCTCCATAAAATTCATTTTTGGCAAGCGTACGTCTGGCATTCTAACGACGTGTCCAACCCATCATAGTCACACTCTCTGGAGTTAATGTTGGAATGCTAGGCAATTTAACTTGAGGAAGGACCTCAGAGTTCTGGGGTCTCCACCAGGTGATCTTCAGAATCTTTAAGACAATTTAAATGGATGCAAGTGCTCACATGGTGCTGGTAGACTGTCCAGGTTTCACAGGCATATAGCCATGAGGTCAGCACAACGGCTTTGCAGACCTTCAGTTTGATGGTCAGGCTAATACCTCTTCTCTCTCCATACTTTCTAGAATCAATGTCAAACCCTTTGTTTGGACTTTCCTACCTTGTCTTCTCTTGACACACTCCACCCCTCTCAGTCAAAACTTGTACTCCCATCACCTGTCTAGTTTCCTTTGAGCTACTCCCAGCTACTGGCTGTCCCTTAGGTCTATATGCTTTCTTTTTTTTAGTTATGGTATTTTTTTTGCAAGGCAATGGGGTTAAGTGGCTTGCCCAAGGCCACACAGCTGGGTAATTAAGTGTCTGAGGCCGAATTTGAACTCAGGTACTCCTGACTCCAGGGCTGGTGCTCTATCCACTGCGCCACCTAGCCGCCCCTCTATATGCTCTTGATCCCAATATCTTGACTCCTAGAACTCAAGTTCCCCAACTTCTATAGGATCCTTCCTGCTTCCTTATTTTCCCCATCATCCAGTTTCTAGACCCTTTCCCCCTCTTCAATATAATCATCTATGTTGTCTCCCCGAAAGAGCAGCTTAAGTTTCCTGGGGAAAGGGACAGTAATTTTGCCTTTCTCTGTACCCCCCACACCCAGGCTCAACACATAGGAGACACTTGATATATGTGAGCCACGTCCCTTGTTGACCGAAGGAATGGCAAGCAAAGTCAGCCATCAAGACCGAGAGGAGGAGGTGTGCTGTGTGTTATGGAGGTATGGCAAATACCGGCAGGCTGGCCTTGACCAGAACAGTACATGTGAAGGGGGATTGCAACTAATAAGGCACAATGGAGCCAGACTGTGAAGGGCTTGAAGAGCAGATGGAGAAAAGGGTCCCAAATCACTTGGTTGGGGTTTGTTAATCAGGGAGGAGTTTCAGGGGTCCAACTTTGCAGGGAGCCATGGAATGGCTTTTTCTCTCCTCTGCTGCCCGCTTAGGTCAGAAGATAGGTGGAGGAAGCCTACCCCAACAGGCTTGCCAGTGGCATCATTGGCTTATAGGTGAGGCCTTGCCCTCCTTGGCCTCTCTTGGCTGCCATGTTCACAGCTATTGATCCATACTGACCATACTCATGGTCCCCTCGACGCCCTGATCCTTTTGGTACTTCAGGGTTCTTCCTTTATCCTTAGGGAATTCCATCTTCACTTCAGTCTGTCAAGATCTTGGATTTTTCCTGTCATGTAGCGAGTTAGCTTCACTCCTAGCACGGAGAGATTATGATTGATGAGAGCATCTCACCCAGCACAGCACCAAGTAGATTCTGCAGCACACTCCTTTGTCTGGAGTCCAGTGGGAGAGAGTGGATGGCAAGGGATGGCTGGGTGGGATATAGGGAGAGAGAGGGAAAAGAGCGCGAGGCTCACAAAAGCTTTTGGCCTAATTACAAACACATAAACCATTTTTTTCATTAGGTGTGGTTATTGGTGAGAGAAAATGGGGAAGCTCTTTCTTAGGACTGGGGAGACAGAATGTAGCAAAGAACCTGAGGCACAAGAACTTGGAGGAGACCATGGGTGTTGAGACTTAGGGTCCTGGGCCCCAGACAGCTACCAGATGAAGGGGACTGTCTGAACAGGAAGATGTGGAGATGCTGAGAGCCCAGAAAGCCTATGGAAAGGCAGAGAGGGTCCAGGCCTCTATCTGTTAGCAGTCAGGCTCTCCCAATGAGCCCACCACAAGGCTCAGAGCCTCAGTCTATCTCCATTTCTTGCTCTCTAAGAAAGGTTCATTGGAGTAATCCCCTACGAAGGTCGCTGTGAGGACCAGCTTATCACAGGGCTTGGTGATCTCTTCTCTGTCATGAGCAGTGCCCTGTGATCTGGAAAATCCACATACAATGTTGTGGGCTTTGGACCAAAGCTGAAGGTAGAATCTTTTCTTTTAGCAGGTGTTTATGAGGTATTTGGTCATAGGTTCTGGGTTGTCTGGGGCTTCTACAAAACTCCCCCCCAAATTCCCATTTAATTTCTTCTACGTGAGATATGAAAACCTCAAGGAGAAAAGCTGTGATGTCGAAAAGGTAACTACACATCCTCGTTGGTCCCAGGGCTCAAGGTCAATTCCCTTCCTGTCTTCCAGGTCCCTCTGCCAGTCAGCACACCCCCTCCCCCCCAGCATCCTCTCCTCCGTGTAGATCTTTTTTCCTGGGAGTCATCCCCTGCTTTGCAGAGGGCAGGGCTGGGGTCTGACCTTTCTCTGGAGTTCTCAGGCTTGAGGGCAGATCACGTGTGTGCAGTTACCCTCGCTGCACAAGGATCAGTTACAAGCGCAGACGTAAACAACACATAACACAAAACTACAATAAATCTTTTTTATTTGAAACTCCCCAATTTAAGGCACTCACAAGCATGAGGATGGCAGCCTGTGGCTTCAGGCAGACTAGAAAAAAAGCAGATACAATTTAAGAATCTGGGCTCCTCTAGGTAAGAAAAGGTTAAAAGCACAACAGTCATCCCAGTGATACTTGCTGGGCCTTCCAAGGGAAGTTGCTCTTGTTGCATGGCAGGTAGCTCTTCAGCACCTTTTCCTGGAAGCCCTTCCCCCACCCCTAGGCCTCTCCTCAACAGATCCATCGACAAGGAGATGGACACACTGGACCCCTTGCTTGGGTGACTGAGGAACTTAGGGAAGCAAGATTTAAGCCAGACAGCTTCTTGGAGGCTAAGATTTTCAGTGTAGAAAGGTTAATTCACAGTAAGACCATTACATACATCATACAAAAAGTGTTTTTAAAAAGAGTGCAAGAATAACATTTTTCAACATTGCTGAAGATTAAAAAGTAGCTTTGGGTTACACTGCTAACTTTTGAGAGGAAACTTCCTCTACCTTCTCCACAGCAGAACAGGAGTACAACAATGGAATTCTCCACCTTGCCCGGCCTGTGCTGCCTGGCCTTGATGGAGCAGATACTGCAGCATGAGAAAGAAGGGCTGCCAGAATGGTTCCCTGTTCTCACCCTGTTCAACACTGTCAGGAGCACGCCCAGCACACTCCTCCTCAGACAGCTCGCTATGTCCCCCTGAAATACCGGCCAACTTCACCCCAGAGGCAGAAATGAGCAGCAGCCCTTATGGTTCCATGGCAGGTGATTGGGAATCCCTGCTTATTTGCCTCTGCCTGTCAAAGGTCTCTGGTCCCCATCTAGAGGTCAGCTCTGTTCCCCAGGCAGGGGTCCCTGTAGCATCCTCACACCCTCACAGCCAAGCTCACCTCTAGAGAAGGTTCTGAAGAAGGCACTTTTTTAGGCCCATACAGAGGCATTGCCCTTTGTCCCTGAGGCTGAAGGGAGCAGGATGCTGTTTTCAGGTCCTGTTCCCAGAGCCAGAAAAATTTAACTGAATCTGTTAAAAACAGAAGGATCCTAAAAAAACAAACAAAAAAAAACCACCCCCAAAACCCTCTAATTTTGGCTGACTTTTCCAATGCCATCTTTCTACGGTACTTTAGAGAAGAGAATGAACCCAAGTATGCAGATGGTGGCTTCTTTTGGGGTGAACTAAAGAAAACTTCCCATATCACTCTCAAGAAAGGTGCATATTTCAATGGGTGCCTGATCATTAGGGATTAAAGGGAAAGGATGACTACATATTTCAAACCAAACAAGGCTTCTGTTTGAAATCAAAAACAATGCTCAAGACACTGTGCTGAGGATGACTTGGGAGGAATGAGAAGGGCCAACCGAGAGCAGAGGTATTTCTTGACTCCCAGAGGGGAAGGCGGCCAAGAAGATAAAAGGGGAAGAAGTTTTCCAGCCTCTGTGCTGGGGAGCACTGTCAGGGATCCGAGAAGGAGAAGGGCTCCTCTTGCTGGAATGTCTAGAATCTGGCTAGAATAATTCATCAGGGATTAGAGAGGGCTTCACTTGAACATAAGGCTCTTTACTGAAAGCAGCAGATTAATGGAAGATGTGGATGTGATTTCTGACCGTATGCTTTCCTAGGACCTGGACTCCTCTGAGCAGCCGCATTCCCCTTGGGGAGATTCGGCCACCAGCGGCCAACAGGAATTTCCACAGAGGCCTAGTTCTCAAATCTGGCATATGGGTTCTGTTCTTTAAACAGCCCTGAAAATAAGACAGATTAAATTTACAATTCATCCACTGAATGGGGAAAATGCAAGGAAACAAACTCATTTCTCTAGAATTTCCTGAGACTAGAGATTCCCTCAGGTCATTAGCTGAATGGTCTTGGGAAGCACAGGGAGATGGATGACTCAAATTGGTCCTGTTTATTAAATAACATGTCTGGAAATTGAAGGCAAAGTGAGCTCACTCAACTGCATGGTTACAACACCTTGCACAGATTAGACAGACCTGAGTTGATCTCGACCCATGTTTAGAAAAAATGGCTAAAATCTGGCCCCTACGCTCAGAATGTGGCGGGGGGGGGGGGGGGGGGGAAGAACAGAAAACAGAGGCTCAGAGAGGGAACTGTTATCCAAGCCTACATCTGTCCTCCTTCAGTGGGAAATTCTCTTATTAGTTATTGGGGCATCTGACCACCAGACGAGGACTGCTCTGCCCTGCATCCCTCCTTCGAGAAGGGTGGGAGCAACAATGTGATCTGTGACCGATTCTCAGTGTTGGGAGAAGACAAAGTCAAACAAGCCTAGGTCCCTGCTCTCAATGGCTGTCTAGTCCACTCTGGGTAAACCATTTACCACCTCCAAGACCAAGGGTTCTTCTTATGGTTTCTTGGTCCCTGCTTCAATTTGTCAACAGATCTACACAAGACGACATAAATTAGACACTTTCCAATCTCTCAAGTCTCTTGCCATCTCTACTGGACATTTTAGTCCAACTGAGTCAGCTCTCGATCATGAGTGACAGTCTGGGAATCCCATGGATTCCTATCCCAACCTGAAAATGCCACCATCATGTAGATATGAGGAAGCATGTCCAAGTCAATTTTAACTGTGGGAAAAATGGTGAAGAACAAAGAGCAAGAAGAGGAAGGAGTGAAGGCCAGGGTCTCACAATTCTCATCTCCAGAAATCTAAAGCCCACAGGTAGAAGAAAGAGTGTGAGCTGACCAATAAATAAGATGACAGTCTTGGAAATTCTACTTGTTTTGGCCCTAAGAGAGAGGTGGGGTAAGGTCAAGTGATAGCCACACCACCCTTCAGAGGCACGAGCCAACAAGGAGCTGTCCAGGAAGGACCTGTATAAAACCAGGTAGGGGAGGGAGGAGAGAGCAGGGCCTGGCAAGGTGCCCTGTCACAAAGCTCTACAGGAAAGGAACAGAGGAGGCTGAAGGGGACTTCAGAGAGCTTCCCAAGCAGGGATGAACCAGGCCTCATCCCACCTGATTCAGTAACTAGAGCCCACCCAGACAGGGCCAGTGGGGGGTGACACTTTCCCAGTCCAGATGGGGACAATGGGGGCATTCCTGAGAGGGCTCACTATAGTCAGTCATAGGACACTGACTTTTTTTGACAAAACTCTTGATTTCCCAGCAGGGGCTGACTGCATGACTTTAATGGACACACATGAGAATCAATGGACAATAGATAAAACTTCAAGTGAGTCTCACCATATTTTTTCCTGATTTCTTCATGTCTGGACTTCATCTCTGCTCTCCTACAAAAGGAAAATAATCCCATGATGCACAAACCTGTTCAAGCTTAGGGACAAGAACGTAACCGTCACCTTAACACTTGTAGCCCTCCCTTGAGGGCCCCCATCTCGCTAATTCAGTCTAAGCAAACCCGGCAGGCTCTAGTTGCAGGCCTTGGTGGACACCTGCCAGGCTGTTTGCCACCCAACACCCCATTTCACCAAGAGCTCCAAGAATTCAGTTTATGACTATCTAGTAAACAGCATGTGGCCACTGCACTGCAAGTGCTGCCAGGATGGTCAGGCCATCAGCACAGCTGGCTCTGGGCTTGTGGTGCCCCTGTCCAAGAGTCTCCTGCCTGGGGGTGGCTAGGTGGCACAGTGGATAGAGCACCGGCCCTGGAGTCAGGAGTACCTGGGTTCAAATCCGGTCTCAGATACTTAATAATTACCTAGCTGCGTGGCCTTGGGCAAGCCACTTAACCCCATTGCCTTGCAAAAACCAAAAAAAGAAAAAAAGTCTTGTGCCTGGCATCTCCTCCACAAAGTGACCCAAGTCTGGTTACAAATCCCTCTGTGGCTGTCCCCTGGGATAGAACACAGACATCCTACCTTTCTGGGTTTTAGTCTTCCTTTCTGCTTTAGTCAAGGCCCTTTCCCAAATGTGACATCCTTGCTCTAGGCTGGATGTGACAACATACTGGTCTTCCTTTGAGAACACATTCCTTCCAGTCCCCCCTTTCCTGGCTCCATGCCCTTCACCCTACAGCCTCCTGGCAGCTGACCAGACCCTCCTCTTGATTTGAGCCTGAGGCTAAAGAGAACTGAATTCTTTGGATAAAGCACAAACCAGAGCTGTCTGTAGGACTGGGTGTCCCCCTCACCTTTCCTCTTGCCGTACTTTCCTTTCTTCTCTCTCTCTTGCAGCACGCTCTTCTTCTTTATCTGGCCTGCTAAGACCAAGAGAGAGCCAGTCACTAGTCAGTAGCTGCAGTCCGGAGTCCCAGAGGCCACCCCTCCCCCAGCACTTACCTTTGGTTCTTCCTTTTCCTACAGCAGTAGCAGCAGCAGATTGTGAGGCCCAAGAGGAGGGCTCCTCCCACCACTGACATGGCGATGATCAAGGCTTCGAAGTTAACTGTGGACACAAAGACAGGCAAAGTGCAACGTGTTGGGTTAGAAGAGCAGGATGAACATCTTCCCCCTGGGGTCTCTTCCCAACCGTGGCTCTTCATGGGATTGATTGCACTTTCCCCACTTTGCAGAAGCGCATGGCTCCCTGTCCCTTCCAATAAGAGTATCTCCCCACCAGGTCCATCAACTCCTTAACCCAGTCAGTCATGGAGTGCCAGCATCTGCTCCCACCAAATCTGAAGTTTATCTCTCTGCTGCTGGACACCCTTCTCCCTTCTGGCTGACTTCAGCCCTGGGTTTGCTATACCATTGTTTGGTGATGGTGCAAACTTCCATGGGTTTAAGCATCACCCCTCTGCAGAGGATTCCCAAGCCTCTTCTTTCTTGAAAGACCTTTCCACTGGATGTCAAACAGGCCTCCCAAATACAGCATGTCCAAAACTCAACTTTTCTTTCCCCCAAACCCACCCATCTTTCAGACATTGCTTTGTGAAGATGGTCACTTGCCTTTATTCCCCAAACAAGTCAGGCACCAAGTGTTGGTAAGAAAATCTTCATGAGGTCCTCTCCCTACTCATGTGGCCATTCCCTACTGGTATAACAGTTTTACCATTCATCTTTCCCCTCCCCAAGAACCTGTCACTCTCCTGCCTTTCACAGACCTATAGCAGCCCCCTCCATCTCCAGGAGAAAAGGCCAAACTCCATGGCCTTTAAAATCTTCTGCCCTTGCTTCTGCCTATCCCTCACAGGTTGATTTCAGAGCAGTACCTGGGCATTCGGGTGCAAGGCTATCAACCCAGAGAGCTCCAGGGACACGGAATCTGACCCAACTGGAGAATCTTAGCAGTTGCAGGGGAAAGATCCCTGGCTGGCTCCCTCAGGCAACCCCCACTCCCAACAACTCCATAGATTATAGAAGGAAAATTCTATCCCAGACAGCCCATGAAGGAAATCCCTTTCTGAATCTGCCCACCTGGGTCAATCCATTGTATGGGGATTGCTCACAGGAGAAAGCACTCTTGGTTTGACTAGGATTGGACTTTCTAGACTTCTCCCATCTACACTGTCTTCTAAGAGGCATTTTAAACAGGTGGAATTTGGAGAGACAGAAGCCCCAAGCTTCAAATCCAGTCTACTGTGAGATCTGTTTTCTATCTGCAGAGCAGGGATGACAACAACATATAGGACCAGGGGTTCAGCTTAGGGGAAGATATACAAAGTGTCCTGGCTGGGAGCACCACCACTGCTAGTCTGCAATGGGGGAAGGTGCATTTTACAAAGATTATGTCACTGGAGTCTCACAATAACCTGGAGAGACAAGTGCTACTGTTAACACTCAACCCGGATTGTCTCGCATCCAGATGGCACAGTAGCTAGAGCCCTGGCCCTGGAGTCAGAAGGACTGTCCTCAGATATCTGACACGAGCTATGTGACCTTGGGCAAGTCACTTAACCCTGACTACCTCTCATTCAGGGCCATCTATAGTTGCCCTGATCCATATCTAGTCACTGGATCCAGATGGCTCCAGAGGAGAAACTGAGGCTTGTGACTTAGCACAAACCCCCTCACTCCAATTCAGGTGTATGTCTCAGGTGCATGTCATGGTCATCTTCGAGAACAAAAGACAAACATCATCATCACAGTTTAGGACATGCAGACCAAAGAAATGACATGCCAGAGTCACATAGCTAGAAGTATCTGAGGTTGCACATGAACTTGGGTCTTCCTACCTCCAGGTTAGGGTTCTGTGCACTGTGCCAACCTCGAGCTATTCATATGCTATTTCACTCCAAAAAATTAAACTTGGAGTTTATCAGTTGATGATTTTTATTTTGCTTTTTGCTACCAACTCCTAATTTAACAATATAATTACTTTAAAATTTCTCTTAAATGACTGGAGGCTGTCCAGCCTGAAAAATCCATCCTCCTGCACCTAGTCCTTTAAGAAGCATTATTGCAAAGTGAGATTTTTTTCTGCAAATATAAAGTAAATCATTTTTAAAATGCTTTTGGGAGCTTGCTAGTTTCTAGATCTAAAGACTGGTGAATCTTGTTTGGCTACAAATCATTCACTTTTGCTTCTGAGAAGACCCAAGCCCATCCATTCAGGTGCAGAGCTAGAAGGCAGGGACAGGAAAGGTCTGGGGCCTTTATTAAAGCCCAGAATGTGCTATTTCCACTGCCTCTGCTCCTGCTCTTGGGATGGAAGCCCCAAACAGCAGATTCTGCAGGCAGCAGTAGGGAACACAGACAGCAGAAGAGACAACTGCCCTTTCTTTTTGAGTTTTTTTTTTTTTGCAAGGCAATGTGGGTTAAGTGGCTTGCCCAAGGCCACACAGCTAGGTAATTATTAAGTGTCTGAGGATGGATTTGAACTCAGGTCCTCCTGACTCCAGGGCCGGTGCTTTATCCACTGTACCACCTAGCTGCCCACCTGCCCTTTCTTTAAAAAAAAAAAAAAAGGCCAGAGCAGAGATCTAGGCCCCTAAAGTCAGACACCCCCCCCCCCCACTCCCTTATTCCTTGGAGTCACAGGACATGACCTCAAGTCAACAAGCTTTGTGGGACTACTTCCTTCTCTGTAAAAAGAAAAAGAATAGGAGCAGATCCAAGTCCCTAGGACAAACTTTGGCTGCCAACATTTTCACCTCAGGAGGCAGATTTCTGCCCTGGGAGTCTGCTGCTCCTTCTCCTTCCTCTTCCTGACTTCTTGGGCCTCAACAACCACCTCTGGGCAAACCTGGACTTGTGGCCCAGCTTTCAAGCTCTAAATTCAGCCTCCTACCGTTGCCATTTCTGTCTTTGGCCGTCCTGCTGGCCAGACACTTTGGTGCGGGCTTGCTTGAAGTAAAACGTGCACTTTCCTTTTTCTCCCTGCCCCTGCCCTGATCAACACCAGGCTCTGGCAGCACCTCATATTCCTTTCACCTGCTTGTGGCCACATTCAGTCTCCCTTCCACCCTGCCCAGACCCCTTTCCCAATCTGTTTCATAGAAATCAGACAATGTGGGAAATGATCTAGATGACCATCCGGCTCAGCCCATACCTCACCAAGAGCACCTCAAGAGAGCCCCCCTCCCCAGCCACCCAGCCCCCTGGACAGGTACTGCTGGGAGACCACTGGCAAGCCTTTCTTCCCAGCCAGATCCATCTGAGTTGCAGGGGAACTTGAAGAGAGGCAGGCCTCTAACCTGGTCCAATCAGGTTATCTGCAGGAGCAGGCAGGGAAGGGGGCTATCTGACTCAGACAGCTTAGAAAACATTCAAAACTAAAACTACCCCCCCACCCCCGGTAGATTTGTTTCTAAGTTATGGGGCATGGACTCCTTTCAGGGCCCATGTTACAACAAAATTATTTCCCCCTTGCTAAAAGCTTGTCCTCAGGGGAGGCTCAGCCTGGAGCTCAGTTCTATGTCTGGGCTAGGGTCTGATCTGCCCTTGAGTCTTCGGTACAAGGCTTGGAACACAGGGTCCCACCTGTGGCTCCCATGGTTCCTCCACCACAAAGCCCATACAGTTCAGGCCAGTTTCCAGGAGGGGAGGGTGGGCTGCTCACTGCTCTGTGTCTACCTTCCATCGGAGCTCCACTGGACTTCAGTGCACTCCCCCATCTCCTCAAGGAAAGGAGCAATGCCTGTCTTGGGAGCTGATATTATGGTCCCCATTCTAAGATCAATGAAACCGAGGCAAGACAGGGTTGGTTAAGCAGTTAAGTGTCTGAAGCTAGATTTGCATCTGGGTCTCCAAGATCATGTGCGCCAATCACCAGCACTGGGCCAATGCCACTCTTGCTACCTTTCCTTCTGCTCTTTCACCCCCCTCCCATCCCCATTCAGACCAAATATGGCCACCATGGCAAAGGAAGGTACTGAGAGGGGGCCCACATGTGGTGGTCAAAATGAGATGGGGAAGATGAGCACAAACACAACCAAGTTAGTTTACGGAGTGGCAGAGGTGGTCTGGCTGAGGCTCAGGATCAATCTCCAGGGGATGGATGCCCCATGCAAGGGGACTCATTTTTCTTTAAAAGATTTGGAAACCATCCTTGAGGCTGGGTTGGCTCAGCTGCGGATGTCACTTCCTCACTCTATCCCAGGAATTCTGGGTGCCCCTCAGAGGCCTGGCCAGAAACCCTGATAGACACCCCAAGAAGGGATCTTTGCTCAGCTTACTCTGCTCAATGTCCTTGTTCCCTTCCGTGCCCTTTGGGGTCACTGTCTGATGGGCCATTATAAGTGTCTGCTAGAGGATGTGTCTGAGCAGGCCCAGTCCAGCCAGCCTCCCACTTGTCTGACCTGAGGATGACGGATGATTCACGTGGGTGCCATCTGTCATCCTGGTGCATAGTCAGGGGTGGGAGGGGAGCAACATTTCTACCTCCTCTAGGAGTTGCTCGGTTTGGTTCCATTAACTATTTGGCTTCCCCTCTTCTTGCCAGGAGAGAGCCTTGACCATATCCTCCTTGGCCTGCCAGCTCTGAGCAGGGAACCAGAGGACACGGTACCTAGAGCCAGGTTTTCTCAGTGCCAACACACCCAGCTGCTAGCTCTCAGCCCACCCCTTGGCGGGAGACTTGACTGGGGGTTTTCCTTGCAGGTTATCCTTTCTCTTCCCTTCCTCTGCCTAAACTTGCCCTTCCTATCACAAGCCCCAAATCATGTGACCCTGAGGCTGATGACTTGTCAGCCTCAACGTGATTCAGCAGCCAGGAAATGCCCTGGCAGAGGCAAATCCTGGGGCGGTGGGGAGACCTGTGCCATTGCTTCTCCCTGCTCCCCACAACTTTCTTCCCTCTCAGGATCTCTCCAGTGCAGAGGTAAGCATGGTGTGTCTCAGGGCAGAGGGCTTCCTGGGCCACAGCTGAGCCTTCTGTGAGTTACCAATCTGGAAGGGAGGGGAGAGGAGCCATAAAGACCCCCGCCCCGGGGGCTCTGGCTATCCCACCAGCACAAGGGCAGCCCCGATCCATCTTTGGCCTGACTCCCCAGTGAGGTCAAGTCCTCAACCTGACTGGTGATACTGCTCCACCCCTTCACCTCCCCTTCGTTCCTGCCTACAGATATCCCCATGTCTCCCTGCCCTTGCCCCTTCCATCCCTGCTCACTTTGGCCCTCTGATTTCTTCTGTCCTTTGGGATGAAAGCCTATCTCCACCAGCTGCCTCCACTCTCTGCTTTCTCTTTTTAACCCCTTACAAGTCCAGCTCACAATCTGATTATTCCATCAAAACTTCCTCCTCCAAGGTGACACTAGGAGGCACTCTTTCCTCCTGGATTCTCTCTTCCCCTAAGGTTTTGGGGACATCCCCCTCTCTCTCCCAGGTCTCCTCCTCCTTTGCTGGATTTGCCTCTAGGCCAGACCCTCTAACCATGAGGGGCCCCTTCTCTTTTCCCTTCAGACTATTTCCCTTGGTGATCCTATCAGCTCCTGTGGTTAGACTGACCATCTTGATGCAGATGATTCTCAGTCTCCCTTGCCCACCCCAAACTCTGCCAGTTTGCAGTCCACCAACTGCTTTTCAGACATCTTGAACTAGACGTCAAAAGACATCTTAAAGATAGTGTGCCCAAAACATAACTCAACGAGCCTTTCTTCCTAGTCCCTCAGACCCCTAACCTAGGAATCATCTTGGGCACCTCACTCCCTCTCCCCCTCCCAGATCCATCATGGTACCAGGGCCTGTAGATTTCACCTCAGTAGTATCTCCTCAATTTTTCCGCTTCTTCCTTCTGACCCTGCCCCAGTCCTGGTGCAGTTCCCTGCCCCTCAAACCTGGACTATGGCAACAGTGGCTAGGGGAGGCAGGGCTTTTCCCACTCCAGCCTATCATCTATTCAGTCACTAAATGATTCCTAAAGCTCAGGTTCAACCACGTCACTCCCCATTCAAGGAGGTCTGATGGACCTTCAAAATCGCCCCCCTAACCCAGCCCCCTTTTACCTCACTCCCCACCATGTCCTCTTCCATCTAGTGCTCCTGGGCTCCCAGCTGATCTGTGAACAAGACCTCCATCTCTGGGCCTTGTCATCCCCGGGCCTGGTCCATTCTCCCTCTACTCTGACCACGGAGCTCCCTGGCTTCCTTCAAGTCCCATCTAAAATTCCACCTTCTCTAATTCCCCACTGGTTCCAGGGCCTCTGCCCAGGGGCCCCAAAGACAGGGACCAAGAGTTTGTGTCTCTTTGTGTGCTCAGCACTTAGTAAGGACTTAATAAATGTTGCCTACCTGACCCCAGTCGCCCAAAGTGCTGAAAGTCAGACTCCCCTCCTCCTACACTCCTAGGAAGGCCTTGCTTCCAGTGCCCCCTCAATTAAGAGTCAGGACCCCCTCAGCCTCAGCACAGCCTGGGGCAGGACTTACCCCAGCACACACCCCATCGGGCAGAGCTCAGTTGACAAAGGGAGGAGGGTGGCAGGATGTTACGGACCGGATAATCCAGGCAGGCTTTGTTAGTATTGCACCAAAAACACTGAAACAGAGGCCAGGATGACAAGGACAGCAGGTTACTCCTCGATCTTCTCGTACTGCCCTGGGGTCCCTCCCACCCTCCCTTCCTCATCACCCCCATACTATGTGCCAGGGTGTGTTTGGGCCTTGTCTTGTGGGCCCTTAATGCTTAATAAATGCTGATTAGCAGAGATGGAGAACTGATGCAGGGAGGACCAGCATGGGGAGCCTCACCCATCAAAGAAATTCCCACACCAATGGAGGAGGAGGTCCCTCCTGCCCTGGTAGCCTTCCCTTCTTGAGATTGAGTCCAGTGCCTTTCACCAATCACCCAGGCCCCTGAATCACTGGAGGAACTGGGAATGGGGCACAGGAGCCAGGCTTTCTCAGCCACTGAGGTGACAGCAGAGAGCATCAGCCAGAGACAAGCACCACATCTGGGGTTGGAAAAGCTAACCCCAGGGAAAGGCGGCAGAGCTAGGGCCAACCACCCCCCCCCACCCAGAGAAAGAAGGAAGCCCTCCTTTAAGCAGAAAACTGGGTCAGAAGTCTCTCCTCCAAGTGGACTGACTTATGAGTGGGAGTCCTGAGGCCTGAACTGAATCAAGGGCCTCCAGGGGTGCCTGTATGAGTTACACAGCCTGATGGCTGTTGGGGGGCTGGCTACCTTTTAGTCATCTCTACTGGGCCTGGAAACAAATGCCTCACCTTAAATCTCACAGAGACTCTGGATTGTTTTGCTGCCTTTGGAGAAGAGGGGGCACAGTTGGATGGGAAGCTCCAGGACTGGCCCAGGAGTCTGGCCTGGGCCCAGCAGAACTAGTTGGGCAGGACTGGCCCAGGTACAAGATTCCCCTGAGGGTCTGGGAGTGCCTGGTCCCAGAAAGATCTTTCCCTCCCCCCCACAGGACCATTCAAACAGGTACCTCTGATGTACAGAAACATCCTCCAAGAGGATGTCAATGGGAATAGAGGACAGAGCTGGCCTCAGGGCCAACTAACCTACCTTTGGTCCTGGGAAGCTGGGGAGCCCAGGAAGGTTCAAAGCGGGGTGCTCATTGGGGCTGCTTCTCAGGAGAGTTCAAAGCTACCCCAAAATAGCCTTCCCTAAGAAAAATACCTAATAGTGTCTGACTGACCATTCATCTACTCATCTAAAAAGTGGTCCTCAAAAATGCCTGCTAGGCCCCTGGGGGAGGGGTGAGGAGAGAGAGAGAGAGAGAGAGAGAGAGTCTCTGTGTATGTGTGTCCGTGTGTGTCCGTGTGTCTGTGTGTCCGTGTCCCCCTCAGCCAGTGAGGGGGCCCTGAGGACTCACCGAGACGTTCTTCAGGCACTCGGTACAGGATCTGTTGGTGCTCTGGGCGCAACCTGGGGGGACAACCACGGTGGTCCACCGATCAAAAAGAACCCGAGCAATGCGTGGGGTCCCCCTGGGGTCCCCCACCCTTCCTCCCCCGAGGGCCTGCCCGGCAGAACTGTAACTGGCAGCTCACAGGATCCTGGGTGCAGGGCTCTTCCTTTGACAGATGAGGAAGCGGAGGCCCGGGGAGGGCAGAGCTCTGTCCAGGCTGCCCCTCACTCTGGTCTTTGGGGGCCGCGCCCCCTACTCTTCCCTTCCCAACAAGCTCCTCGGGGTGCTTGTTTTCCCAAGGAACCGAATCTCCCGTCCCCCCAACGGAGGATCGGGGAGCCTGGGTGGGTTCGGGGCTGGGAGGTGACCGGACACTAAGTTCGGGTGCTTTGGGCCCCCGCCCCCCCAGCCCCACGGGCCGGCCGGCTCCTCCCGCGGCTCCGGCTCGGGGCCCCCCCAAAGTCCGGGGGCGCGGGGGGCGTGGCCGCCAGTCCGCGCAGGCGCAGACCGCCCTACCCCCCCCCCCCGCCCCGGGCGCCCTCTCACCGGCGGCCGCGCTCTGGGCGGCCACGACCGGCCCGGCCGGGGACAGGAGCGGCAGCAGCAGCAGCAGCGGCCCGAGAAGCGCGGCCCGAGCCGGGCCCCGGAGCTCCATGGGCGGGCGTTGGCTCGGCGGCCTCGGCGGCTCTCGGAGGTGGACAAAGGAGCGGCCGCAGGCGGACCCGGAGTCTCCCCGCCCGGCCAGCGTCCGCGGAGCCAGTGCGCAGGCGCGGGGCGGGGCCGGGCCTCCCTGGTCGTCCCTGCGCAGGCGCGGGGCGGGGCCGGGCCTCCCTGGCCGTCCCTGCGCAGGCGCGGGGCGGGGCCGGGCCTCCCTGGCGCAGGCGCGGGGCGGGGCCGGGGCCTCCCTGGCTCTCCCTGCGCAGGCGCCAGCCCCTGTCGCTGCGGCCCCGGAGGAAGGACACCCCGCAGTGGGGAGCGGAGCTGAGACTGAGGCCCGGGTAGCCTCAGGCCGGCCCCCCCGGCCCCCCGGCCCCCGCAGCCCAGGCCTCTGCCTCAGTGTCCTCGTTTGTGCATCGGGCACTGGGGCTTGGGTGGGGGGCCCGGCCGGGCCCGGCGAGGGGCACCCCCTCCCCCGCTTGCGCCTCCTCAGTCACCGGGGGCTGAGTGAAGGGCCCGGGAGTCGGGGCTGGCAGGCCCGGGCCCAGCAGCCCGGGGGCGGCCCGGGCCAGCTCCAGGCGCCGGGCGATAGGGCACCGAGCCGGGCACGGGAAACAGTCCCTATGGAGAACTGCTCCCAGCGACGACGGGAGGCCTATCCTCACCTTCAGTCACACGATATGGGTTTGGCAGGGAGAACAATTCCAGGCTCAGGCTTCGTGTCCTGCCTGGTATTCCTCGGAGCCTCCCTGAGTTGGTTATTTGAACTCAGTTTTAGTGAGCGCGGTGCTCCCGGGGCCTCCCCACTAAGTCCAGATCCTCGGAACTGAGAGAAGGGGCATTCAAGATAGTAGAACTATGTTCTAACCTTTTGCTTACCGCAAAGAATCATTTCCTTAAATATTGTATATATATAATTGAGGCTGAAGAATGAAAGTCTCTAGGTTCAGATTTCTGGTTTCAGGAGCAATGACAGGTGAGCAAATCTATCACAGTTTCCCTATTGAGATCGGGCCTCAGTATCCCAAGAAGGGGAGACTTGGCAGAGTGGTTATTTTGGGTCACAGAATTACATTGGCACCAGCTGGAAGGATGCCCAAGGACCTTGCCCCTGAAGAATGACTGGGTTGGTCTAGATGAGAACCAGGGCTCTTGAGCCTCCCTTTCCTGGCCCAAGAGCTCACAGGCGCACAACTGCTCCCAACTCTGGCCAGAGGGACTGAACCAATCAGAACCAGACCTCCAGGTGGTAAGATAGAGTTCTGAAGCTTGGGGTGTGCTAAGATCTCAGGGTCCAGAAAATAACTCAATAGATGAGGACAACTTTGACACCAATCTTTGGGGTACTTCAAAACTTTGTGTTGGGGGCAGCTAGGTGGTGCAGTGGATAGAGCATCTTCCCTGGAGTCAGAACCTGAGTTCAAATCAGGCCTCAGACACTTAATAATTGCCTAGCTATGTGACCTTGGGCAAGTCACTTAACCCCATTGCCTTAAATAAATTAAAAAAAAATTTGTGTGGATGCATTTGGGATGCTGGACAAATTTGGGAAGGGCCTCAGGGAGGTCAAATCCTTTTATGGTTGGGGAAACTGAGGTCCAGACTAAAAGTCCCTTGCCCCAAACCTCCCACCAGTGCCATCTCCCACGGGATCTGAGAGACCAGCCAAGGCTTTGTGGGTTCCCCACCCCAGTCAGCCTCCACTGCCATCTCTGGTCTCCTTGATCTAAGGCATTGTCATACACTATTAGACAAGCTTGTTGAAGGCAGGAAGGCCCCTTCCCCAGCTGTCTCAGAAAATGTCTTGGCCCAGACAAAGCAGGAAGAGCATGGTTTGACCTAATGTGGGATCTGTTCAGACTGCTGGGGAGGTCACCAGTTCTGCTTACTGGGCAGGAAGCAAGAATTGAGTAAAGACATTCAGTGTAGCCTGGAGAGGAATTTTATTGTTCCAAGAAAGGCAGCCTTTGACATCATCTCAGTCTTATTCCCTCATATCCCCAGGGGAGAACCTGGGCAGAAGCTGAGAGGGGGACACAGGCCTAGAGCCTGTCCCTTGGTTCTCCCTCTGCATTAAGGCTGTCTGGGAAGTAGACCCTTCCTGAGGGAGGAAGGGGCAGAAATCATGGCTTAGGGATGCTAGCTTTACAGGATACCCTTTGCTGGTGCCCCAAGATGGACCTGGCCAGCCCAGTCCATGCTATGCCCAGTTCTTTCCCAAGTCTCAGCCCTGTTCCAAACAGATCGGAGAGGGTGAAGTGGAGGTACAAGGGCAGGATGGGCCTCCAGACCTGCCCCAGTTCCACCAACTCTCAGTGGACCATCTCTTCCCTCATCATACCTCTATGGGACCTGATCAGTGTGAGCAGCTAGCCTCTGGTGTGTTCCACCCCCAGATGTGTGCTCATTAGGCCCATTGAGTGGCAGACATTTCATAAAGCCATCTGGCAAAGGAGAGGAGCTTTGGGAAGCCAATAATGTTCCTCATGCAATGAAAGACCCTTGCCGTCCACTTTCTGGATTTTGACTTTCACTGACAAGAAGCAGGAATGAAAGCTCTGCATCAAGCCCTTCTCTTGATGGTGTAGAGAGAGAAAAGCCGTGGGAGCCCAAAGCACCAACCCTGAGCTCATGTGATGGCTCATTCCTATCAGATCCTGCATGGAGGAGGGATCTCAGGGAGAACGCCCTGTTCTGACCTTGAAGCCAGAGTGTGGCCCCTGTGAGTTCTTGGTTTACTAATAGATCACAAGCCCTTAAGTACAAGTCTTTTGGACAATGTAGTTCTGGCTGGGAGGGGGCCAGCCAGAGGAAGACCCAGAGGAAGACCCAAACCCTTCTCTTACAAAAAAGGAGTGGTAGGATCAGCTAGGTGGTACAGTGGCTAGAGCACTGGCCCTGGAGTCAGGAGGAAAGGAGTTCAAATATGTCTCAGACCATAATTGCCTAGCTGTGTGATCTCGGGCAAGTCAGTTAACCCTATTGTCTTAAATAAAATTTTTTTAAAAGGGAAGTGGCCAGGCAGTCCAGGGTCCTGGGGCACACTCATCCCCATTGGTTCCCAGAAACCTATTGGGTGGGACAAGGCCCAGGGCAAGAGAAAGGGAAGTAGCTCTTCAGGAACAGGGCCATCTGAGAAGAGATGAATGAGCTAGGCGTCGACTTCTCTGAGTTAAATGTGTAATAGGATGGAGCTGGCCTTCCTTTCTACTTGTCTCTTAAAGTTAATTGCTGTTTGAAAGAAGAAATTGGAAACCAATCAATCCGTGGACATTTTAATAAAATAGAAGCACAATGAACTCAAATCAGGGTATACTTGCACTCATTTGGGTATCTGCTTTGTGGGGATGGGGAGACCTGACCCCCAGATCTGCTCCCAGCCTGCAGAGCCAGATTCCACACTTGGAGCCTGAGGAGTCTTGGGGAATATCTAGCCAAAGTTTGCCTATAAAACTAACAGCAGAGTGACAGATGCCAGCTAGAGAGGCATCTTGGGAGTCTGATGGACAAAAAGGAGACCAGAGGAATGTGTACTCCCCCTGCACACACGTGCGCGCACGCGCACACACACACACACACACACACACACACACACACACACACACACACTGCTACAAGATGGTGATAACAACCCTTTCTCAGCTCTTGACAGATTTCAAAGTATAAGTCCATCCACCCACTCATCCTTTCATCCATTTGTCCTTCCATTCGTCCTACCATCCACTCTGCCAACCATCTTTCCACTTATCTGCCTAGCCATTTTGTAGCCCCAACAGCCTATACCTTCTTGGTCATTATGTCTCATGATTTTCAAACCTCACACCAGCTCAAATCCTCCTTAGTGGTTAGCAGGAACCAGGGAGAACATGGAGATGGAAACCCCCTTTTTCCTCCCTCTCTTTTGTGCAGATTCAGCATGGAATGGAGGGTGAGTGGAGGGACCCCACAAGTGCTGGAAGAAGGAGCGTGAACATCTATCAGACCCAGGGGCTGAACTGCAAAGCTGTAGAAAGAGCCAGCAAACACTTTCCTATTGGCAAGGTAGCGATGCAACAAAATGCTCCAAGTGGTTCTCAGGTTCAGAATCGTCCAACTCAGCACGAACGTCCTCAGGGAAGGTGGAAAAAAGGACTCTTGAAAGCAGGACCTGCTGGAGATGCCAGGCAGCTCCTTGAACAGGCCAGGCTTTCAGGAGGGTCAGAAGAACAGAGGAGGAGCTTGAGGGGCATTAGTGGCCACTGTGAGAGGCACCTTCCTCGGTCCACCCAAGGCCCAGGATCCTTGCCCAGCAGTGGCACTGAGGACTCTCCAGGGGTGGAAGGACTTGGGCATTGCAGCAGGCAACTGGACTGGAGCTCTGAGGCTTTGTAGCGGTCATGGCAGACACCTAGTTCTCTGTAAATTTGGGATTCATGACTGTTGTCGTCGCACTCTTGAAAAGGGGATTGTCCTGGGAAAAGACCATAAATGCAGGACTGATAAGGCTGGGCAAACACTCAGAAAAATGACTTGGTTGTTTCCTGGCTCCCAGAAGAACCAAAGTTAGACTGTTTTGGAGTAGGCCTGGGACACAAGAGGGGGTATGGAGCACCTCTCTTTCCCTTCCCACCACTTTCTTGCCAGAGGTGGAGGCCATGGGGATGAAACCCTCATAGAATGGCAAACTTTTCCCATGGGTGGGCTAGTTTTGTTAGATTGGCTTTTTCCTTCTGTTCTAAAGGATGGCACTCTGGGTGGGTGGGGGGACCAGAGGCAGCCCCTCTTTTTCTTGCCCCTGAATCCCAGCCTCTCTCATCTCCTCTAGAGGCTTCTCCAATATCTTCTAAACCAGGACCTCTTGTTCTGCTGCCTATAAACATGCTCATGTCTCTATCTACCAAGAAACCCTTCCTGAGATGGCCTACCTTCTACCTCTCTTCCTGGGTCAATTCTGGCTTCCAGCATCTCACAGCCTGCTCCTTTCTCCTTGCCTTCCAACCCTAGGATCAGGTTCTCCAAGTTCCCAAGTCTCTTGCCAGCTCTTTGCCCCCTGCAGCTTGTGGCACTGATGACTACTCCCTTTCTCCAGTCCCAGCCCACCCCCCTCTGGTTAGTGCCAGGTATCCTCTGGTTGCTTCTGCCCACTCCTGCACCAATGCAGTAATACAGTCCTTCCTGGGCTCTACCTGGGGCTCCAAACATGCTGCTCATTTTTCTTTCCTTCCCAATGGGGGGTGGGGCAGAATGAGAAGAAGCTAATTTTGGTTAAGGAACAAAACTCAGACTTGTTAATGTTCCCCATGGTAGCTGTCTCCAGGCCTCCCTTCTCTGGTCTTTGCTGACAGCCTGGCCAACATGGAAGCCTCAGATGCCCCTGGAAAGTGATGCTTCATTCCAGCACCGCCATCCTCTCTCTCTCTCGGCTCCCCCAAGATGCAGAGAGCGATCTCTTCAATTCTTGTCTCTCACCCCCTCTCCCCTACATAGTCTATTGTCGAAGTTTTATCAGCAACACTTCTCTCCCAGGCCTGGCCTGTCCTCTCCATGAGGCACATAGCCATTCTCCATCTAGGGAGGCCCTCATTTCCAGCCAGTGGCTGATTCATTGTGCCCCATGAAGCACCCCAAATCCAGTCCACTTTCCTGCTCCAGAAGCTTCAGGGACTCTCCAGGATGGCCCAGAAACTCTTCTGATCCATCTCTTCACCTCCATACCTGCATTCTGCCCTGCCAAATCTGCTATCCTGGCATTTCTCTCCAGCTGCTCCCCTTTGTCCTGGCTGTCCCCCCTGCCTGGGATGCCCTCCTCATGGCCACCTCCTCCAGGAAAGCCTGCCCAGATCTCCCCTCTTTGGCCTCTCTTCCTGTTCAAACTGTCTTGATTGGACTTCTGGATTTGAAGAGGTGCTGTGACCTCCAGGAATCTGTCAGCCCCTCTCTCCATTTGAGGGTCTGCTTAAAGAGCTGCCTAGGGAACTAGATTGGGCCCCAGGTTCCAGATGCTAACACTGGAGTCTTGACCATTGAGGCTCCCTTAAGAGTCAGGTTGAGTTGTGAGCTCCTCCCTCCCTGCCTGCTGGGACGGGGTGGACCTTGAGGGTGAGGTGAGGGGACCACTCACATTGTTCCACTGGGACTTGAGTTTCTCCTTCTCAAACCGCTTGTATTCGCGGAGGTCGCTGAAATGTGTCAGGACCTTCCAGATGGCTAGCAGCAGCACCCCGATGAGCACCACGCCAATCACAGTGCCCCCCACGATGGCAGAGATGTTGGGCCCTGCCACACAGTCTGTGGATTCAAAGGGCCAGGGGTGAAGGGGGGGCAAGCCTCAGGCCTGCCCCCACCCCGGCTCCCTCAGGGTCCCCTGTTCTGTCCCTTCGGGTGAGACCGCCATGGCACTTTCCCAGGATCAAAGGGAGCCTGTACTTCCTCCTAGCCTTGCCTCCCCCACTTGGCAGAAGCCTGGAACCCAGACCCCTGAGCCCTCCTGATTGGGGGGGGCCCTTGCCTTGCTTCTCCTCCACAAAGATATGGTACTTCTGTCGCCCTTCCTGTTGGCTTAGGAAGTAGGTCACCCAGCAGCCGGTGGAATCCCGCTCCTTGCACGGTCGGCTATTGGAAGGTTCAGTCAATGTCGGCGTCAGACCGGAACACGCCAGGCTGCAGTTCTTGGCAAAGGGGCCCGTCTGGAATTTCAAGCACTCTGCACAAAAGCTAGAGAAAAGCAGGGAGCAGGGGAGGAAGCGGGCATCGGTGGTTGTGGTCTCACTGGTCCATCTGGGGGGCCAGCCGATAGCCCAGGGAGATTTGCACCCACCTGGAGGGAGCCTCTCTGCCAAGAGATGTGTGTCAGGGCCAGACAAGGCTGGCCAAGGCTGAGGTCCCCCAGAAGCCCTCAGACCCCGGCCCAGGGGGCCCCCACTCCCCAGCCAATCCTCACCCTGTCCCTCACTCACACGTATTGGCTGCAGGGGGACGGACAGCCCGGGCACTCGAAGCAGAGCGGGCCCTGGTAGCCTGGGTCACACTTGCACACATTGCACTCGCAGTGGCCTCGCCCGTTGCACTCCGAGCCCCTGGCATTGAGGCAGCCCCTGGTGGACTTCTCACACTGGCACGCTGAGCCCTCATACTTATCCTTACACTGGCAGGTGCCGCAGTCACAGTCGCCACGCTCTGAGAGGCAGGACCCACCTGTCACTGCCCTGCATTCCCTCCCCCCACCTCCTCCCACTGGGCAGAAAGCAGCAGTAAGAGACCTACCCCTAATTCCTGGGCCCTCACTGAGAGCTGGTTTGGAGAGGGAGGGGGCTCTGCACTATACAGCCAGGGAGACTTTTCGCAAGAGGGAAGGAAGGGGGAGGGAGGAGGGAGAGAAGGGCAAGCACTCCCCAAGCTCCACTCAGGGCTGGGCTCTGCACTAAGCCATGGCATCTGCTCCCCACCAGAGCCCTGGGAGGGAGGGGCTGAGGAGCCTGAGGGGAGCGGGTTCAGTGACTCGGCCAGGGTCTCTCCAGCGGGCCATGCCTGAGGATGGCTACTCACCTGGGCCACCGCAGACCTGGCCTTCGTACCGCTCACAGTTGACATTGTCACACTCGCAGAACTTGCCGTAGATCTGCTTCTTGGGGATGTCGCTGACATAGCAGGTGCAGGAGCCACAAAGGCACTCTCCCAGGCCGGAGCACAGGACCGAGCTGTTGTCCTTCCGACAGCTCACTTCCAGCTCCTGGTTGCTCTTGCCCTGGCTCTGGCACTCACAGGACTTGCCAGTGTAACCTTGGTCACATCTGGGGAGGGGGAGGGGTGAAGAGGAGTCTCAGCGTGTGTGGGCCCCTCTTTGGTGGCTGCCCAGAACCCACAGACTTATCCCAGGTGACCCGGGGAGCCTGGGTTGGACTAGACAGCTCAGACCCTGCCCTCCCTGTCCCTGGCAAGGTGAACCCACGGGAACCCTTCCTTCCCAGGAGCCCCTTCGGGCTTCTGGACTCCTTTGTCTGACCTCCTGGGGCATCTCTGCACTTTCCATCCCAACGGGCCTTTCGGCGGTCCCCTACCTCATCTCTTTGGCCATCCATTCCTAGACTCGGGTAGGGACATCAGCCTGGGAGCTTGGAGCAGTGACCCCACCGTGGGGGATGCTTTTCTGGTCCAGGGGCCCAACTGAGTCATTAGAAGGAGGGGCCTGAGAGGTCCTCAGTTCCCCTCCTCGCCCAAAGGTCCCTCAGCTGTTAATGACAGACCTGGGATTGGAGCCTGGACTTCTGAGCCCAGACGTCAAGTGGAGTGCCACTGGGTGCTCAGGGCTAGAAGGGAGCAGTCAGTTGCCTACCTCTAGGTAAGAACATTCTAGCCCTGTTACTGGAAGAATGGCCCCAGAAGTGAAAGGATAATTACAGGCTGAGGCAAATCCAAGAGTTTTCTACTCCAGGACCTTCATGTTCAACCTCAGTGACCCCCCTCCCTGGCCCAGGAACGTCGAGGCACATGTGTGCACATGCGAACACATGCAGGAAGACACATGTGTCTAGGCATATTGTGTGTGCTCCTGCGTCCACGAGGCACAGGCTGTGGGCTCCGACTCACCTGCAGATGCCACACTCCACAAAGCCCTTGTTGTCACAGTGCTGCCGGCCGAGCCTCTCTCCTTCACAGTCACACTGGCAGAGTGGGAGCACCTGGACCGTCACTGTGTCCGTGAAGCCCAGGGCCCGGATGGTGAAAGCATGCTCCTTGACGCACTCGGAGGCTGTCACTTTCACCTGGAAGGTGATCTGAGAGGGACAGAACGTGGGGGGAGTGTTAGCCCTGAACCCAGGGATAGACGGGGAGGGGCCAGGGAAGCCATGGTCATTTGGATGTCTCCTGGTCTGGCTTGAGCCATGGGATGGATGTCATATGTCCCCCCGGGGGGGGCTTAGGGACACCCCATCTGTCTAACTGAGGAGCAGATCCTCATTTCTACCTCTAGTTTCCTTGTTTGTTTTTTCTCCTGTAAATTAAATTGAAAATAAAAAAAAGAACTAGCATTCAGTTTCTCTTCCTCCTACTTGCCCCCTCCTCCTGGGGGGTGGGGCAAGCCTTGCAACAAATCTGCCTGGTCACTGCACAAGGAAGGGGAGGAGGGGGGCCCTTCCCCAAACCCAGGACTTCCTTCAGGATGCTCAGCGAGGCCAAATCAGGAGAACTGGAGAGTTGGGGTGCTCACTTCACAAAGGAAGGACATCCCGCCTGTGTGGAGGGTAGATCACCCAACTCCCCCTCGCCTTCACCAGCAAACCACTAGGAGAAGTGACTTCTTCTCTCCCAGAACTATTCAGAACTCAGGGGACCCTCAGGGAGTCAGAAGAGGGATGCAATGGAGGCCCTGGCCAGAGACGTGGAACCTGGGGGTTCAGTGCCTGAGAGAGGAAGGATGGGGGACATGCTCCAGAAAGACAACTTAGGATAGCAAAGTTCTCTGGGGTGGAAGTTGATACAAAAATGGACATTTTTTTTTTTTTTTTTAACAAAGAAAGGCAGCTCTGTGGGGCCAAAATGGTCTTAAGCTTGTCTGGTTTGGTCCTGAAGGCAGAACCAGGGGGAAGTTGGGCTGTGGCTTGAGGGAGGATAGTCCCCTTTCTCAGAGGCTTCACGCCACAAGGTGTGGTGTATATAAGATTCTCACTCAGGATCACACATAAAGCTAGGTGTCAAAGTGCCTGGGGTCTGGAACCCCTGACCTCCCATCAGACACCAGTAGGAACCTGGGGAGTCACTTCAGCTCTCTCTGTTGCAGCCTCCCACACCACACAAAGGGGACTGTGAGGGCCCAGAATAGAGGCTGTTGGTCAATTATCATCATCTCTGAGGTGCCTTCCAAGCCTGAGATCTTGGGAGTCAAGGAAACAGGTCAACAAGAGTTGGCATTGGTGGATCAGTGGAACCACCTGGGCTAGGGACCCACTGCTCTCCCAGTCCCCCCCCCCCCCCCGCTGTTTCATTGGGCCTCAGTTTCTCTCTTTTGTCCAAAGAGACAGAATTGCATCTCTTTTTCCTTCCCCAAACTGTCCCAAAGATGGCTGGATCTGTCTAGAAACACAGGAGACGGTCCTAAATGAGGGACTCTCATACCGGCACGTTGATCTGGACCCCGTTACAATCTCCTCTGGGTTGGTCCACACTTGACTGGCCATTGCTGCAGAAGGAGTCATAGGTGACCTTCAGAATGTCTGGGATGATACTATGATCCACAAAGACCCTTGAGGACAATTTCTGGTGACAGAGAATGAATTTTCAGCTGAGAGAACAACATTGGCTTTGGATGTGGCTGGCCTAGTGTCCCTGGCCCCAGGTCTATGCTC
This sequence comes from Macrotis lagotis, assembly GCF_037893015.1. Taxonomy (NCBI): domain Eukaryota; kingdom Metazoa; phylum Chordata; class Mammalia; order Peramelemorphia; family Peramelidae; genus Macrotis; species Macrotis lagotis. Next base: position 272,951,419 of record NC_133662.1, on the reverse strand, counting down.
TCTCTAGCAGTAAAGGAATGGAGCCAGGGTCTTTCTCAGCCTTGCACACCCTAAAAATCTAACTTTCTGGGGAAACCCTTCTCACCCTTGGGGCTCTCCACATGGTAGCCCCCACCAGGGAAGGGAGTATCAAACAGGTCAGTCCCTGTCACCCTCTATCAGGTCTCCCTTCTGCTGGCCAAGGATCTCCTGGGAATTCCCAACCCTGTGCTACTCCCCAGGCTATCCTCTCAAGCCCACTGGGGAGCACCCTGGTCCCCTCTTCCTTGCTGGTCTATCATGATGCTTTGTGGGGCTAGAAAGGAATGGGCCAGTCTGCAGAAGCCAAGCTTCCCGACCCATTAGGGGATTAGCAGGGCCTGGGTGGGATGGGGGCCTCCAGGCCAGTGAACTCAGGTTGACTTACATTGTAAGCATTCTTAATAAGCTGAACCACATTACTGGAGTCCGTCGACAGCTCCCCAACAGCTGACTTTGGAATGATCTCTGTGAGTTTCTGGCAGTTAAGAAAATCAATGTGTCACCTTGGTGGAGTCAGGGCAGCATAGCCAGGGATGTCCCGGCCTCCCCCCCCCCCCTCCCCCCCGGTGCCACTGGACCTTGGATCAAGTGGCAGAGACTTCTGGGGTAAGCGGGAAGGGCTGGTCAGGGGACATTTCCTAGGCTTTTGGCTGGGCGATGTCCATAAGGCCATGGAGCTTGTGCCCATGCCCTGCAGCAGGGCTTAAGAAATCCTGACTGGGCCTGGGGCATCCCAGAACAGTGGAAAGAGTTAAGACTAGAAATGGAAACCAGTGTCTTGGGGCGTCTGTCCCCTTGGATCTCTTGGGGCATCTGTCCCCTTGGATCTCTTGGGGTTAAGACCCCTCCCAGGGTCCAGCTCTCTGCCCTGAGCCACCCTGCCCTCACTGGAACAATGGGGCGGCGTCCTCTGCCAGCTGGACATTCACATGAGATGATCTCACTCCTATATCTCAGATCCCAGGCAGCCTCCCTGAATCTCAGTTTCCTCATTTGTCGAATATGGGAAGGGGATAAGTGACAGCTGAGGGAGCAGTGGAGAGATAATATCCTGGGTTGGAAAGTCAAGAAGACCTGAGTTCAAATCCTACCTCAGTTTCTTCATCTGTGAGATGAGATTCCTGCTCTCAATTCATAACCCTCTAATTCCTGGGTCCCTGAGGATGCTTAGTCTTATGATCTCAGGACTTTTTAGGAGAGCAGGACTCTAAAGTCTGATTGTCTACTAAGCAGTCCAGAGCTCCCTCCCCCCTTACTCTCTGATGGGCCTGAAGCTGAACCCAGCTCTTGGTCCACTGCCCATGGCAGGGCTCTGGGGTAGGGCTTGGGAAAGTCTCCCCCAGAGTCTCAGAGAAACAGGAAACTAAAGTGTAAGGTCAGTGGCTGGCAACCCCTCCCCTCACAGCCCCTCCTCCCCTTCTCTTAGACACATCCTGCCCAACCTTCAGTCAGCCCAGCTCAGACTCAACTGGGACCCAGGGCTGTTTTCAGTGTTTGTTGATTGAAAAAAGTTCTAGATGGGAAGGTTTTTGTTACTGGCTGCAGTTCCTAAAGGATCCAGGGATGTAGGGGGAAGGGCTGCTGGAAGGTTGCCCGCAGATGGGAGCACTTGGGTTTTTTTTGTGTTTTTTTTTTAGGTTTTTGCAAGGCAAATGAGGTTAAGTGGCTTGCCCAAGGCCACACAGCTGGGTAATTATTAAGTGTCTGAGACCAGATTTGAACCCAGGTACTCCTGACTCCAGGGCCACCTAGCTGCCCCAGATGGGGGCACTTGTTAATCACAAGTCCAGTTCTCAGCAGTGATTGTTCGCACTGACCTTACAAAACATTTCTATTATCTATAGGATTCGCACCCCAAGCCAGGGAGTAGGACCTATGATTCTCATCTTTGTGTGACAGGAGAAACTGAAGCAAACAGAGGCCACCAAACTAGTAAGATGTCTGAGGTGAGATTTATGTCCGTGTCTTCCTGACCCAAGGCCCAGCAACATGGGTGGTGGGTAGAGGGGGCAGGTAAGACAAAGCAAGGGTAGGGTCCAGACCCAGCTCTGGGGGGAAGGGATGGAGGATGGCAGCTGAGGCCATTGGTTTGGAGCCTTTATTCACTTCTTTCAATGCTGGTACTGGCCAAAGGGATTCAAGATGCATTTTACACCTAAGACCAGACAGGGCTGGGAGACCCCAGCCCCTCCACTTACTTCATATGTGGAGACCATTTTTTGGGTCACAGCAAAGATGGGTTGTATGTTGTTCTCAGCAAGTTTCTGGGCCAGCTGTCCCACAGAGGGGTAGTCCTGTAGGTGAGGGAAGAGAGAGAGAGAAAGAGAGAGAGCAGTAAGTAAGGATCTTGGTGGGCAGCTACCCAGCCCCCAACTCTCAGCTTTCTCCTTGGGAAAGCTGGATCATGATGACTCTGGGCCTTGGTGACTCTGGGCCACGGCCATGTTGCAGATAAAGACTTGGTCTTCACACACTCATAGATATTCACTGGCCTCCCCTCCCCTGTCATTGCCTAGAGAAGAAAGGACCCATTGAATTCCCTGGGATGACCTGCTGCCCAGATGTCGTCCAAGTGAGAAACTACTCTGGTCTGGTGCACATTATCATCTTCGAGACCTGCCTGTGATATTGAGAGGTGACTGAACTGGCCTAGGGTCACCCAGCCACTAGAATGACAGGTAGGACTTTAACCCAGTGCGCCAAGTATTCACACTTTCATTACTGGGCAAATCAACTTTGAAAATAGCTGAGGGTTCAAGACCTCTTCTTTTTTTCCCCCTGTTCTTTTCTGCTTTTGTCACAGTAATGGATTGATGAGATTCCTAACTCCATTTTTGTTAACTCCTTACTGAAATATGGCAGTTCCTTGGACTGAGAATTTTAAAACCCTATGATTCTGTGAAGGGGTCTATCCTGAGGCTTCCCAAGGACATCGAGATGGTGTCAAAGACTCCACCGCCCTCCTCCAAGTTCTGGGCCTGGATTCCCCTTTCTCATATATTATTTGAAACCTGGGCAGGCTGCCCTGTCAAGGAATGTGGGACCAGATGGGGTCTGTGGGAGCAGAGTGCCGGAGATGAGGGAGCCCATGGTGTATGAACAAAAGGGAAAGGAGCAGAAAATACAAGAGCCATTGCCATCCCCTAGAGCTCCAGAAAACAGATCTGGTCTAGACTGGACCTTGACTGCACTCATTTCTATTGTAATTGACCCTTCTTTCCTCGAGAGCCATATTTCAAAGATGGTGCCCTCACAGTGCCATCTTCTTTCCAGCTCACATGTACTGCCCTCAGTCAAGTCCAGGACCACAGGAGGAAGAAGGAGTGAGGGCATGGTCTCCAAAGTACTTACAAACTTGTTGCTGTCCTCATAGAGGTTGTTTTTCAAGTGACAGCGACCGTCATTTGGTGTGAGGATGGCACCAAGTTTCCCATCTCCCGCAAAATGGAAACCATCGTCAGTGGCATACACCAGTAGACGGGTCACGTTGCGCCAGCCGATTTCATCCTGAAAAAGTCCAAAGCCATGATTTCTGGGCTGATAGAGGCATTTCAGGCCCCTGATCAGCCAGCACGAGGGAGCAGACAGTCTAGCATGAAGTCAGTTTGGGCCTCTCCAGAGCAAGATTTCCCCCTTTCCCTGCTGGTAGAAGGCCCTTTGGACAGCCAAAGTGGAGAAGATTTTTCTGGTCCCTCATAAGACAAAGGCTGCCCACCCCCTTGGCTTTTTCCTATTTCTCCTGTCCTTAGCTAGCCTGCATTAATTTGAAAGCTCCTGGAGGGCAGGGAGTATGGTTTGTCTCTTTGTATCCCCAGAATTTAGCAGTGTCTGGTGCTTCAATAAATGAGCAGTGTCTGGTGCTTCAATAAATGCTTATGGACTGAAGGTCCAGGTAGGAAAGAAGATGGGACTTATGGACTGTTTAGGGGCTTTGATCAGCCCCTCTGGTCCTGTTGGCATGAACTCACTTGCCAGGAGGTGCTGAGGGTCTGACCCAAAGTGAAGAGCAGTGCCTATAGAGACAAGTGGAGATTTCATCTGCAGCCTCAATAGCAGGAGGCCACAGTGTGGGAGATGGAGCAAATGAGAGACAGAGTGGGGGCTGGACAGAATGTGGGAAAGGTGGGTGCCTGGAGACCGGGAAGCCAGTCAACCATGGTGCCAGGGGATCCATGGATCCATCAACAGATCAGTGCACATTGGTGGATAGAGGGCAGGAGACCTAGAGCAGATTGTCCTTTCAGGAAGCACATTCATTCTAAACATGGGACCAGATGGGGCCTGCAGGTGTAGAGTGCTGGAAATGAGGGAGCTCAGGGTAGAAAGGAGGGCAGCAGGAGATAAAAGAGCCATTGCCATCCCCCAGAGAGGGTAGATAGGGAGATACATATTGGTCAACTCCTTCATTTTGTAAATGAGGAAACTAAGGCACAGATTTGATCTTCTGACTTTCTTGTCCTTCCTGTGTGATCTTTGGAGGAGTCACTTGAGCCACAGGCTTCCTTTGAGAAAGGGCGGCAGTGGTCAAGAGTTTGGTTGCCTTGGTCTTGCCAGGAGGCACTGGGGGCCTGAGATTCTGGGATTGGACCAAGGTCCCATCTGTCCAGCTGACACCCCCACACTCAGCGTGTTGTCTGGCAGGAACTACTCCTAGCCAGATGCTGAGCCCAGGATCCCCCAACTGCCCAGGCCCACAGCAGTCCATCTTTTTTTAATTGCAGTCAGTGGGCCTCTGGCTTCTCCCTCCCCACTCATCCTTCCCTCCCTTCTCCAACCCCTTGGTGGCAAGTCCAATAGCAGGGAGGCAATAGTTTTTCAAAAGTCAATGCTTTGAAGCTACTGTCGGGGACCCAGCAATGCAGGAGGGAAGGTCGAGGTGTGCCACTCCCTGGTCTGGCTTACCTGGCAAACGGCCACCTGCATCATGGCATCTAGGCCCCCTTCAGGAGCATCCAGATTTCCAGAAATTAGCTGCTTCCCGACCTCACTCTGAAACTGGTTGGAGTTATCAGTGAGCTTCAGCACATGTCTGAAGGCAAAGGGAGGCTGACATTGGGTGTCCTTGGTCGGGCAGGGGTGCTTCAGCTTCTCGGGGTGGGTGTTGACAAAGGGCAGCACCGTTTTGTCCACAAAGGAGCCAAACCCTGCAACGAAAGCAGAGGGGCTATGAGCCCAATTCCAGATGGAGGCACAGCTGGCTTCCAGCACCTTCTGGCACCTGAGCCAAGGCTAGGCCAGGCTCTGAGGCTGTGGAGCTCAAAGACAAAGTGCTCCTGCCCTCCAGGAGTCTACATTTTACCAGAGAGATACAATGTGCACACAGAATAATCTGAGGGCAATCAGGAAAGGCAATGTGGAGGAGGAGGTACATGATGGAGCCTCAAAGGAAGCTCTCGATTCTAAGACCGAGGATTAGACAGAGGTCTGGGCAAAGAGACAAAGGAGTGACATCAGATGTCAGCTCCAGACCAAGAGCAGGGACTTGGCCTTTAGAGGGTCTGGGCCGCTTGGGCAGTCAAGCTACTGAGACCCAGGGGCATCTCAGAGTTGGGTCCTAAGGGCAGAAAAGAAGATGTATAGCATAGCCAACAGAATCCATTCTATTGAGATGTGGTTTTGAAAACCTACCCAAAATCCAGGTTCATGGAATCTGGCTCTAGAAAAAGACCCTCTGGATGGGTGGATAGAGGCTCCTGTGCTCTCTGGCTAGAGGGTGGACACCCTTGTGCCCTATGGCTGAGTGGATGGACTCCCAGAATCCTCTGGCTAGTGGGTGGATCCCCATGTCCTTTCACTGGAGGGTGGACCCCTCTGACTGGTAGATAGACCCCCTTGTGTCCTCTGGCTGGTAGGGGCCCAAGTTTAAAAAATCATGGATATGTAAGGGACAGCAGGGAGTAATCCACACCAAGGAGGAGTTCATGGAGTCAGTGAACCCTGCGCAGCTTCCCTGACATCGGCTTCTGTAACCATGCCAGTCTTTCTTGTCAAGGGCTCAGGTGCCATTTCCAGGGAGCAGGTCAGGGACAGATAGAGCAGAGGAAACAGTACTCTTGGTCCTTCCTGTCCTCAACTGGCTGGAGTCTTGCCAGAAGCTTGGCCTCACTTGTGGTTGTGGAGCATGGCCTAAGCCTGGAAGACTGGGAGATTCTCAGAAGGAGGATGGAAAAGCACTCAGAGAAGGGCGAGAAATCTGAGTCAGCTGGCACCCCCCCCCAGCAGGGGGGCAGGGGGAGGGAGTAGCTCATCAACTACAGACCCTGGGCAAGCCCCAGGACTTCTCTGTAGCTCTGTTGCCTTGTTATAAACTGAGGGCAATGGACTTGATCTCATCTAAGCACCCTTCTCAGCTCCAAATCTGAAGAACCCTAGTCTTGGATCTGAGGCTGGTGTGGGTGTAGCCACTAAGGACGGGGCCTCTTCCAACCTGGCTCCTCTGCCCACCCCGAGACACACACCTATGCGGCCAGACTCGGTGATCTCATTCAGTGCCCTCAGTAGGTCGCCTCCTAGTTTCTTCACGTTAATCAGGTCGTCATACATGGAATAGGACAGGTCCATGAGGTAGTACAAGTCGATAGGGTAGCCCTTGGCTCGCCTGAAGGTGAGGTTGAATGCTGCCGTCTGACCTACCCGGGGAAGACAAGCATGAGGTTGATTGGGGCAGACCTCCTTGGAGGAGGGTCATCCCAGAGCTGAGGCCAGCCCAGGAATTCCTCTAAGGCATGCCTGCTGTTTCTCCCCATAACTCCTTGGGCTCTGAAAGCACAAAGACTTTGTTGTGAGCATGCAGAAAGCAGCCTCCCTCAGGGCCAGCCCTCAGCTTCCTTGGACCAGCTTCTCCACACAGGCCACATGGGGAGACTTTTCCCTTTTCTGAGGCCTGAATCACACAGGGATAGGCCTGTGGGGTCCCTTGTTCCAAACCAGGACCCAGAACTGCCTTCCACCAGAGGCTCACCTAAAGGCACACCACAGTCCACTGAGCCCTAAGAGTAACAAACCTTTATTAAACACCTACAGAACATGAGACGTGCAAGTTGAGGGATTTGATAATAATGCTTCCAAGGCCTTTTGTTGCCTGACCTGCCATGGAGCCTTCTGAGCTTTGATTCTGAGCTCAGTTGCAGTCAGACACACTGTACATTTACTCCAACAAAGTGGGGTCTCCTCAGAATGAAGGACACCAACCACCCAATTAGGTACCAAGCCTCTCTCCCTTCTTTCCTTAAGCTCCTTAGATTTGGAAGCAAAAATACCTCTGACCTTCCCTGGGTCACCTTCTCTGGACCTCATCTTCCTGATATGTCAAATGAAGGACTAGACTAGATACTTCCTGAGTCCCTGCCTGTGCCAGATCCAGGGTATATATGGACAGTCTCTGCCTCTAGCTTGGACATTGAGGTAATCAGAAATTTGGGCCCTTCTGCTCCATGGCCTAGCCTGCTCAGGGAGATGACTCCACAGGCCTGGGGGGGATTCTGGGAAGCCAGGGCACCTGATGGAGAGGAGGCCCCTGGAGGGATTGGCTGAAAGCACCCCCAAACCCAAGTCCTACCTGGCCGCAGACGGAGCTGGATGTTCTGAGGTGTCAGCTGGGATGCCTTGGAGTTAGGTGAATCAGATATGGAGTTGGTCTGGCTCTGGGGATTCACGATTTCACTTTCCTGGCAGCCACGTTGAAGGAGCTGCTTTTTGGTATCACAACGAATGGAATTGGGCTCTCCTCTTTCAGCAAAATTCTGGGAACAGATCGAGTGGATGAGAAGGAGAGATGTATTAACAATACAGGTGGTCAGGGAAGACCGGGGACCCCAGTGATTAATACCAGACACTGTGGGGTCATTGCTATTAACTGCCTCAAATCCTCTACCCCAACCAACCAATTAATACCTGGAGCCCAGCAGCCTGAGTCTAGGGTAATAGAAGGTCCCAGAGCTGTCCTGAAGTCTGGGGCAGGGGGATGAACTGAAGCACTGGAGGTTGCTCTCTGCCTCCAAGTTTGGTCCATTGCAGCAAAGGCTACCCCACTGAATCCAAGATTGACTCCTATGTGTCTAAAGCTGGCTGTCTTTGTTCAAGGCTGGCCTGCTATGTCCAAGGTTGATCCCTCCATGTCTAAGACTGGCTCTCTGTGACCAAGACTCACATCGCCCCTCATATTTAAAATCGGCCCCATGCCCAAAGCTGGCCTTCTGTATTGGTTAAGACTAATCCAGTGGGTCCAAAGTTGGCCCTCTGTGTCCAGCTAGATCCACTGGATCTAGATCTAGATTTTCCTTTATTTCTTCACTCAAACTTCTCATGAATAGCAGAAAGGAGGGTAGCCAGTGCCCTAAACATTAGGTTTATTTCTATTTCTCTCTGCAGCTGCCCTTTCACTTCTCTGTTTCCTTAGCTGGGCTTCTGCCAGGTAGTCTCAAGTTTCCTAGACCAGCCTCCTTGGTGCAGAGCACCTGGAATGTCCCCATGGCCCCATTTTAGGGGTCATCATTTGAACCCTTATCACCTCTAAGTGGACTTATTTGAACTTTTTCTCACTGTTTACAGCCAAAGGTTCTGGCCCTTAGCTAGAAGCTGCAGCTCTCCTTGCCCTTCCCCTTGGTGTCCACATGAATATCTTACCAACTTCTTACACCAGGCACAACCTGGCCCTGATGCGATACACTCTTGGCAGTTGTTGATTTTGTACTTGGGACATTCCTGGGACAGGACTGGAAGAAAGACCAAAGCATTAAAGCTGAGCAGGCTTCTCTATCCCACCATGGTCTGCCTCCTTCCCCCAAGGTGGGCCTGGGCCAGCATCAGCTCAATGACTAACTGACCTTTGGAACAAATTTGCTGGCATCTCATGGTGCCATTATTGTTCTTTCCCCAAACCAACAAACCCAAACATGGAACCCAAGAGCCTGGGCCTGGGCCTACACCTTGGCCCCCAGCTAAGGACCTTATCCCAGGGAACACAGGATGAGGTGAGAAGCCTGCTTTGAGATGTCCCTTCCTGGGATATGGAAAGTTTGAGAATTTAATTTGCTGACTCTGGTGTGTTTGTGGTTACAAGGTTTTGATGGGGGGTTTTTGGTGGGGAGAGGGAGGAAGGGAGGGGGAGAAAATGGATTTTTGTTAATGAAAAGAATGAAATCAAATCAATGAGTACTGGGTTTAATGCAACCCATCTAATCCTGTTTCCCAGGCTGTAAACCAGATTATTGCTAAGATCTCCTCTGATATGCTAAGCTGGTCTGCTTCTTTGACTATCAGTCCATCTCTGAGAATGCCCCTCTTCTTCCCAAGGCAAAGCAAAAGATACAAGAAGAATTTGGTAGGAACTCACCTGATGGTGGAATCAGCAGCACCAGGGCTAGGACCAGGAAGCTGTGACGAGGCATCGTCTGTGAGACAGGAAGAGAAATGTGGCTAAGGGTTTTTGGCAAGCCCAGCCAGGAGGAGAAAATGTGGGAGTCACTGAAAGGAATATGGGCCCCTCAAGAAGAGAAGGGCAGAACTTCATGTTTATGCACAGAATTCTATTTCAGGAGAGACACTGTAATACCCATAATGAGGAAGCACTAAAGAGATGAGGTTAAGATGTCTGGAAAATGGATATCTGTCAGGGATTCTCTAATGACTTCTTCTCCTTCCTCTGTGAAGACAGAAGACCCATACCTTGGGGAAGTGAGAAAGAGAGCTGGCCTTGGGAACTGTGCCACACCAGAGGCATGAGAAACCTCAGAGGGCCTGATTTGCAAGAGATGGAATGATCAGAAAAACCCCAATACAGATGGTACTATTGGCCCTCCTGAGCCCACCCCCCAAATAAGAAAACTAGAGACATTACTAAAACTTGACCTGTACGTGAAAATAATAAACATACCCTCCCCTACAAATAATCTCCTTTACAAACATTGCCCTGACACAGACTCATCTTTCTCTTGGTCTGGCACTGAAGAGATTTTCTATAAAGCCATGTTAGTTGAACCAATGGATTATGTTTAGTAAGTCATCAGGAGCAGCACGAGCTTTGAATTATTGGAGCTGATGACCCTGGACTGTGTTACCAACTCAAGTGACATTTAGAGAGAAGAGGTGTGAAATGCACCAACAACTTTGTGGCAGTTGATGAAGATGAAGCTCCTGGGACCAGGAAACTATGACCCACTGATGGCAGAGAGGACTCAGTTGAGAATTCCAAGAACTGGTAGCACTGAGGACTCTCCCCAAGTCTTCATTTGATTCCCAGAGAAGCTAAGAGACTCTGGGGGTACAGGGGTATATCTTAAAACAGATGCTCCAGGCATGTCAAGTTGGTCATGAACTAGGGAAGTCCATAATGAGAAAGTCTGCCCATGAGATTGCCCACAATACCATTCAGAAGCCACTGTGGGTTGGGGAGACTGCCTGCTTGGTACAAGTATGGTCAGGGCTGTCCCAGGGGAACACTCCTGGAGACTGGGAGAATGTTAGGCTGAAGTAGGAGCAAAGAAGCTTGCTATACTTAAAGGACGTCATCATAATTAGAGTTCCTCACTCCCCTTTCCATCAGTGAGTTCTCCCTCCTCTTCAAAAATAGCAGTAGCCCTGGCAGGGGTGGCCCTATTGGCTGACATCTCAGTGAAAGAACCCAAGAAAATATAAATGTGGTGGGGAAGGGCAGAGCCAAAGTCTCTAGGAAAGGAGAAAGGGGCATGGATAGAAAGGTGGTCAAGTTCCTTGGGATCACTATTTTGCTTGGAGGTGATTTTTGGCTTTGCCCCTAAAGTCTTCTTCTGGGCTTCTCTTGATATATAGACCTCTCCCCGAGCTGGACATGTGGTCCAGGAAGTTCCAGGTCCAAGTCCGAGTCACCGGGAGAGCTGCTCCAATGAAGTGGAGCTAGCTGGTGAGAGGGTGAAGCAGGAGAGTTGGGGCTGCCAGGATACAGCTCCACCCCAGAGCTGAGCAAAGCCACAACCTCTCTGAACTGTGGAAGAAACAGGAGGCAGGGCCCAATCTTACAAAAATGACTTGCCACCAAGATACAGGAGAAAGAGAAGACGTAGATGGACAGCCAATCTCCCAGTAGTGCGGGCATAGGCTAAGATGAACTTGATCTGGGAAGAACAGGCAAATAGGGCTGGAAGTCACAGGTCCTGGACTGGGCTGGCTGGTGCCCTTCCAAATTAAACAAAAGAAAACTCGGCCTCCGGTCAGCTCTGTCCTGTTGTGGGGGTGGGTAGGAAGGAGAGAGGGAGGAAGAGAACGTAGACTGCCAGCACCTGGCCCTCAAGAGGCTGACATCCTAAGATAGGCACACAAATGATTTCCTCAGGGGAGGAAAGAGAACAATGACAGCTATGTGACTTGTGGGGAGAGGAAGGGGACCAGGAAGTGGATTTGAGCACTCTATCTCAGCTTCCACTGGCCTTTGCTGGCCCTTTCCTGGGTGAGCCCCCTGTCTCATTCCCCACAGAAGCTATTCCAGGACTTCAGGAGGTCTTAGTTCTGAAAGAGGCTTTAGAGAAAGCTAAGTCTGGGAAATACTACCCACAGTGGCCTCCTTGGTTAAAACCTAGGACTCCTTAGCTCACCGCAGCCTAGCCTGTGGTTGCAAGCAGCTGCTTCCTGGGACCAGGCTGGGGCCCCCGGCACTAGAGGAAGAGGCTTTGGGGTATAATCAGATTGGAGAGGTCTTCTGATCTAGGTGAGCCGTTTGCTGCTGAACCATTCCCATGCCCATTATGGGCTCCCTTTGGGCCAGAACTTATGCTAAGATTGGGATGGCTGGGCTTAACCCTAGGAGTAGCAGAGAGGAGCCAAGCTGACTTAGATAGTGGCTGGGTTCATTGGGTCCTAGGGCCCCCATGGTATAGACAGGTCCCTCTTACACCTGGGAGATCATCTGGTGCAAAGCAGAAGGCCCACAACACTCCCAAGTATACCCACACCAGATGAAAAGGGCATTCCTATCAGATTTTAATGTGTTACTGTATTTAAAAAAAATTAACACATATGTTAATAAACATCCACAGGGATCCTGCTGTATAGCTGAGTGGTTCCTACTTCTCTCTAATTCTCGCATCACTGATCTGAAACACACTCAGGAAGGACAGGAACTGGTTTGTGTCCCTCCCACTGTCCATCCATTTCATGAATGCTTCCTGCTTACTTGATTTGAGATGAGGAGCTTGAGTGAAGTGTCCTGGTCTCTTGCTACTCTCCCATCTCGCACAGTAGATGGTCCCAGAGAGACTGCGGGCCCTTGAGGCAGTTGGTAGCCAGGTCAAGCCCAGGCTGATCCTCCCAAGTTGCCTCTATACAGCTACTAGGTTTCTTAGTCTGGCATTCAAGGTCTCCATGGGCTACCTCTTACCTCTTCTCCCAAGATCTCCCTATAAGAGTCCAACTCATGGCTCCTTGAGTATGCTACACAGCTACCTGCCTTTGTTCACATCATTCTCCCTGACAAAAACGCCCTGTCTCAGCCCTCGGCCTCAAAGGTGACATCTCTAGTGCCACACATGCATGATCATGGGGAGTTAGACCTCCCGGCAAAGATGGTAGACATTCAGCCAAGGGTCATGCAGAGAGCACTCAGTCCATCTTGCACCTTTACCACCTGGGTGACCCTGGCAAATCCTTACGTTTCAGCTTTCTTATCAGTAAAATGGGTGGATTCACTGGCCTCTGAGGTCCATCCACTGGAGCTCTTTGGTCTACAAGCCTGTTATAACCTCACTGCAGCCTCACAAAATTCCTGGGGGATGGAAACTACTGACATCGAAGAGGATGCAGTACCAGAGAGGCAAGATTTGAACCCAACCCTTTCCCACGGATCCATTCAGGGTTTTTCCTGCCATGACAGTCATTTGTGTGAGACCTGGACTGCCTAGATGACTCTATGACAACTTCATGATAGATTCTCTCTTTTCAAGGACTATTTGAAATCTGAGCCTCAAAAGAGAAAGGCAGAGAAGTATGCCTGTGAAAGAAGGCTCCAAATCACATCTGATGAGCTTAGTCAACATTGGAGGTACTGAGGAAGCCAGGCACACTGATGCATTGTTGGTGGAATGGCGCTGGTCTAAGCATTCCAGGAAGTAACTTGGAATTATGTGATAATTCTAAGAAAAATGACTAGATTGCTCATCCCTGTTGGCCCAGAGATCCCATGACTAAGGCTTCCTATCCACCAACATATTCCTATCATATCACAAGGCTTCCACTTCCTTCCACTAAACTGATGCTCCTTCCTCTCTCAGACCCTAACCTTTTATCTCTCCCTCCACGTCATGCCTCCTAACTCGCTTCCTCGGCTTCCAGAAGTACTTTCTCAAGCCCTGGCCCCTGCTCTGATAATGCCTCAGGCTCCTAGCACAGTCACCTAACCTGCTGGCTGGGGATAAGGGGAAAAGTCCTGCTGTCAGCCCTCTCTAGGCCCATCCTGCCCTGAGGCACTCCACCCTCACTGGACTCACCCCCAGATGCTATGCCAACCGTTCTCTTCTCTGAACAAACCCATCACCTGCTTTGGACCCCTTCAATTGCTCCCTTCTCCTGGACACCGACCTCTTTGGGTTCTCCTTCTGCCTGCCTGTTTGCCTTTGTTTGAGCGTGAGTTCAGAGAGAGTAGTGTCGGAAGTGGAGGGACCCTGGTGTGCCCAGTACCCCCAAACAGGAGCAGGGACATCTTCCACTGTGGTAACTGGAGGCACCCTAAGGTCCCTGGACCTTTGTGAGTGGCTGTGGGAGGAGGGGAGGACTCTGGTGCTGCCCAGAGGCAGCCTGGCTTGGAAAGCAGGAGCAGCAGCTAGTCTGAGGGAGCAGCATCCTCCTAGCACCAATCCTCTCTCTCCTATTCCTTGACTCTAGAAAAGCCAACCCCCAGACCAGTTGAGGCTTCCTCTACGTTCAAGGTCTTTCTTGATTCAGGTGCCTCCATCCTTTCTTCTCAGATATGACTGGAAGAATTGTGGAACCAAAGGGACAGAACTGAAAAATGCCAGTGCCCACTTGGCAATATTCCTAGTAAGCACTCTCTGCTGGCTTCTCCCGGTACCCAGGCCCAGGATCCAGCCACTGCTTCTAATGATGAAGCCCATTTCCTTGGGTTGGGAATCTGCCTCTATCCTCATTCTGCCTTTCCTCCAAAGTCAGGTAGAGGAGGCCAGCTTTTCCCACATGTGACAGCCCTTAGGGAGTTTGAGGACAGCTCCCCTGGTCCCAGTCTTCTTCCCTAGGCTGAACATCCTGGACTCCTTACTTCCCTGGCTGCCCTTCTCCAAGTGGGCACTGTCCAGCTAGTCAATGCCCTTTCTGAGTGGGGGCCAGCCCACCTGGGGTCTGACCAGAGAGGAGAGTAGAAGGCAGAATCCTCCAGCACCCAGCCCCATATTCCACTTGCTTTGGGAGGGTGGGGATGGCACCCTGGGGACTCAGACAGCACTTTGAATAGCTCTCTCCCAGATGAGACCATTGGCCAGTCTGTGCTGCTAACACTGAGAACATGAGTCACACTCTTCTCATTATCTATGTGACTCTGCACAAAGACACTTAGCTTCCCGGGGACTTGGTTTTCCCAACTATAACACAAATGGGAAGGGATCCATGGTCTCTGAGTCATTTCAGACCTAGGCCCAGGATCTCACACTATGACACAAATGAGGGCTGGATTCATCTATAGTCCTATAAAGGCCAAACTTGGCTCTAGACTCAAGGACACACACTGGTCTACCCAGTAGAGACCATCTCTCTCTGCCCTGGCCCATTCTGTCTGTGTGGTCATCAGAACAGATTGAGGCCCTATAAAGGGTTAGTTAAGGGGCAAAGACAAGACACCCAAGTACCTGGAGAGACCTTCATCTGGAGTATAGGGAGGTCTCCAAAGGACCCTGGGGCTCCACAAGCCCAGAGTGGCTGTGACCTTGGGTACCACCTGCCCTTTGCCAAGAGGAAGAGAAAACTGGGAGCCTCTAAAAATGGAATGGGGAACATGATGAAATGATGTGAGGAGGAAGATGGATGGATGGAGAGGATGCATAGAAGAGGAAGGGGAAGCATCCTTGACCAATATATGGGGCATGTAGACAAATGGTGCCAATGCTCCTCAAGGAGTTGGCAGGTACCTTGCTCAACAACCCCACACTGACCTTGTACAGCCTCACTTGGGCAAAATAGCCAGGCAAAAAGCAATGTTTCTGGAGCAGCTTCTCCAGTGGCCTGCCCAAGTGATCACCGAACAGTCAGCAGCTCATTTTCCCAGACTGTAATTGGTCATCAAGTCATAAGGGACACAGTGCTATCCTTCACCTCAGGAGGGTTAAAAGGTGTTAGTACAACCCAGTCTCCCCTGGTGCTGTCTAAAGATGGAGACCAGGGGGTAGTAGCATCTGGCCAAGAGAGCCCCAATTTACCACCCTGAGGCCTCAACAACAATCGTATGAGATGGGAGCTGTTATCTTCCTAATTTACAATGAGGAAATTGAGACAGCGTACATTGAAGACATTTGTCCTTGGTCATACAGCTAGCAAGTATCTGAAGCCGACCTGCCTTGACTCATGAAGGCCACATCAATTTTGGGGTTTAGTAACTTATTCCCAGTAGTGGAGTGACAGTTTGTATCAGTGAAGGAATTTCCAAGAAGTAGATCATAGAAAGCCTGGTATTAGGTGGGACCTCAGGGGCCTTACACTCACCCCCTCATTTTACAGATGAGAAACTGAGGCCCACAGAAGAAAAGAGATTTGTCTAAGGTCACCTGAGTAGGAAGGAATAAAGCCCAAGGCACAATCCCCCGTCACATCCACAGTCAGTGTGACCTCCAGGGACACCTCATCTGGCTAGCACCCACCAGGACTCAGGGATTTCTAGAGAACAAGAATTCCCCATTTTCCAGGGCTAACTTAACCCTCGGATTAGAATCTTCCTAAAAAGTCTTTGTCCAGCTGAGCCACGGCCATCAAGGGGCACTGGACATCACTCATGCCAGGATAAGCCTTGCTGCTACCTGAGGGTTCTGCAAGTTCTTATTGGCATTCTTTTCACCATATCTGTTTGGTTCTTTACTTCTGACATCTCGGCCTCTAGCATCCATCAGTCAAACCACCTGGGCCCTTTCTGATTCTCTGCTGTTAGAGAACCATGGGTAGAGAAGTCAGTCATTCCACTTGCTGAAACTGTGTTTAAATGAAGAGTCAATGGGCCCTTCACTGACAGTGTTTCTGACAAAGGCCTCATTTCTAAAATATACAGAGAAGTGAGTCAAATTTATAAGAATACAAGTCATTCTCCAATCGATAAATAAAGGACATGAACAGGTAGCTTTCAGATAAAGAAATTAATGCTATTTGGAGTCACATGGAATAAATGCTCTAAATCATGACCTGAGATAGCATCTCCCACCTATGAGACTGGACAAAATGACAAAAGAAAAATGATCCATATTGGAGGGGAGGTGGGAAAACTGAAACACTAACACATTGTTGATGGAGTTGTGAACTGATCCAACCTTTCTAGAGACCAATCCGGAACTCTGCCCAAAAGCAATAATTCTATGATTACTCTTTGATCCAGCATTGTCACTACTGGGTCTGTATCCCAAAGAGATCATGAAAAAGGATAAAAAACTCACATGTACGAAATATTTATAGCAACTCTTTTTTGTAGTGGCAAAGATTTGGAAATGGAGGGGATGTCCAATGATTGAGGAATGACTGAACAAGTGGCATATGAATGTGATGAGCACTATTATCTGGTAAGAAACCATGGACTTCAGAAAAGCCTGGAAAGACTTGAACTGATGCTGAATGGAGTGAACAGAACCAGGAGAACATTGTAACATTAACAGCAGCATTGTAAAGGGACTCAGCTTCTCTCGGCAGTTCAGTGACCATGGACAATCCTGTGAGACCTGCTATGGATGATGCCATCCTCATCCAGAGAAAACCTGGGGAGTCTGAGTGCAGAGCAGACTATGTCCAGTTTTTAAAACTTCTTTTATATGTTTCCTTTTTTCCTCACAGTTTTTCTCTTTCCCCTTTGTTCTAATTTCTCTTTCTCAATATGACCAATACGGAACTATGTTAAACACAATTGTATGCATACAGCCTATATTAGATTGCTTGCCTCCATGGGGAGGAAGGAAGGAGAAAAAGGTAGAATTTGTAAATTTGCTGAAGGATGAATGTTGAAGAATCACCTTCACATATAATTGAAATAAAGTAAAAAAAAAAACCAAAAAACAAAAAAGAGTCAACAGGACCTAAGCGAGGCTTCTCCTAGGAGTATGTTTCCATCCAGGAGCTGGTTTCAAAGTCCTGAACAAATTCAAGAGCTGATTCATGCCTAGGCTCTGGGGTGCAGCTTTGACTGCTGGGTTCTAGCACATTTACTTCCTGGGTAGGTTTGTGGTCAGATAAACAATCTCTGAACCAGTGAGGGAGAGGTCACTGGCCAGTAGCAGTGTGGTAGAAAGAACAGGAACAAGGTGGGACTTGGTGCTAGAAGGTCTGTGTTCAAAGATTGCCTCTGCTCCTGACTACATGGTTTCTTCTCTCTGCTCCAGTCTCTTCTACTGCAAAATGAGGAGCAGAGCCCTTAGGGCCCTTTGTCAAGGGCTCTGTTCCCCATTCTCACCATAGATAGCTCTTGGGAATAGTTCTGAAGCCCTTCCTGGGGGCTATCAATTGAGGAGCTGCCCAGTGGAGTCTCCCACCCTGTCCAGT
The DNA here is from genome assembly GCF_037893015.1 of Macrotis lagotis. Classification (NCBI taxonomy): domain Eukaryota; kingdom Metazoa; phylum Chordata; class Mammalia; order Peramelemorphia; family Peramelidae; genus Macrotis; species Macrotis lagotis. The sequence goes on along the minus strand of NC_133662.1, from coordinate 272,933,698 downwards.
AGCCTTGGGCACCAACTTCTCCCATACGGCCTTCCTCAGATTCACCCTTTGAGGAAGATGCTTCTGAAGGATCTCAAAGCAATGCTATCCTCCTGCTGAGTGACCTTGGCCCAGTCCTTGCCCTGGTGGAACACCAGTCTTCTCCCCTTGGAAGAGCCCAGTCAGCTTCCCCCTTCTCCTAGATCTGAGCGCTGTGCCACATGGTCCTACCCTGCCCACCACCCATCCAGCTTCTCTGGAAGGTCTCTGTGAGTCTCTGGGCAATTCCTGTGCTAGGAGGTGTTCAGGGAAGGGAACATCTCTTCAGCTGCTCCAGGGCTAGTGTCACCTCAGACTCTCTCAGAGCTGGCAAAGTCCAGTCAGCCTCTAGGGTAATCTTGAACCCTCTCCCTAGGGCTGGACCACTGGTGATGGCCTGTCAGTCAGCCCTCCTATGACTCCAGAGGAGGAGAGGTTGTGCAGTGTAGAGACAGTGCTCTGGACACATTGTTGGGTCCAACAATAACACATGGCTGATCTAGCTTTCCCAGGGTGGGGGACAAGTATTTTCTAAGCTGTGACTAAGCCCCCCTTCTATAGTTCTTCATTGGAGTCAGGAGGCATCTTAGGGAGTTAACTTCCTCTTTTGAGGCAAAGTAGGGAGACTGGCTAGGGGTCCCCAGTCCTGGTGGTCCAGTGGACCCAAGGAATATCATTGTGAGCCAGCCAGGAGTCTCAGTGAAGGGGGTTGGGAGAGATGCTATCCCACTTCTCAGGAGGTGTGCGCTCCAGGTTTCCAGAGAACCTTGGAGGTTATAGGGCGACTTCAGTGGGAAAGGTCACTGCTAGGAGCTGGCAGAGCCAATGTTGCTGGCACTGCACAGTCTATTCAGACTACTTGTCTGAGGAGGGAGCAGGCCTCAGTCCTATTTGATGGGTGAGGATTTGGAGGTTCTGAGGTCAAGTGAGTCACTAGGGTCATGCAGCTAGCAGTTGTTAGAGATGGGATTCGAACCCAGATCGTCTTTGGCTGGACATGCTTCCTTGGGGTTCAGCTTTTGCCATTGAGCTCTCAAGCAGAGTGTAAAACATGTTTCACTCATGGCCCCAAACTCACCGGACCAACTGCATACTAGCAAGGTTTGCCCCTCTGGGTTTTCTGTTGATTTCTCAGGTGGTCCTAGGAGAAAGGGGCTGAGGCCCACCAAGTCAATTGAGGGGAAGGAATACTGGGGGTGAGCAAAGGCTGCCCAGTTCCTTCACCTGCCCTAGAGAAACCTTAGAGGAACGGAGGATGTCTGGCTGCTGGTTTTCAACTGCGTGCCTCGGTCTCCTCATCTGTAAACTGAGGTCCCTGGAAGAGAGGACCTCTGAGGTCCTTTCCTGCACTGGCTTTCAGGGGACGCCCACTCTGGGACACAAATCGTTGGCTAGTCTGAGATAATGGGGTGCCGAGAAGTCAGTGGCCAAGGCCAAGTGGGTCCTGCTATGGTAGGAACTTCCCACTGTGGTGGTGGTGGGGGATAGAGCATGACCTCAGCTTCTCCCCTGCTAGAGAGGGCACTGACCAATGGGGATCTTCCCTAGGGAGCACATTCCTTCAGGGAGCCAGAGGAGAGGGTCTGTTCTGTCCCCAACTGTGCTGCTTGCACTCTGGGAGTGACATTGCTCCCTGCCTCTCACTATTATCTGGGCTCCCATTGAGTTACAAAGGTCGAGCTCCCATGGGTGGTCTCTGTTTCTCCACTTGTAGATGGATGGCAGGGCCTGTGGCAGGGCCAGCTTTATCTTTGTGGATCCCAAGATGCTCCCACATACGAAAGGTCCCCCCCATCCCTTTTTCCTGACCCTGAGGCTTCCTCCCATTGCGCCCCCCCCAGCAGTCTCAGATGGTCTCAGCTGTCCCCTATCCCATTCAAGGTTTTGTAGGGAGGGAAGGCAGCCGGGGAAGGAAGCCAGCAGGACTGCCCAGACAGAGGCTGGGGTTTTTTTGAATTTCATATTTGGGTGTTCTATGGCAGGATAGTAGAGGCTGGAGGAGCAGCTGACCCCTCAGACTAGGACACTTCAGACTAGGACTCTTCACAGATCTGGAAAGCAGCAGACCCCTTTGTAACCCCTGGGAGGATTCTTGTGTTTGGAAGTAGGCCAAAGGGGGGCTGCCTGGCACCTTCCATCCCTGGCAGCACCTCTACCATGCTACTACCCATAAGCTGCTGGCCCTGGGGGCCTCACAAATCTGCCTGCCGGGCATCTCCCCAAGTGTTTCCCAGGGTTGGTTCCTACTCTGGCCCCACCAAGAGCCCTCCCCAAAGCTGAGGCAGTGGCGCCTTGCTTACTTGAGTCTCTTCTTTTCCCAGCACTTGGACAGGGTCTGCTTTAGCTGCAATCTAGGCGCAGGCAGTCCTGGGCCATTCTCAGAGGAAGATCTGTGCTTCAGGGTTGTCTGCAGAGGGCTAGCTTGGTGTTACCCAAGCACAGAGGAAGTAAAGCCCAGAAAGTTGTGTGGGTGGGGGAGAGAAGAGGAAGCTGCACCCCATCTCAGCCCCAAGTTGCAAGAGAGGATGGGGAAGACAGGCATGTCACAGGCCGTGGGAGCTGCCCTGGCTCCTGCCTCACCAGCGACGCTGAGGCTGAACTGCACGACTCCCCAGGTACGCAAGTCACCAGCGCCTCACCAAGAAGCCTGTTGGTAGAGCCTCCACATTCTGCTTGAATACCTCTACTGGATGGGGAGCTCATCACCTCTCAAGGCAGCCATCTTCTAGGAAGATTGTTCCACCCATCAGGTCTAAACTATGCCAACTGTCTGCAGAGCAACTGTAGACAGTTCCTCCTCCTAAGTACTGAGACCCACTGTATCCCTGTCTATAAGAGGGCAGGAAGGGCCACTCTGGGGGGACCATGAACCCAGAGAGAGACAGGTCTATTGTCTGAGACCCAGTCTGGTTCACAATCAACCTCTCTCCCCGAGATTTGATCTGGAGGAGCTGTGCACGGAACCTCTATCTTGGAAACGGGAGGGTGAAGATCAGTAGTGGGAGAAACGGACAGTGGCCATCAGCTTTTTGCCTAGCCCAGGATGTCAATGGTCATCCAGCAATCACCACATAGCAACCCTAAGTGACCCGCCAAGCCCTACGACGTGGTAACCTGCCCAATGCCCACAGTGCCCATTCAGCACCCAACACAGTGCTCACTCAATGCCCAAAACAGCACCCACTCAGCACCAACACAGTGCCCATACAGGGCCCCAACCAACACTCAACAGCTCTCTGACCAACACCCAACATGGTGCCGACACAGTGCGCTGGCCACAACATGGCACTCAGTGCCCAGCCCAAAGCTTGGCAGTGCCCACAGCCTGGCTCTCAGTACCAACCATATTACCTATACCATACTCTGACTCAGTAGCCAGGCAGTGCCCAGCCCCACACTCACAACACAGCACCTATTGAGTATGTATCTTTTGAAATATCCTCCCATGGTTGATTGGCAAAAATGAGTCACTGCTCGGCATAGGGCCTCAGAGGAGGCGGCATCAGCTTCCTTGGCCCACTTAGCTGATGGATGAGGCTTGGCCCCAGAAGGCCAGCCTTCTTTCTTTCTTCCTTTCTTTTTGTAAAAATTATTTCCTGTTTTCCAATTACACGTAAAGAGTTTTCTACATTCAATTTTATAAGATTTTGAGTCCCCCCCCCAAAAAAGATTTTGAATTCCACATTTTTCTCCCTCCTCTCCAAGATGGCAGGTGATCTAACACAGCTTATTCATGTTGGATCATTAAACAAATTTTTCCATTAGTCATGCTGTGGAAGAAGAAACAGAACCAAAGGGGAAAGTCACAAGAAACCAGAAGCCGGTAACCCTCAGTGTCCCCAGTTCTCTCTCTCTCCCCATCACAAGCCTTTTAGAATCGTCTCTGCTCCCTGAATTGGTGGAAAGGGCCACTTCTATGGCAGTTGACTGAGCAGCTCCGGCTGTGGTACGAGGTTCTGGTCCTGCTCCTTTCATTCAGCATCAATCCTGTAGCCCCTCCAACAGAGCTGAGCCAGGAAATCACAACTGGATCCCCAACGGCAATTCCGGGAAACAACTGGTAACTTAACAGAGAATCAAAGAGGGAAATGGAGGCCCAAAGACTGGGAAAGTCCTTCCTCGGTTCACATGTTTAGAAAGTTGAAAAGCTGAACCCAGATCCTTTTCCTGGTGTTCTTGGCTCCCAGGAGCTGTTGGAGCCTAGTTAGCCCTGAAATGCCTAAAACCCTAAGGGGAAATGGGTCAAAAAGACAGGTCCATATGACCACTTTCTCCACCTCTCCCCTCCCCCCCAGAAGAATTAACAGCCCCATCTCTCCAGGAGTCAGGAGAGGTGACTGAGCTGCCCAGAAAGGGGAAGCTCACAAGGCTCACTCTGACCCCAGGATTGAAACACAGAGACTTGCTGGGAACAGACTCCTGGGGGGCCCAGAGCTTCTCCTTGGAGGCCCCAGGGGAGGCTATGCTTGTCCATACTCACTGTCAAAGGTACCAGCCTCCACCTGACTCCCAATCAAGAAGTCACCCTGGACTCCTCCTGACGCTCATCCCCAAATTCAGACTGTTGCCAACACCAGTAGAGGACCACCCCCTCTTGCCAGTATTGCCTCTGGGTCACCTCTTCTTGAGGATTTGGAATATCTTTCCTATTTGCTCTCTTTCCTCTAATGCTGCCATCCCCCTCATGCAGACACCTGATCCCTGAACAGCCACTAGGGAGGGGGGCTGCCTACCTCAAGTCTCCCCTTCCTCCAATCCATCCTCTATTCAGCCAAATAGATTTTCCTAGAGTACAGGTCCCACCATGTCACCCCCTACTCAATAAACTCCAGTGACTTCTTGCCACCCACAACCTGGCTTTTCCTTGAATTGGACCCTTTGTCACTCCTCCCCAAAGTCCCCAGGCCTGGGATGCTCTCCCTTCCTTATCTGCTTTGACTCCTGACCATTTTGGCTTCCTTCTCACAAGGAGAGGGGAGAAGAACTGAGAAAGAGTTTGTGGTTTTTATGCCCAAAGGACAACAAAAATGTGCATACCCTTTGACCCAGCAATACCACTCCTGGGTCTATACCCTGAAGAGATGATGAAAAAGGGTAAAAACATCACTTGTACAAACATATTTATAGCAGCCCTGTTTGAGGTGGCAAAAAATTGGAAATCAAGTAAATGTCCTTCATTTGGGGAATAGCTTAGCAAACTGTGGTCTATGTATATCATGGAACACTACTGTTCTATTAGAAAGCAGGAGACCCGGATTTCAGGGAAGCCTGGAGGGATTTGTATGAACTGATTCTGAGTGAGATAAGCAGAATCAGAAAAAAACACTATACACCCTAACAGCAACATGGGGATGATGTTCAACCTTGAAGGACTTGCTCATTCCATCAGTGAAACAATCAGGAACAATTTTGGGCTGTCTGCAAAGGAGAGTGCCATCTGTATCCAGATAAAGAGCTGTGGAGTTTGAGCAAAGCTCAAGGACTATTCCCTTTAATTTAGAAAAAAAACAGATACCTTATTGTCTGATCTTGTTACCTCTGAGACTTCTTGTCTCTTCTCTAAGGATATGATTTCTCTCTCATCACACTCAATTTGGATCAAGGTACAACATGGAAACAAAGTAAAGACTGACAGATTGCTTTCCGTGGGGGGGGGGGGAGTAAGAGTGGGGGGAAAATTGTAAAACTCAAATAATATCTTTAATAAAAATAAATTTTAAAAAAGTTTGTGGTTTCGAAACCCCAGGTCATAGAGGACCACAGCTGGAGAGATCTTGGAGGTCAGCGTCCAACCTACTCATTTTACTGATGAGAGAAACTGAGGGTCACGCAGGCAGAGGCAGAACCACGGTTCTCAGTGAGGGGTCCCCAGGAAGGGCAGACGTTGCCAGCTTACTGACTCAGATCACTGTCCTGGAGTCAATTCTTATCCCTTGAAAGGAGAGTAATTTGTGATTCTGAACCCATGGTAAAAATTATTATGGCCTAAGACCTTAAAGGTCATTGAGTCATTTTACAAGTGAGGAAACTGAGGACAGAGACACTTGACTCATCCAAAAGTCTGAGCCGATCGCAACATCTAAGGAACCAGGGTCTCAGGACCATCTGGGCTGCCCCACACTGGGTTGACCTGACAAGTAGTGGCCCAGTCTCTGCTTAGGGGGCAATAGTGCTACCTCCTACTCCCAAGGGCCAGAGTGCTCAGCTCCAGGCCAGCTCAGATGTCTGGGCAGGTTTTCTGTTCTCAAACCTAACCGAGCCCCTCCCCTAAGGAAGATGTCATTTGGGGTCATGATGAAAACTCTGCTAAGGGTCCCCCAGAGGTTCAGAGCTCAGCCCCCAGGAGTCAATCTACCTATCTGTTCCATTTATAAAAACAACATTGATTTGCTAACTTCAACTCCCCAGTCCAGTCCTTACCAACCTGCCCAAATGAGCCTCCTAAACCTTTTCTCTTTAGATTCCAAAACTAGAAGGTAAGGCAAGGTGCCCCAAAGCCCTGTTTGTCCTGACTTCTCTGGGATGCAAGAGATCAGCATGGGAACATGGGCACCAGAAAAGACTCCCCCTCTGGGTACAGTGTCAGGTCCCCATACAAGGAGGGCACCTCAGGGCCCCAGCCCCAGGAAGGCACCCTCCTGTTGTGGGGTAGACCCCATGGTCCTGAATTCCCCTGCCTATGGGTCCCAGGTAAACGGAGTCAAGGAAAAGGGCTCCTCTTAGTGTGGGGCTGAGTAGGGCTGAATCAGAAGATATAGTGACCCAGAAGATGGGCTGCAGCTGGGCCCCCACAAAGAGTCCTGAGCTGGTCCCTGGGACTGACCCTGGCCAAGGCTCACTGGGGATCTTGGTCATGCCTCCCTTGTTGTGGCGGGTCCTGGGGAAAACAGATTTTTTTGACCCCAAGACTTTCTCTAATTTTATTTTGATAGGTTTGGCCTATTAGTCAGTCACCTACTATGCACTCAGTCTTGGGGAACAAACAGCTCCCATTCTATGGTAGGCAGAGACAACCTAGAGCAGGGTGGGCTCAACACACTGAAACGAATCCACGAGACTTTGGGGCTTAGAGAAAGCATTAACATCTGGGGAATGCTAGGAGAGGAAGGGGCAGACTCCTGGAAGGGCCCAGAGCAGGGAGCACCCTGCTTTCTGATCTATCCACACAGAAAACCAACAATCACCTGAGTGGCGATGAGCACGAGCACAAACACAACCACATGGAAGTGCCCATTCTCCACCACCGTAGGCCTCCTTCCACTCAACCAGTAAGGCCAGTCCTCATTCTAAAGTCCCTGCCCTCAGGAGTGTGCGGTCTGGCCCTGGAGACGTTCACATAAAGGAACATACAAACAAGAGATAGAGTAATGACTAACTGGATTCGGACAAGCCCAGTGTAGGAGGGGGTAATGACCTCCTTTGGAGGCGGGGGGGGGGGGGGGCTAGCCTTTGTGCTTACTCCACTGGGCAGCATGCCCCCTGCCAGTCACTTGGGGGGCTTGGAGCAGATTCTGTGGCGACCACTTTGGAGGAATCACCCTGGTGGCTGGCAAGCACCCCGTTTTTGACTTTACCTAGCATTCTTTATTTCATTCAAGCCTTGCCTGCCTTGGTGGCATGAATCATTGAGTCTTTTGCCACCCTTTCTTGTCCAACTTCCCTAGGGAGCCAAGGCAGGGATGGGGGCCTGGGGAGTCTGTGGGCAACAAGCACATGCGCTTAGATGGGCTTTGCAGACATGGAAATGGAAAGTGTCCCAAGCCATCATTTTCTCTAGGTCTCTGAGACACATCTGGTCAGATTGATCAATAGAATTCTGTTCGGTGTCTCCTGTGAACTAGGTCATGGTCACTTATCTCTCCGGTTGTACAGATGGCCTGGTGCTGGGCTTAGAGGGCCCTTCTGGCCAAGGAGGGGAGAGAAGACAGAATGTGGGTCCAGACACAAGCCCCTTTAGCTCTTCCTGCAAAGGAGAGTTACTCCTATGAATGAATCTGAATGTCTTTCCAGGATTTCTTCAGGTGGCGAGTGTCTGAGGGGAAGCTTTAGCACAATGCCCGACCCCCCTCTGCATCTTCCTGGTTCCTTGGGCACTCAGTAGGACATAAATGTGTGTGGCACTGAATCTGGAAAAAGCCAGGCTGATAGGAGAGCCCCCTTCACCTATGCCTGCCTCTGGCTGAGAGGTTGCCAAAAGAGGGAAGAATGGGGTGAGTCTGCTTCTATGGGGGAGCCCTGGCTCCCCTGCGATGGCCTGGGTCCTTGAGTCAGAAGAGGCCCTTTCCTGACCTCTTGAGAAGGGTAAGAGCTCAGCAGGCAGCTCTGGGGGCTGCCCTGGGGGGCTGGGCACCCTTCTCCTTCCTGCTTTCTACATCACTGTCATTTTACAGAACTGGTGATGGGCTCAGACCAGGGGTGATGGTGACAGGGAGCTTGTGCTCTGGCTTAGGCAAGAAAACCTGACTGAAAATGGGAACTGCTCCCACCCACGATGCCCCTCTTTCTCATCACTCGAGGCTTGTGCAACAGGATTGGGTAGGAGGCCAGGAAGGAGGTATCTCAAGAGGCCTCAGGCCCCTCAACAGTGAGGTCAGGTGGGCTGAAAAATCACAGCAGTGAACAACTGACCACTTATTCATCCCTCCCCAGCAAACCCCCAAAGATGACATTTGAGGAAGGTCCAGAGGATCTAGGCAATGAAAAATAATGTGGGAGTTGGAGGCGAGCCTGAGGGCACAAATAGCCTCATGAACAAAGAGATCAGTTATTAGTCTGGCGGAAACTAGGTTTAGACAAACGTCTTCCACAAGTTTCAAATGATGTAGACATTAATAGGGACATCATAAAGAAAACAGAGGCCCATGGAAGAAATTATCTGACAGATCTTTGGCTGGGGGAAGAGCTCATGACCAAGAAGAGACTGAAACAGTCACAGAAAGTAAAACAGACAATTTTGATTACATGTAAATAAAAAGTTTTTGCCCAAACAAATCAATGCAACCTAGACACCTTAAGCTCAATAAGTCCAAAACAGAACTCATGATATTTCCCTCTAAATCCGCCCCCCCTTTCCCAACACTCTCCTGCCAGCCCCGAGGCTCCTAATCTGGGAGTCCATCCTGGACTCTACCCAATATTATGCCAAGGCCTCTTCCACCTCTGCAGCATCTCCCTTCTCTCCTCAGACATCCCCAGGCTCTAGTACATACCCTCATTACCTCACTTTGGTGGCTGAATGGAGGACAGCCTGGAGGGTCCACTAACATGGTCCTCTTGAATAATGCCTGAGGCAACTTCTCTAGGTACCTATCACCTATTGCTGGAATGTTCTCTCTCCTCAGGCAGCTTGATGGAACAGTGGGTAGAGTCCTGGGTCTGGGAGTCGGGAAGATCCGAGTTAAAAATTCTCTCTGCTTTGGTTTCCTCGACTGTAAAATGCAGACCATAGCAGCACCCACCCAAGTTTGTTAGACAGTATGTGGTCTACAGCAGGTGGTCTGTAAGTACTTCTTTCCTTTCCCTTACTGGGTTCCTCCAGGTCTCCTACTAGAAGACGGCTGACTTGGCTTAATACCAATGCCTTCCCTGTGTGGTTCTCCCCCAATCATCCTGCATACCTGGGTTTGTGTGTGGATCCCCGTTTGTCCCGGAGCTGGGGCTTTTCTTTGCATCCTATTCTGGGTGATTATCATAATGTTTGGCAGTTGGGAAGCAATTAGTAAGTGCAAGCTGACTGAGTTAAAATGAAAAAGGAAGCAGCAGTTGGGTGGCACACTGGGGCCTGGCGTCAGGAAGACATGCCTTCAAATCCAGCCTCAGACACTTACTGACTGTGTGACCCTGCCTGAGTCACTTCACCTCAGAGAAGGAAATGGTCAACCACTTTGGTATCTTTGCCAAGAAAGCCCCAGGGTCAGAGACCCATAGGGGCCCCAGACCTGGAAGGTTCTCCCCTCCTCACCTCTACCTCTGATTCCCTGCTCTTCTGCAAGGATCTGCAGGAGGCTTTTCCTGGTCTCTGCCCCCTGCTCTCTCAGTGCTTGCCTCCCCAAGGTAGCTGTTTGGTACAGATACATGTAAGCTCCGGGCAGCCAGGACTGTTTGATGTCTGACTTCGGATTGCCAGTGTGGCCATTCCCAGTCCCTCTGCTCTCTATCTGCCAGAAACAGGGAGGTGGGTGACTTGCACAGCTCTCTCATTTACTGCCAATTGACTCACAAGGCATCGTAGCATCACTTCCCCAAACAAGGTCCTCTTCCTGCAGGAAGGACAAACACTTGTATTTTCAGCATCAATTGGCTGCATGGGAAATGCTTTATCATTGTTGATTGACAGTAACTTGGGTTCTTGAGGGCAGGGACAGACTGAAGCAGCTCTCTGGAAAGAAGGAGGGAGGTGGAAGCAGAGCACCAGGAGGCTGGGGGCTAGGCTAGTGTCCTGGGTGCTTGGGTACTGCCCAGGAGACCCAGTCTGTTCGCTGTCCAGTCACCCCACTAAAGGAGACAGCCAGTTTACATGTGAAAGCTTTCTGGGACCCAAGGGGGAATTCTGGGGCTGTGTAGTGGGGCCACCTCCCTGCCTCCACCTTCCCCAATTCGTGGGTTCCTCTTATGAGCCAGTGGTGCTTGAGAAGCCCCACCCCCAGTCCTGAAGGCTCCCAAGTCAGTTGTCATAAATGGCTTGTAAATATTTAGTCCAGAGTGATTAAATTGGCTTTTATTAAGAGGGTCTTAAGAAAAGGGCCCCCTCTCTCATGGGGGGAGAGCACTGAATCCTAGAAATGCTAGGTCTTATAAGCACCTTGAAAGTCCTCCCCCCCCATGCCAGTCATTGGCTGCGTCACACTCTGACACATTCCTCCGCATACATTTTCCTGCCTGATTACAGGCGTAAAGGACAATAGTAGACTCCCATTCAACTCCTGTAAAGCTATTTTCCCTTTTCCCTTGGTTAAACTCTCTCCTTCCTGGAAACAGGTTGGCTCTTTGGGTTTCCACAAAGACCAGACCTCCTGGCTTCTGTCCCAGCCATCTGTGAGACTGGCAATACCCTTTCTCACCCTTGTGAAAGCAAAGCACTTGATTCTTTCCCATTAGAGGGATGGGAGGCTCCTTGAGGGCCGGGGCTGCCTTTTGCTTTAATGATTGTTTGCTGATTGATTAATTGATTGAATTTAGGGAGTAACAGCGGAAGGGTGACTCTATCCATCAGCAAGCTCTATTTACTAAGTGCTGGAGTTTCCCAGCTGGGATCAATCAAGCATCAAGCATTCAAGAAGTCCTTCTCTCCACCTGGCAGAGCCTCCAATCAAGCCCGGAAGCCCCAGAAGGGGGCCCTGACTCCCACCCAATAAATGCTCCCTAAAGTTTATTAAGACAATGACTGAATTCAAACATCTAGAGACACCTGAGATCTAGCCTCTTGGCAAACTGGCAGGAGGGAACTGTGAATGAGCATTTATTAAGTGCCTACTATATATAAGACCCTGTGGTAAGGGCTTTGCAGAGTTCATTTGATATGTTAGAATCTTCATCTGAGATTCAGTAAACTGAGTCAGACAGAAGTGAAGTGACTTGCCCAGGACTGCAAAGATAAGTAACTGAGGCTTGAATTGAACTCAGGTCTTCCTGATTTCAGGCCTATCACTCTATTCCCTGGGTCACCTGGCTACCTCAGCTGCAGGAGGGAAAGGACTGAAGAGCTGACTGTACGGGCCCTGCCTGGGCTTCCCATCAGTCCTGTCTGGGCTGCAAGCAGAAAGGCTCGGGTGACTGACCAAAGTCCACCAAGTCAGCGGACAGTCTTTCTGACTGAGTCCTGGTCCAGAGACACTGGGTCAGGGAGCCATGAGTAATGGGAACAAGACAAGGGGCATCCAGAGACTGGGCTGCAGAGCAGCTCATCCCCAGGCCTGGGTAGCAGGCTGGCAGCCAGATGGCAGTCCAGTTCAAGCTGAGTTCTTCCAGAACCTGGAGATCGGATGGCCTGAGCCTCCAGGTGCCAAGGTGAGGCAGAAGCCTGGCAGGGAGGGGGTGGGCTTGCCCAGGGAGGCCTTTACAAATCGTGGGGGCTCCCCAGCAGCTGGTCAGGAGTGCCTTCCACAACTCAGACCCCATCTCATGTCTGCCTGAAGGGTCTCCCAAAGACAATCCCTTCCATCAACATCCCAGGACCCCAAGCTTCAACCTGTCAACCACTCTGAAGCAACTTCAGCCCAAGCTCCTTCTGAGGCTCTCCTGAGACCTCATTCCACATTCAAGAACCACAGACTTCTCCAGAGGGAAGACACCTTAACAATCACCCATGTTCAAGGGGAAACTGAGGCCCACGGAGCTTAAATGACTTCTCCAAGGTTGGGCACCTAGTTAGTGAGAGGTAGGATTAGAACTCAGGTGTCCATGGCCTCATGCCTGGGGTTGCTTCCTGGGGATGGGCCAAGACTAGCAGATTTAACAAGACCCTTTGTCTGTCAGTAGCTCCAGACTCCCAAGAAACCCTTGGATGGAAAGGGTTCTGAATTAACCCAACCTGGAAGGTGGCCAGGGCAGGAGTTTGAGGTGGGGGGGGACCTCAAGTGCAAACAGGACCCCCTCCTGGAACCCTCAGTTTTGTTTCTAAAGGCCCCAGGCTCCTCTTCAAGGCTTACATCCAAATCCCTCTGCTGGAAGGATTGCAGAGTCTCTGGTGGGCTTAGCAAGAGTTCCTTGTGGAGAGACGGAGCTGGTGGGAAGCTGAGGTCCCCGGAAGGGAAGGGACAGGCCCAGGGTCACAGCCACAGAGGTCCAATAGCCCGACAATGACAGACACAAGTAACAGATAGCACCAAAGACTCACCAAGCTGGTGCCTCCTCCACTTTGACCCTCCTCAGATGGAAGCCCAGGGCAGGGGGCTAAGGGACTTATTGGTGATCCAGGCCCCCTACCCACCCAGGGGAGGGGCTGCTAAGTGGGTGGGGCAGGTGGTGGAGGAAGGAAGCCTGACCTGGCCCAACCCCCTCCCATCAGCCCAGCCCTGGGGAGGGGGCAGAGAAGAGGAAAGGGTGATTGTTGGCCTTGGCTTTGAGCATCTGCCTTCAGTGTTCTCCGTCCAGGGTGGCTCTGGGTCTCCGGGAGAGAGGGTGGCAAGGCTGGGCGGGAGGCCCCCGCCTTCCAGTGCCCCCGAGCCCCTTCCTCACAAACGCGACACCCACTCGGGGAAGCGATGAGAGTTCCTGACCCTCTGAGCCCACCCAAGGGGAGAACAAACGCCGAAGCAGCTGGGACCGGAGGCAGGAGGGGGGCATTCAAAGCCAGACCCGGGTGCCCCTGGGGGAGCCCTTGGGCCGCCACCCCCGGGGAGGTGCCAGTCCCCCGCCCCAGCACTTGGCCCACAGTAGGGGTTCCACAAATGTGGGTTCCTCCCCCGGAGCCAGCAGGGCCCACCACAAGGTCAGATGACGGACCTCAAGGAGGGGGTGCCGGGGCCCAGGGGGCATCTCGGAGGAGCTGCTCACCCTCGGGCCCGGCGGCACCGGGGTCTGGTTGAGGGGAGCGGAGTAGGGGGGGGGGCCTGTGAGAAAGGCGCATGCGCTGTGGCGCAGCGTCTCTGGGAGCCCCCAGGCGGGCCCTGCCCCCCACGAGGCCCCCCAACTCCCAGGAGCACCCGACCCGTGGCCAGGGGCTGGCAGGGGGCGTCTCCCCTCCTCGCCCGCCTGCGGGGGGCTCAGAGGGTCCCCAGAAGGCAGACAGGGGTCGGAGGGGGCAGGGGGAGGGTCTCGTCCAAGGTGGCACAGCTGGTCAGGGCCGAGTGTCCGAGGCTCCGACCCCTGCGCCGGTGCCGGACAGCGCGGTGCAGCGGCTGGGGCCAGAGTTCGAATCCGGCTCCCCGTCCTCCCCCTCCCCTCAGTTTCCTGGGCTGGGACAGGGGAGGGGGAGGCAGAGAGGCCCCGCCCCTGGCTCCGCCCCCGCCGCGCCCCGCCCTCCCGGGCCCCGCCCCGCCCTCCCGGGCCCTGCCCCCCGCCCCGCCCCGCCCCGCTCTCCCCCGGCCCCGCCCCCGCCGCGCCCCGCCCTCCCCGGGCTCCGCCCCGCCCTCCCCCCGGCCCCGCCCTCCCCGTGCCCCGCCCCCCGCCGGGCCCCGCCCTCCCGTGCCCCGCCCCCGCCGGGCCCCGCCCTCCCGTGCCCCGCCCCCACCGCGCCCCCCTCCCCGGGCCCCGCCCCCGCCGTTAGAGCCGAGGCGGGGCCGCCTGGGCAGGGCGCATGCGCATCCCGCGTCCCGGGGCGGCGCGGCGCGGCGGCGGCGCGGAAGCCACGTGCGCAGGCTCCCGTTTCCGGGGCCGGGGGCACGTGACGGGCCGGGCCGCCCGCGGCAGCGGCATGGTGGGGAAGGTGCGGCGGCCCCGGGCGCGGCGGCACGCGGCGGCGGTGAAGGCCCGCCCGGCCCCGGGCGCCGAGGAGGAGGCGGCCTGGAGCGGGCCCGGCGGACACGTGAGTGGGGAGCGCCGCGGGCGAGACCACGGGGCGGGGGCGCGGGGGCGCCGGGCGCGGGTCCTACCAACTCCCGGGCGGGGGGGGGGGGGAGCGATCGCGGCGAGCGGCAGAGGGCGCGCGCGAGCCAGAGCCGAGGCCGAACCCCGAGGGAACTCCGGAGGAGAGTGGGGGGCTTCTGGCCGGACCCCGCCCCATGGCTTCTCTTGCCCCCGTCCTCAGCCCCCCCCCAGCCCCAGTTTCCCCTCCCTTCCCCCATCTCATGGGTTTCACCGCCTTGTCTCAGGGCCGGGCTGCGTTTGGGGGCCTCGGGCCTGGACTGTGGAGGCCTGTCCGGGCCCCTCGCCACCCCGGCTTGTCCACCGCAGTGACCCCCGACGGAGCCCCCTGCCCTCAGTGAGCCCCGGTGACTTTGCGGCCTCCAGCATCGGCCGCAGGATCCTCAGCGTGACCCCCAAAGCCCTTCTCAAGCGCCCTCTCCCTTTCCAGGCTCCTTAAAGCTGTTCTCTCGAGTCCAGCCCCCCTGTCGCTGGCTCCACGCGGCCCCAGGCCGCACCCTGGCTTCCGTGGCCCCGGCCCAAACCCCGCTTCCTCAGCCCCTTGCGCTCCGGGGCCTCCCCTGGGCCAGCGTTGCCTCCGGCACGCGGGGGGCGCCTCGTCCGCGGTGGCCGAGGGGGCGCCTCTGGGTTTGGCCGCCTTAGTGCCAGGACTTGAGAGGGGCGCCCCGCCGAGCCCCGCCTGCCCCCGCTTACTGTACCCCCCCTGTGCCCCAAGTTACTGCCTCCATGAACAGAACCTGATTAAAGCCTGAAGCTGCACCGTGACAGACTCCCGGAGACTCCCGAGCTGGGCGGGAGGAGCCGCGCTCCCTCATCCTGGGGAGATCTGGGGTTTGCAGGACTGGCGTTGGCCGGGGCATCCCAAGGATGAGAATGCGCGCCCTGGGGCCCTGCAGCGGGATGGCAGTGGCCATGGAGATGGTGTGGGGTGCCCTCAGGTGGGGCAGGGTGGGGAGGTAGTGGTGAGAGCTCATTCTCTACAGATTGGGAGGGAAGGACCAGCTGCAGTGACTTGAGCCACACTTGATGTGGACTCAGCCACGGGGGTTCAGATTGGGCTGGAAGTCATGGGTAGGGGACTCAAGGTCATGGGGGTGGGGGTCAGCGACCCCGGGGGCTTGTGCGGTAGTCTTCCATCAGTGGGTCAGCAGAGTTATTGTGAGCCAGTTCCTGGGATGGAGCGTGCCCTCAGGGAGGAGGCCATGTGCAAACGGCTGTGCCCGTGGAAATGAGCACAGGTGCGCTCCCTCCACATAGACGATCTGTGCAGATGCGCACACCCACGAGCTCATGGAAGTGCCAGGAACACTTTTAGACCAGACCTGAAGACCCCCAGGAGTCTCTCTAAGGAGAGATTTTTAGGGGGGCCCTTAAGCTTTGGTGGGAAAGAAAAGGACAAAACTTGAGTATCATGGGTTTCCTTTGGCCTCCTGTGCTTTGATCACATGTAAAACCATCTTTGGAGGAGGGGCCCCCTGGGCCTCACTACAAGGACCAAGGACTGGTGACGCGAGCATGGGGCCCCTCTCTTGGCAAGAAGGGCTTTGGGCAGAAGAGGTGATTTTAGCTGAGATGTCCAGGAAATCAGTAAGTGGACATGAGGATGAGGAAAGTTCAGGGCTGGGGGATAGCCAAAAGCTGGGGGTCTTGCTGGGAGGAGGGGGCAGGGTAGAAAGGGCCCTGGATGCCGAGCCCTGGACAAGGAGCTTAGGACTGAGAGAAGATAAAGCCACAGGCCGGCTAGCTGGCCACTTGGTGGCAGTGTCCACCCGGTTCCCGGGGACCCAGCCAGGGCCCTCCTCACTCTTACAATCCCTATGGCTGGCATTTTTAAGGTTATGCTGCAGTTGAGGAAACTGAGGCAGGCGGTGAAGTCGCTTGTCCAGGATCATCCATCTAGTATGTGTCTGAGGTTAGATTTGAACTCGGGTCTTTCTGCCTCCAGGCCCAGTGCTCTGCACACCACCCCCAGCTGTCCCACATCCCCACCACCTAGGGTGGGTTGAACTGTGGCTGAGGTGAGAGGCTTAGATGTGGACTGTGGTGTTCCTCTGAGCCACCAGCTGGAGGGGGGGAGTGGGAGACGGAGGAAGAGGCACACAGCCCTTCAGGGGTCTCCAGCTCCCAGTTCTCTTCAGAGACATGCCGTCAGTGTCCTTCAATCCAGAGGAGTCGGCGAGCACTTATGAAGTGCTTGCTGCGTACCAAGCGCTGACACTTTGTGACCTGCTGCGGCCGTGAGCCGCCATCTACCTCCTGGGAGTCACCGTTCTCCAGTTTGGGTGGAGGAATGGGCTGCCTTGGCAGGTAGCCACCTCTCCATTCCCAGAGGCTCCAAGCAGAGAACGTGTGACCTTGTCCGGCCTGTTTCGGAGGGGACCCTTGGGTGGGTCGGGCTAGGGGCTGCCCCGATAGAAGCCCACATTGACCGTCCTCTGGGCAGCAAGAGGGGAATGGTATCTGCGTCACACCTCAGGGGTGGCCTGCCAGCGAGGAGGGGGATGAACTTATTGAGCCCCAGGAATTTGGGAGGGGAGGAGAGGGGAGGGGCCAGGGCCCACCCCCTTCTGAGTGAGTCCTGGGGAATGTCAGACTTGGACATGGAGCCAAGCCCGGGCTGGGGGACCATTTCTACCCCCCAGCCATCCCCTGGAGGGCTGTTCCTCTTGTCCCTGACACATCCACCCTTGGTTAGTCTGCTGCCAGGGAGTCTTCAATCCTATTTGTCTTGTCTTTGTCCTCAGGACTGGGGGTTGGTGACCTCAGACATCTTTGCTGGGACCACGATCAACCCAAAGCTGCTGGTTCAGAAATTGGACTCGGACACAAGGAGCGTTGTCTCGGCCAGTGAAGGTGAGAGTGTGGAGGGGAAGCCCTGGGAGCCAGCTGCTAATCCAACCCCTCCAGAGCCTTCGGGGGCTCTCTCCCATTTCATGGCATGGACAGGGTCCTGCTTTGGGGTCTGCTCGCTCTCGAGCCCCGTGGGGCTTACTTTGAGAACTTGGGTTCAGTTGCAGTTTTTAACCAACCCCACAACAGTAGCCTCGGTTAGGATTCTCTTTTTGTGGACCCTCTCTCCTGCGCCTGCTGTAACTCATGGCCGATCTGGTCTGGGAAAGTGGATTTGTCTCTGTCTCATTGACGCTGGGGGTGCCAGATGCCTGGGGGGGTGGTCAGGTGGTGTGAGTTAGACCCCTAGTCAGACAGACAGGGACCTCTGTGGAATGAGGGGCACATTGTGTTTGAGGTGTGGGGGAATGGTTGGAAGGGCAAGTTCTCACCAAAAACCCCAGAAGCAGTGGGGTCATGGTCAGTTGCCAGGCTGTGGCTCGTGGCCATCCTGATGCACTCTGCCAGTGTGAGTGGACGCCGGCTCTTCCCTGAGTTGGGCATGTGCCCTTTGTGGGAACCCCAGACTCTGGTGCACTTGTTCTGACCACAAAGATGGGGGGTGCTGGCTGGGGTTTTCTCTTCCATTCTGTCTCTCCCCCCAATAAACAAATTGGAGTTGGGGGTGAGGTGCACGGTCTTGTTGAGACACTTTCCAGAACTGTGGATAGAGAGAGGCAGGGATGTAGAAGTTCTTCCCTGGAGCCCAGGGACACCCCTAAGCCCCTGGAGCAGCTTGGCCCCTGCTCTTGGTTCCTGCTCCTGCTTCCTTTGGCCCTGGGCTCTGAGGCCTACTCTGACCCCACTTCAGGCATGAAATCTGTGCTGGGGGCACCCCCTTCCTCTACTATTCTGACTTGCCAGAGGAAGGAGGGTCTGAGATGTCTCAGTGTTAAGAAAGAGAAGCTCCATTGAAGGTTGGGGGGGCATCCTGGTCATCTTCTGGGGGGCACTCTCCATGGCTCAGACTGTCATACATTTTGGAGTCGGGCCTGATCAGACCACGGACTGCCCTTCTTGGGGATCCTTGTGCCTCCATGCCTTGATAACCCTGACCCCTAGGTTAGCAGGCTTAGATCCATGCAGGATGGTGGGAGGAGGTGGGAGCAATGAGGCCCTGGCCACTGAGGCTTCTTCAGCCCACTGTGGGCAGCATCTGGGCGATGGAGCAGGGACAAGTTAAGAGAAGAGAGGGTGCTGGGGTTAGACTGGGAGCATGATCGGCCCCTCTGCTCCCCTGGCTTGTATAGACATGGGACCTTGCTCCTGGGCTGTCTCCTGCCACCATGCTCCTGGAACTTTGTCCCTTCTTTGAGGTAAGCACTCGAGGTGCCACCTTAAGACTAGAATGAGGAGGAGGCTGGCCTCGGCCTTGGGGCTTACTTTGGAATGAGAGTACGATGCCGGCTGGCATGTGGACAGACCCAGGGCATCAGAAGCCTGTTCTTGAGTTCTTGGGGTACATTGAGTCCCCCCAGAATTTCGATATTTTTATCATGGTTCATTAGTAGGAGGGCTGAGGCTGCAGCTTGGGGCATCAGGGGCCCCAGGGTGGCCTTCTCCACTTCTCTGTCCGAGTCACTGCACCCTTTCTCCTGGTTCTGCTTTCCTCTCTCTGACTGCTTGTATCTCAGATCCGGCCGTTACCCAGAGTTGGGGTGCATCACGTTTGTCCTCTTTTCTCTTGCTATTGAGATATCACAAAGGAAGGGCTAAAAAGAAGTCTTCATTGCAAGACAAAAAACAGAGAAGGGGCTTGTCTATGCCCCCCTCAGCCCTAACTTGCTGTCTGCTGGCATCTGCTGCTGACCGGAAGGACTGTCCTGACCCAGAGAAGATGGGCTTGCGTTTCCAGGAGACATTGGGGTTATCTAAGTTCCCTAGACACTTTCCTGCCTCCTTCTCCTGAGATTCTGGGTCTAGCTCATTGCCCTGGGGGCAGGAGGCTGAAAGGCTGGGTGGGGGAGAGCAGGGTGCAGGGTTATTTACCTGGGAGGGTGGTGAGGAGAGAGGCCCCTCCTCTTGGTCTTTGCCCTTTTCTCCTTCCTTTCTCTTTCTCTTCTCTTTCTTCTCTTCCTCCTTCCTCTTCCCCTCTCCCTGCTCCCTCCTCCTTCCTCCTCCCTTCTCCCCCTCCCCACCACCCCAGGGCTTGGTGTGAGTGCTCCCAGGCAGGCCTTAGTACAGGGCTACCAGCTGGAACATCGTAGGCATTTCCTTTGCAGTCTGAAGGATGTGTCTTTGTTCTTTTAGGAGTGGGTTCTTAGAGGAGTCTTTAATAGAATTTCCCTCTGTTCTGACATTTCCCCCCCCCCCCCCCCCCCCCCCCCAGAAGAGGACCAGCTACAAAAATTGCCTTCCCAGCCCCTCTCCCAGGGTCTTGGCTCAGTGTGACCAGTGACCATGATAAGGCCCTGCCCTCCTGCCTAGGGTCCAGGGGTGGATGGTTGATCAGAGAGGGAAGCCCCAACTTCCTTGACCCCCTGGGCTTCCCTCTTCTTCCTTTCTCTCCCTCTGCCCTGAACTTGGAGGCAGCTGTGGGTCCTGTGGACATGGGGCTGGGACTGGACTTAGGAAGATCAAGTTCAAATCCCGCCACAGACGCTTGCCCACTGAGTGAGCTGGGCCAGTTGCTTCACAGCTTGCTGTCTGCCTCTGTTTCCTCACAGGGATAATCCCAGTCCCTCCCTCCCACCATCCTTGGTGGACCCTGCTCTTCTTCTGGGCCTGCTGGACTCTCCCTTTGGGTCTGTCCTCACCCTGTGGCTGCATCAGCCCCCATTGATCCTCCCAGGCTTCTTTGTCCTTTCTACTCCATTCCTAGAGCTTGGTTTGTTTAGGCTTTGTTTCCTGTTCTCTGTTGTCACACAAAATGCCGCTTGAAGTATTTGGGTGGGTTTGGGGTCTAGTCCCAGGCTTGGACTTCCCAAGCCCAGGGGTATGGATGTTCGAGTCTTTTTCTTTGCAGAATTCCATGTTCCTTTCCAGAATGGTCGGGCTGCTTCACAGCTCCACCAATAATGCATCAGTGCCTCTCAGCTGGGCAGAGATGAACTGGTTCAGGTGACAGGCCTGATGCCTTGTACCCTTTGCCCTTTATGGCTCTCCCCCAAAATTGCAATCATTTACTTGGAGCTGATTTCAGAGGATTCCTTCGAGAGAGTGGAAAGAAGGACTAGGGACCATAAAAAGGCCCCGGTGGTTTCCTTGGGCACAAACCTCAGATTCAGTGTCCCCATCTTCCGCTGTCTCCAGATCGTCTATTTTTGCCTTGGTAACACCGCGTGATTGAAGTGAACTGCGCCTGTGGGCGGTCGTGTAAACTGTGTTTTTCACATAGGAACACTTCTGGGAAAGGTCGGGGAGGGGGGGGTCACAGCAAGGTCGGAATCTGGCTAATGTCAAAAATCCTTCTCCGGAGAACTGAAGCCAAGATGGATTCTCTACTTTTCCTGAGCCTCCTTCCTCCAGGACAGTGATTTCTCCTATCCTACCCACCCCCACTGGGGACAGATTTCTGGGGCTGGAGATGGGGTGGTCTGAGCTGTTTCACATTCTTTGAAGCTCTCAGTAGAAGGCCTGGTTGGTTTTGGGGGACTATGCTTGAAGGCTCTAGGGGGCGAGAGGTAGTCTGAGCTGCCTCACATTTTCGGAAGCTCTGGGTAGAAGGCTCCTCAGGTTTTTGAGGCAGGGAGGCTGTGAATCAACCTTTGGGGGGGCCCTCCCAACAGACAAGGGCACCCGTGACGCAGCCTATCTGATTTCCTGTTCTGTGCTCCCAGGAGCTTCTATGAGCTCTGGACAGTCTGAGTCTTGCTGGCTAGCAATCCGTCAAGACTGTTTATTCTGGGACCGTCTGCTCCTTTTCTGTGAGGGTTCTGGGGTTTTGTGTGGGAGCCCTCATTGGAGCCTTGCTTGGCAGAGACAGAGAGAGCCCTGATCCTCTGGTGATGGAAGGGAAGGCAGAACTGGGCCATGTCACTGATTAGCTGGATTGTCCACACTTGGAGGCCTAGAGCGTTTCCTGACCTCCGAAAGCGACCCTTGCAGGGACTCTTTGGCAATCATCGAGGCAGCGCTCTGTCCTGACCTTCCTGACTCAGGCTGATATTCTCTTGCGTTGCTAGTGTTAGTTCCAGACGCAGTTCAACATCTGCCCAGTGCCTTCACTGGTTTTCTTCTTGTAGAAATAGTCCAGAAAGAAGAAGGGGATATAGAAGAAAAGGAAAAGTTGGAAGAGGAGGGATAGTTTAGTAGAGGTGGTACTCTCTCCAGAGTCAGGAGGACCTTTATTCTGATCTAGGTGGGGGACCCTGGGTCACTTGCTTGGTCACTGCCTCAGTTTTCTCAAATGGAAAATGGGCATAATAATTACACTTACTTTCTAGGATCATCATGAGGATAAAATGAAAGAATACTTATAAAGGATTTTATAAACCCATAATACGGCAATAAATAAACACTAGCTCTTCTCCATTTGACAGTATGTGTAACCATCCACACCCCTAGGCCTCCACATTCTCAACAAAAGAAAGGAGGTCTATTTTCTCTTATTGTTTTCAAGGTCAAGATTAGTCATTCATCATCTGTAAAAGTTTCGGGTTTTTTTAAGTTACATTGTAGTCCTCCTGTCTCTTCTTTTTCTAATTCCCTTGACTTCACTTTTTTGTATTTGTCACTTGTTCCAGGGCCGGACAATCTCATCATGTTCTTCTACCACAAATTGTTTAATATTTCCTTAGTTGATTTTCATGAAGGTTTTGTTTAGATAAGGAAAGAAATATTTCAAAGAAGAAAGGGAGTCAGTGACTGAATGCTAGGGGCCCTCCCAGGAGAGTTAGCAGGAGCTGCCTGAGAGGCACTTTGTTTCTGGCTTTGTATCCCCAAGTGGATGGGCTTCTCATAATCACTTTGGGGTTGGTTTTTGGAGCAAGAAAATTGCCCAGTCACACAGCTAGTAAGTGTATCTGAGACCAAATTTGAACTCATCCCCTCCTGCCTCTTGGGCCAGTGTTCTGTCCACTGTACCACTGAGCTGCCTCCATAATAATCCAAGCTTATTAAATCAAATCAAATTACCCAGTGGATTTACTCAACATAGAATGCCACCTACCTTGTCATCTTCCCAGAAGCTCCCAAGGAAGAGGAACAAACGCCTCTCAAATGGTTTTCGGTTTTGCTTTTCTGTCTTACCTCCCCCGCCCCCCCTCCCCGCCCCAAACCTCATTTTCTCTCATGTGCTGCAATTCTCTTTGGATTGAATTTCCTTTTTTTCTTCTACTAGTCTGGCTAGTGGAATTAATATTTATGATTATAAAATAAAAACTAAGCTACAAAAAAAAAGGTACTGGAGTGATTTGCCATTTCCTTCTCCAGCCCATTTTACAGTTGAAGAAACTGAGGCAAATAGGGTGAGGTGATTGACTCAGGGTTACACAGTGTTTGAGACTGTATTTGAACTTAGAACTCCCTGACTTCAGGCCTGGATCTCTATCCACTGAACCACCTGGCTACCCCGTGGGAGAAGGGGATGGTGTCAAACTCTACCTTTCCACTCGAGTTGCAGATGGCTGGATAAGGTCCTGAGGTCAGGTAGGCCAGAGGAGGGATGGAGGGAAGAGGGTGTTGTTTCCCTTTGCTCATGCCCCTCACTCCCCCAACCTCCGTGCAGAGTGGTTGCCTGGATTTCAAAACAAGGACAAACGTTGGCCCATGATCACCTTTCCACTTTCTCTCCAGTGTCTGCTGGGAGCTCACGTCTCTTTTGTAGGCCAGGCTGGGGAGGGGCTCGGGTCATTGTGGCTGCCAGAAATCTGGTGGAAAATCTTTGTAGGCCCCAGCACCGTTGCCAGCTTTGCTTTTCACCATTCCCTGCAGCTGGAGTCATCAGGGCCCTTGATGAGCTGGTTGGGATGTACTTTTAGTGTGTTCCAAGGGTTCTCCACCCAAGAGGGTTCCAGAGAAGGTGGCTGGTGGAGTCTCTCCATGGGCAGAAGAAAGAAGAGGGATGCCAGGCAGGAAGATCCAGCCCCTGTCCTTGATTTTTAAATCAAGTGTCAGACCATGGTTTTCTTGGGGCCTGGTGGCGCCTCCCAGTCTTTTCTGGGTTGGTAGGTCCCTAGAGTTCCTGTCTTGGCCTTCTGGGCCAACCCTCCTGCTAGGATGCCTGGTGGTGGTGGCAGGGTGGGATCATGGGCGATGGGTTCTTTCCAAGTCTGGCTCTCCTGACTCTCTTTTGCTCGGAAGTGATTTAAAAGTTCTCGGGATGCCTTTGGTTTGTTTTTGAAGGCCTGGCGAACAATGCCCCGACACATTTGACCACTGAGAGCTTGTGTCGGCCAGGATATCTGGGGCAGAATATTTTCTGTGTTTTGGGGAAACTGGAGAGGTGACTATGGAAGGCCAGAATGTTCATGGGGAAGGAAGCCCCGGTGGCGGGCTGTTAAGGGGAATGAGAAATCCTGTTGTGTTGGGGCAGCTAGGTGGTGCAGTGGATAAAGCACTGGCCCTGGAGTCAGGTGTACCTGGGTTCAAATCTGGTCTCAAACACTTAATAATTACCTAGCTGTGTGGCTTTGAGCAAGCCACTTAACCCCATTTGCCTTGCAAAAAAAAAAAACCCTAAAAAAAAAATTGTTGTGGGCCACCGAGAAGGTGTGATTTGGCTCATTTCAGTGTCCTCTGAGAAGGCCTCTCTTTGACCTGTAAGCATGCGCTTTTTCCTTGAACTGCCTGGATGAGGACTACCAGGGTGCAGACAGCACGGGCTTTGGTGCTGGGAGTCTCCCGGGTTTTTGGGCCAGGAGACTCAGCATGTTTGGGAGTGGCCTCTGGTCCAGGGATGTGGAGTGTGCTAAATGGAGGAATGGCAAAATTAGCCTTTTGGTTTGTGTCTCTCTCTAGATTTTTTTCTTCTTTTGTGTTTTTAAAAATCTTTGTCTTTATTAATGATGACTCAGTAAAAAAACAAGATGGGGAATCCAACTAACTCAAGATGGGAAATTTTGACCCAGTTCTGGCTTTTCCTCCCCTGGCCTACTGATCACACACCCACTGAGTTGCAGCCTCAGCAGCCTGACCTGGGATGCTCCCTCTCAGGTCCTACATACAGTATGCTGTATCTTACGGGTGAAGGGCATTGTATCCGGGCCTCAGTGACATCACAGCAGCAGATCTGACGACTATGTGGTCAGATGACCGTGGGGCCCCTGTGTCCCTGGTGCTTCCTCCTCACAAAGCTGTGATCTTGGGGTAGCTGACCGCTGCCCAGACATCTCAGCAACCTGACTCTAGTGATGTGCTTTCCCCTCATGATTTGAGCTGAGCTGTCATCCTCCTGTGGAGGAGAAAACAGAGGGGCCTTGGGTAGGTGGGCCAAGGCCCTGTCGAACATCAGTGCCAAAGGAAGCATTTGAACTCGGAGCTCATCACTCTGAGTGTGTCTTCTATGCTGCCTTCTTGTCCAATGCCCGGTGGTCCTGAAAGTAACTTCCCCTTCCCCCAAGAGACCACCTCCCTGGGTCCTCACAGAGGACGTTGACTGGAGACGGTGAGGAGAGGAGAGGGGCCTGGAGAAGAGCAAGAGGAAGCTTGCTGGGCTTGGGACCTGGGCTCCCAGCTCTCTCCTTGGCCCTGGGTGTGCCTCGGTTTCTGCCCAGAAGCGGAGCAGTATTGGCCCTTTGGAGGTTGTGTGGAGATCTGTGGCATCTGGAGCAGCCATTTGTGAGAATAGGGTCCTGCTGAGCTCTGCGACTTCCTTCCTGGGGCCGGGAGGCAACCTCTGGGTGGGCCAGCGGCCTCTGTTCCTGCCTCTGATGCTCTGGCAGCAAGGAGACAAGTCCCTTCCCCTGGGCCTAGGTTCCTTCTGTCCCCTGGCAAGCTGGCTGTCCTTTATGCCTCTTCCAGGGTTGTGAGGCTGGGAGGGAAGGGACTGCAGAAGGGCCAGAGTCTGTGACTCTCCTCATTTAAACAGACTTTTAAAAACTAGAGCCTTGGGCCTAACCCCACATTGGCCTCCTTGCTCCTCACTCACAGAACTGGTTTATTTTGGTGCAGCAGTTGGCAGCTTGCAGTGGGTGAGCATAACACAGCACCAGGTGGCTTCCTGGGCTTGGGGGGGGGTGTTGTTCTCAGCCTGTGTCTTTGGGGGTGGCCTGGCCCCTTCCCTGCCCCCCATGCTTATCTGGAAGAGTGGGACCTGGGAGCCCCTCAGCCTTAGAGGGAGTCCTTGGTGCATGTGTGGGAGCATGTGTGTATACGTATATGCGGGTGAATGTGTGTGAGTTGTACATGTGTGTGGTATGTAGGTGCACTGCACGACTGAGCGCACGTGTGTCTATTGTATGTGCTGTGTGTGTATGCACATAGGTACAGACACGCCACTGTCACGCATGTGCATCATACACATTCAAGCATGTGTGTGGGTGCACACATGTTTGTGAGTGTGCACAGATCTCTGTTGTGTGTACACGTGTGTGTGGTGCATACATGTGTGACTGAGTGAATGGGTTTGTGTTGCTTGACCTGCCAGCCATTCCCAGCCTGGCCCAGCCTAGGCTCCATCCCGCTTGCACTTGTCTCCTTCCTGGACCCAGCCTTAGAACCCTAGGAGTTGCTCCCCATTCTCTGCTGACCAGTCTGGTGTTCTTGGCCATCTCTGACTTTCCTGGCTGAGGTCTGACTGGTGGTTTGGTCATCCTTAGACTGGAAGACGTATCCTGGGACTTCTGTGGATGTGACCTTTCCCCGTGCCTCAGTTTCCTCCTGATGGAGACCCTGGAGGCTGTTATCCAGAGCTCTTGCCTGGGAGCCTGTAAGACCCAGGAGCAGATGTTAAGACTGAGCCCCTAGGGGTCTTCTGCCCCTCCTCTGACCTGGTCTGAGAGATCTAGCAGCTCTTCCCCTGTGGCCCCCATCCTGGTTGGGTGGGGAGCTGGCTCAGTCCACACGGCCTCCTTGGCCAGCCTGGGTGGGCCATTGCTGTCATCTCCCTGCCTTCTGGATCAGTGGGGTCCCCGCTAGGAGGCTGTACAGCCTGTGGGCAAAGATGGGGGCAGGGGGGGCCTCAGCAGGATTTTTGAGGCTATTACCAAGCAAAGTCAATTAAGGAGTGATTCCCTGGTCCCCCCCCCCCCCCATTCCCAATTGTGCAGAAGGAACACAATCCCAGTGGGGAGTGGCTGGGGGAGGGAGGGGACTTAGACTTGAAGTTAGGCAGGAAATGACTTGCCTCTGGTGGAAAGGCCTGGGAGTCCACACTCAGCCCTGGCCTCTTCACATTTCAGTCTTTTGGTCAGAGACTAGATGACATGAATCCACCTTGCCGATGACACAGGGCTAGGAAAATGGCAGGATCCCTGAACTGGAAGCAGCAGAAGATCTAGGACTGTGAGTGGATCACCAGCTTAGTGTGCTCCTGTCGTGTCGTCTGGTGACTAGAGAGCTTATTTGGGAGGCCATGGCATTTGTGCTTATTCTGCGTCCACTCCTTTTACGTGTTGGTCTTCTCTCCGTCATATGTACAGACTGTAATATCTTCGGTAATGACTTCAAATGTGCTGAGGGATTTCCTTGTGTTTGGTGGGAGCCTGGAGTGGAAGTGGGGCCTTTGCCCTGAGAAGCTTTGCCTTCCGGGGTCTTGACTCTCAACAGACTTTGTCCCCTGATAAATGTAGGGAACTCACCCTACACCTGCCTTCCTGGTTTCCATCCTCTTAGCTTTGGGCACCAAGTGGGTGACATCTGAGCTTCCAGGGCCCCTAAGAACTGGCCTGGCTCTCTCTTCCTCTCTTGCCTCCCCCAGCCTGAGCCAGAAGATGCTGTATCTGCCCGCTCTGGGAGCCGGGTTTGGTGCCTCTTGGGGAGCTGGAAAGGCTTCCTGGGGGCGGTTGAGGATAAGACGGTGATAATATTGGCTGCCCACCAGTAGGGATAAGGCCCTGATTCCCTCTCTTGACCCAGGGGTGCTGGAAGGGGCCACAAGTGAAGTCCCTCCTGCCCCGGCGTGGTATCTCCTGCCCTTCTCTTGCGTCAGTGTCTAGGCTCTGACTTCTAGTTTCCCTCTTGAATGTCAGCCAGGCCCCAGGGTGCACAGACAGCTTTGTGAGACTCAAGGAGGATGGTGGGTAAAAACAAGAATAAAGGCGCTTCAGATGACAGAAATCTTCCCCGGATGTCACCTTGGAGCTTCAGTAAATATGAGGAGGCCTGGAGCAGGGGCCCCCGTGCCACAGATGCACAGGAGCTCAGGGTGGGGGTGGGGATCCCTCCACTAGCTTGTCAATCTGGAGACCTCTCGCTTGGCAGGGATGGGTAGAGGCCAGCCTCAGACCTTTGGCCTTTACATCTTTTCTTGATATCCACTGATGGTTGTTGTTCAGTTGTGTCTGATTCCTCATGACCCTATTTTCTTGGCAGATATCCTGGAGGGGTTTGCCAATCCTTTCTTCAGTTCATTTTACAGTTGAGGAAACTGAGGCAGACAGTGTGAAGTGACTTGTTCAGGGATACCTAACTTGTAAAGGTTCTGAGGTGGGATTTGAACTCGGGATGCTGTGTCTTCCTGACTTTAGGCCCGGCCCTCCAGGCTCTGTGCCCCCCCCACCCCAGCTAGAGTATGCTCCATCGCAAAGTCCCATCAGTTCTTCCTTTCACCCCCATTTTGTCCTAATGACTTCCACCTGGAGCATGCACATATGGTGGGCACATGTTTATCTTTGTAGACCGACCAGATAGAGGATGACTACCTCCTCCCCCGAGACGCCCTGTCTGGGCCACCTCAGTCCTGGCATGTGTGACCATAGAGTTGGTCTGGTTGTCATGAGTCTAGCCTTTGTACAACCCTCCAGGGACCAGGATTCACATCCAAGGCCCCATGACAGTATTCTTTCCACTGGAATGGGAACCAAAATAGTGACCTTATCGGGGACCAAGCTGCCAAGAATGGGGACGAGGGTAAATAATCCTTGGCTTAGAGGAAGACTGGAGCACATTGGAGCGGAGAAGACTTTGGAGTTGGTGCCCTGGCTTTGACATCAGCACCCCGACTTTGGCATTAGCACCCCAACTCTTGGGGAAGACTAGAGCACGCTGGAGTGGAGAAGAGCCCGGACTTTGGCCATCGGCACCCCAAGTCAGCCACGGCAACGGGAACAGCTTCCCTCCACCTTCCTAACAGCGACACATTTAAAATCCATGAAGGAACGACTATGATGAGGCAGGAGCCATGTTTGGGTCCCTTGCTGCTTCGTTGTCTTTAATCAGATTTTCCACGATCGCTTACTGCTTTTTCTTCGCTTAATTGATTTCTCTGCAGCTTAGAAGATGTTGCTGTATTACAGGCAGGGATGTCATGCCTGGTGGCTCCAAGATGGCAGTCAGACCCTGAGCAGCAGATACTGGGTGGCCCTGGCATCACGGCCTTTTAAATGGTGGCTTCTTCGCCATGAGTGTGTGAGTTGCCAAGATCACGGTCTCTTTGTGTATGGGGCTGTCACCACACCTTACTCTGTCCTCTTGAGACCCAGCTGTTATCCTTGGCTCCCCAAAATGAAGCAAAGACAGGCCTCAAAGGCTTGGGCCTGGGGTCGAGTCCTGCTTGATTCTGCTTGTTGCTGAGTGACCTTGGAGAAGTCATTGAAACTTCCTCTATGGTGAAATTCTCTGGCCTTTACCACCCCCGCCCCCAGTCCTTTGACTTCCATCATGCCCCTGTTGTTACCACTAGTGACAGCAGACTCTCTGAGGGGAAGATGGGAGACTTTGTCTCTTCCTCTCTCCTCCTTTTCTTTCTCTTCCTCCATCTCTCTCTGTCTCTGTCTCTGACTCTCTCTCTCACTCTCTTGCTCTCTGACTCTTTGCTCTCACTTAGAGAGAAAATCCTTTTACAGGATATAAATGACCATAGAGGATACAAATGAGACTCAGGATGCTGAATCCTTGCCCAGGGTCTCCAGGCAGTATCTGAGGTGGGAGCCAGGCCTGGGGTGGGCTGCCAGAGCTAAGGGGGGGCTGGAAGGGAGAGAGGCAGACTCCTCTCCTTGTCATTGCTGGCCGTCACCTTTGGGGTCATATAGATCACATTTTCAGAGCCTGCTGTTCTTTTCCTGCATACTGTATACAGTAGGTGCCTAATAAATGCTGCTGCCTGACACTTGTCCAGCTCTGATGAGACCTCAGGAAAGTTGGGGGAAGGGCGGAGGTTCAGAACCTCCCATTCCTGGAGGAAGGCAATGTGGGATGCACATGAGGAAGCTTTCCATAGCTTGGGGAAAATGGGTCACTGAGGTCTCCTTGCTGTCTTGGGACCTTTGGAGCACCACTGCCTGTGGAGGGCCAGGGCAAAAGGGCCCCTCTTCTCACACTTGCTCCAGGGATGTAAGATGCCTCTTTCTTAGCTATTCTTGGGCCAACGTATCTTTCCCCTAATTCACCTGACCATGACTTCATGGTTTCGGCCCTCGAGGATGCCTGCCCAGGCCTAAGTGCACCTCTTTGTAGCCTGGCTGTGGGGCCCTCTGGGCTCTTGGTCTTGTCAGCCTCCCCTCCCCTCCCTCTTTCTTCTGACGCACCCAGCATGTCACTGATCCTGTGGCAGCCATCCTGGGGAGAGGGGCCTTGGTTCATATCTCTGAGAGTGGGGAGAGGTCTCTGTAGTCATTCCCATTCAAGAGAGAGCTGATGGTGGCTTGGCTGCCTTCCCCTTTCTCTGCTTCTGAATTTAAACATTTGTCTTGGCTCCTTGGCTGAGGCCCGTTCCAAGCTGAATGTTGACAGCACCCTCCTCTTCAAAGACATGATGAGTTGCAGAATGTTCTGGGTGCTTGGGATGTCCCAGCTGGACAGGAGGATGTTCAGCCAAGCCCAAGGCCTGTGAGCTCGGTCCATTCCCAGTGGTGGGGCAGAGAGGCTGATGGGATGACCAGGCCTCTGCTCCTGATTGGGAGCTGCTTCTGGGCCCAGCAGAGGGTGGGCAGTGAGGGCAGCCCCCAGACCCCAAGGACTCCGTGGAGCCTCCGGAGTGCAGGAAATGGAGGCCCTGGACGAGGTGGTGACCCCTGCTCAGGGACGCACTGCTCCAAATTTCCAGCAGGATTTGGAGCCAGGTCTGGGCTTCTGTTGCTGACCCACAGACTGCAGGACCTCCTGCCAGTCTGGCCACATGATGACTCCCTTCAGCCAGGCCCCTTCCTGTACTCTTAGAATCAAAGAGAAGGGGCTTCTGGGGCTCCAGTGTAGTCCCTGCTCTCTATGTTGTGGAAGGAAAGGCTGGTAAGGCTGTATGAGGTGACTAGGCTAAGCAGCTTCATCCTCCCCATGGCCATGGAGCTGCTTCTGCTTCGGCTCAGTAGTCCTAGGCCCAACTAGAGACACAGTGCCTGGGCTTCAGGATGCTGGCTTCTATGAGGTAGCCTTGGGGGAAGGGGTAATCTCCCCTAGGGTCCTGAAAAGGTGGGGTGTTCTTTGTAACAAAATCCCTGTTTTCACTCATTACCTTGGCATGAGCACCTGCACGTTAATGCAAAGGGTCTCAGTCTCCCAAACTCTCACCAGGTTCTTCCCTCCTTCCTTCCCTCCCTCCCTCCTTCCTTACCTCTTTTCTTTTTTTCCTCCTCTTTTTATTTCCCTCCCTCTGTTCTCTTCTTCCTTTTCTCCTTCCTTTCTTTTCTTCTCCCTCTCCCTGTTTCCTTCCATCCACAGAAGGCAGATCTGTGATCAAACAGTTAAATTCCTGGGGAGCTCTTATTTAAAGTTTTCACCTAGTAAATCCTTTAGAAAATGCCAATAAATCTCCCCCAGTTGATCTTTTTGTAAGTTCAGATGATGGGGTTTCTTGCCGGGGAGCAAGCATGGTTTCTGGCAGGTTCCTGCTTGTCCGGCAGCCTATTAATAGAAGGCTCCCAGCATGACAGATGACACTTGGCTGATGAGCATTGCCTTGATGTGGACAGCGGCTGAGGGACTTCATCTGCTGGCTTGCTCCTGTCATTCTCTGAGCTAGAAAGGCGGGGCTCTCTCCTGGATGTTGAGAGCTTGCAGGGGGCAGGCACCATGACTGACTTCCCTCTCTCCTTTTCTTGGGGAGAGCTCCTTCACTTGTGATGACAAAACAGACCCATGAAGGGAAGCATCTTGCCAAGGGTCACATAGGTGGGATAAGGGTTAATTCAGAACTTGAACCCAGATCCTTGGACTATCCTTTGCTGTACTTCCCTTGTAGAATAAATGAGTATTGGTGCTTCCTTCCTCACCCTTTCCAAGTACTAGACAGATTGGAGGGCAACCTTCCATGAAAACATCCTTCTTTTCTCCGGCCCTGGGGAGGGACCATCCTCAGCCGACCTGGAATGCTTGCCCTAGGCTGATGCCAGGAACTAGACCTGTGAAAGAAGAACAGCTGCCCTGATCTGCCAGGCCTTTGAGAGGCTGTAGTGGGGTGGCCCTAAATCACCAGGACCCTTGGCATGGTCTTGAGGCATGGATACTCCAGGGAGGAGTGTGTGCTAGGGAGGTGGGAGGGTCCCTCCAGGAGTCAAGCAGCTTTTTGACTGTTTTTGGTGGGCGTTTCTTTCATTGGAGGTGATCTGGAGGGGACTGGGCAGCCTCCCCTCCAGCTGCTGGTTTAGGGACTGATCATCAGACACAGAAAAGGGCCTTCCAGGGAGGCAATGACCTCCTAACCTAGGGCAGGGCCTCTTAGTAAGCTTCTGCCCCCCCCCCCCCCATGTAAACCAGCCTTTGGTTTACTATGGTTTCTAGAGCAGAGGAAGGAGGCGGGAGGAAAGGCACCTTCCCTCAGGCTCTCAGCAGGAAGGAGTGAAGACTCTGTCCCCAGGATGGCCAGACCTTCGGGGGGGGGGGGGCTGGAGCCCCTGGCTTTTCCTGATATCTCTCACAGGGTCAGTCCCTGCCCTTGGGGATGGAGCTGCTGGTTGTCCACCTAGGTCCAGAGAGGGGCATGACTGTTGGTCATCTGCAGGGTTGTGTGTTTGGGGCTAAGCCCCTCCCCGGTCAGGGATGCCAGGTTGGAGGACCTTGGTATGAGCAATCCGGAGAAGGGGTGGCCTTGGGAGTGAGCGAGGTCTGAAAAGCCATCCAGTGGAGCAGCAGGTTCAGGAGCTTGGGGTCCCTTGCAGAGTCTGCAGGAGAGCCATCATAGGGTGGAGTGGGCAGCTCTGGGAGGCATTGAGCTTCCTGGCACTGGCATCTGTAGCATGATAGAAGGGATTTCTCTTCTCATGTGGGTTAGATGAGGTAAACCTCCCTGAGCCTGGCCTCTGGGCTCAGTCTGGAGGTACAAGGAAACAGCCTCTCCCCAACACATGCTAGCATGTCCCAGAGGATAGGCACAACATGGTGGATAGAAAGGAGGCTGGGAACCAGGTCAAATGAGGTCAGAGTCAGTACAATCAGGACAGACTTCCTGGTGGAGTTCTTGGTGAGGGACAGCAAAGAGGTCCCTTTGGCTGGAGCAGGGAGGATGTGAAGGGAACCTCAAAGGCAGAGGGAGCCAGTGAAGCCTCTTGAGCTGCAGAGTCACTGCCAGCATTGCACTTGCCACTGTGGTTTGACCTACTTTCTTGTTTAAGCAGATTTTTTTGTAGGTACCTTTTCTGTTTCCATTCCCTGTCCCTCCCAGTGTAGCCCTCTCCCCCAAGCCTGACTTTCCATGCAAGTGCCCTCTCTGCCAAGAGAGGGAGGGGAGCCTCTTCCTGGGGTAGACCTGGCTTCTTGGATGCCAGCATGGTCCCTGGGCAGGCTGTTGACACTACCTCCTGCTGCCTTCCCTGGCCTCACATCCATCTTTTCTTACAGTACAGGAATATGGCTGGACAGTCATATATTAGTTTGTTCGGCTGTTCCCCCCAATGGAAGGGAAATCTTGTTTTCTACTGCTTTACCACTGCAAAAAGTGTTGGTGTTTCTGGGATGGAGGTGTTGCCATGAGACGTTTTGGTCACAGGTGATGGACATTTCCCCGATTGTCTCGTATTCCCTGGTTTGACTTGGACATTCACATCTCCATTTGGAGCTTAGTGTGGTGGGTGGTATGAGATTCTTTTGTTATTTTTTGCTTTTTTTTTTAGAAAGATTTCATTTTGAGTTTTATAATTTTTCCCCCATTCTTGCTTGCCTCCCCCCACCCCCCCCCAAAGAAGGCAATCTGTTAGTGTTTACATTGGTTCCATGGTCTACGTTGATCTAAGTTGAATGTGATGAGAGAGAAATCATATCCTTAAGGAAGAAAAATAAAGTATAAAAGATAGCAAGATCAGACAATAAGATATCAGGTTTATTTCTAAATTGGTAATAGTCCTTGGTCTTTGTTCAAACTCCACAATTCTTTCTCTGGATACAGGTGGTATTCTCCATTGTAGACAGCCTCAAATTGTCCCTGATTGTTGCACTGATGGAATGAGCGAGTCCATCAAGTTTGATCATCACCTCCATGTTGCTGTTAGGGTGTACAATGGTTTTTCTGGTTCTGCTCATCTCACTCAGCATTAGTTCATGCAAATCCCTCCAGGCTTCCCTGAAATCCTGTCTCTCCTGGTTTCTAATAGAACAATAGTGTTCCATGACATACATATACCAGTTTGCCAAGCCATTCCCCAATTGAAGGGCATTCACTTAATTTCCAATTTTTTGCCAGGATGGTATGAGATTCTTGTCTAACTCCAACTTCTGCCAAGCTCCTCTCAAGTGTTCCCAGCAGTTCTTCGAGTTTTCCAAATTGGTGGGATCTAGGTTTTGCTGATTAGTTCTCTCACCCATCCATCCAAGCCAGGAAGAAATTGCTTTGAGTATTCCTGCCTTGTTGTTTAAATTGAGACAGTTTCTTTATATATGTTTCTGTGTGTGTGTGTGTGTGTGTGTGTGTGTGTGTGTGTGTGTATAGTTTGTTTTCCAGTTCTATACAATAGTAGTTTCTACCTTTCCGTTTTGTAATGTTTTGAATTTTACTATTTTCCCCCTCTCACAGAAGATGGGCTGATAATCTTTTCATTATTTCCATGCTATACATTGATCAAAATTGAATGTATTGAGAGAAAAATCATCTCCTTGGGGAAGAAGGAAAATATTGGAGATAACAAAATTATGTAGTACATAAGACAACTTTTTTAAAAAAAAATTGAAGGTATAGTCCTTGGTCTTTATTCAAACTCCACAATTCTTTCTCTGGATACAGATGGTATTCTCCATCACAGACAGCCCCAAATTGTCCCTGATTGTTGCATTGATGGAATGAGTGAGTCCATCAAGGTTGACCACCACCCCCATGTTGCTGTTAGAATGTACCATGGTTCTGCTCATCTCTTTGAGGCAGTTTCATTGTAATTTACCCCTTTATGCTAACTTAGAAAAAATTTTCCCTAGAGATTCCAGATCCTTTTTCTTCAAATTGCATTTTATTATTTCTTTCTGTGAAAACATTCCTGTGACTTCATTTCTAAAATATAGAGAACCGAGTCAAATTTATAACAATATAAGTCATTCCCATTTGATAAATGGTGAAAGAATATGAACAGGCTGTTTGTAGATGAAGAAATTAAAGCTATCTGTAGTCATATGAAAAACAATGTTCCAAGTTAATTAGAGAAATGTAGTTGATGAATATGAAAGAAAAGGGAAATGATTAATATTGGAAGGAATATGGGAAAACTGGGACACTAATACATTGTTGGTGAAGTTGTGAACTGATCCAGCTATTCTGGAGATCTGAATCTGGTTCCCAAAGAAATCACAATAAAGGAGAAAAGACCCATGTGTGCAAAAATATTTATAGCAACTCTTTTTGTATTGGCAAAAAATTAGAAATTGAGGAGATGCCCAGTATTTGGGGAATGATGAATGTGATGGATTTCTATTATTCTTTAAGAAACCACAAGCAGTCTGATTTCAGAAAAGCCTGAAAAGACTTGCATGGACTGATGAGGAGTGAGGTGAGCAGAACATTGCCCCAAACAGCAACACTGTGCAGTGATGACCTATGATAAACTAGTAGACACTGCAGCAATACAGTGATCAAAGACAGGTTTTTGGTTTTTTTTTAGGTTTTTGCAAGGCAATTGGGGTTAAGTGGCTTGCCCAAGGCCACACAGCTAGGTAATTATTAAGTGTCTGAGACTGGATTTGAGCCCAGGTACTCCTGACTCCCAGGCCGGTGCTTTATCCACTACGTCACCTAACCACCCCTCAAAGACAGTTCTAAAAGACTTGTGATGAAGAATGCCATCCACATCCAGAAAAGGAACTGTGGAGTCTGAATGAAGATCATAGCATGATGTTTTCTACCTTTTTAAATTGGTTTTTTGCTTTTTCCTTCTCTCATGGTTTTTCTCTCTTTTGTTCTGATTCTTCTTTCACAGTGTGACCAATATGGAAATATGTTTAATATGATTGTGTGGAGCTGAGGAAGGGTGGGAGGGAGAAAACTTTACAAGAGTGAATATGAACATTATCTCTACAGGTAATTGTGTAAATAAACATAAAAGATATGTCTTGAAAAAAAAAGAATATTCTTTTGGTAGAGTGATACTTTGGTCTCCCTCGTAAGTCTGTAAGATAGTTTAGGCAGTCTGGGTATTTTTAATACGTTGTTTGATGTTTGTCCTTCATTCTTGAAGATGCCATGACAGCAGGAAGGTCATGTCTTGACAAGCACATGAATTGGATTTGAAGGGGGCTGTACTAAGTTACCAACCTCACTCTCTCCTCCTGAACCATTTGGGTCCAGTGGCCAAATATGAATCTGGATGGCTGGAGATGACCCTGGATGTGAGGCAGTCAGGCTTAAGTGATTGGCCCAAGGTCACATAACTTAAGTTTAAGTAGCTAGTGTTTGAGACTGGATTGAAGCTCCTCTCCAGTCGTCCCCCCCACCCCCCCAGGCCAGTCCTCTATCCACTGTGCTACTTAGCTGCCCCTTAGTACATGATCATGAACTTACAACCCACCTGTGAACCCTGAATATCTTTCCAGTTATGCCAAATTTTCTTCTCTTTAAGGAGTATTTCCTAACAGTTATCAATAGTTTTTAAACAGGCCTTGATTGAGGCAGATTTCCTTTTTTTCTTTTCATGACTTCCTCCTTTGTTTTGTTGATAGTTTATAGAAATGCTCTTGACATTGTTGATTTATTTTTGTATTCTGCTACTCTGCTAAAGCTATTAATTGTTTCAGTTAATTTATTTGCTGATCTCTTGGACAAGGGTTCTCCAAGTGTAGTCTGAGAAACCTTGGGGGGCATCCATGAGACCTTAAGGTCCAACTACATATCTGTGTGAGGTTGAACAGTCTTCATGTACTTCAACCAAAAATATGGTGTAGGACCTGGAGTCAGGATAACCTAAGTTTAAATCTAACTTCAGACAGCTGCGTGACCCTGGGCAAGTCACTTTACTCAATTTGCCTCATTTTCTCATCTGTTAAAGTGAGTTGAGGAAGGAAATGACAAATCATTTTATTTGTTTAGTGTTTTATTTTTCCCTAGATACATACAAATGCAATTTTTAACTTTCATTTTTGATACTTTGAGTTTTGAATTATCTTCCTTCTTCCCCACTTCTCATTGAAAAAGCAAGCTATTGAATGTAGGTTATACATATAGAGTCTTCAAAACATTTTCAAAATAGCCATGCTGTGAAAGAAATACGGGAACCCCCCTCCCAATAAAAAGCCTCAAGGAAAATAAAGAATAAAAAAAATTCTGCTTCACCTTGTCTTCAGTTCTTTCTCTGGGGAAGCCTTTCCGAGTTGTCCAGGATTGGTGTATCACAGCTGCTTGTCTTGTTCTTGCTGCTACTTTGTACGTAATACTTTTTACTTTGTATCAGCTCACGAAGTCTTCTCTGTTGAGAGCGTCCTGCTCATCATTTATTGCAGCAGAGGGCCAGCCATCGTAGCCACACGCCACAGTCCCTTCAGCTATTCCCCAGTGGTTGGGCATCCCCTCAATGTCCAATTCTTTACTGCCAGAAAAGAGCTGCTGGAAATATTTTTGTACTTATCGGTCCTTTTCCTTTCTATTTTTTTTTTTACCTCTTTGAGAATACAGATGTGGTCGTGATATTGCTATGTCAGAGGGTATGCTTGATTTTCTAGCCCTTTGGTCTCCCTAGGGTGCTCTATAGAGTGACTGGATCAGTTCAGAACTCCACCAACAGTGCATCAGTGTCTCATTTTGCCATTCAGCATTTGTCATTTTCCTTTTCCATCTTGTTAACCGTACCTCAGCATTGTTTTAACTCGCATTTCTCCAATCAGTGAGTTAGAGCACTTTTTCATATTGCTGTAGATAACTTTGATTAATTCATCTAAAAACTATTCATATATTTTGATCTTATATCAATTGGGTAATGGCTCTTATTTTTATAAATTTGACTCAGTTCTCTGTATGTTTGAGAAATGAGGCCTTTATAGGAGAAACTTCTTTTCAGTTATTATTGCTTTTCCCCTATATCCTATTTCTCTCTCCCCATCTCTGTTTATTCTATTTTCTTTCTCCTTTCACCCTGCCCCTCCTCAAAAGTGTTTTGCTTCTGACCCCCCCTCTTCTGCCTTCCCTTCTATCACCCCTCCCTGCCCCTTCTCTTATCCCCTTCCCTTCCTACAGTCTTGTAGGTAAGAAGGATTTTTAGACTCAATTGTCACTGACTAAAAGAGTGACTTAATCAAACTGATAGTTGTACCTTGACTGGTAGCTAAGTGGTTCAATCATCAAGTAATCAAATAGCAACT
Source organism: Macrotis lagotis (assembly GCF_037893015.1). Lineage (NCBI taxonomy): Eukaryota > Metazoa > Chordata > Mammalia > Peramelemorphia > Peramelidae > Macrotis > Macrotis lagotis. Next base: position 272,895,532 of record NC_133662.1, on the reverse strand, counting down.
GGTCCTTGGATGGACCAGACATCATACTAAGCACTGAAGATATAGAAAGAGGCAGAAGCCACTCTTTGCCTTTAAAGAACTTAGAGTCAGAGGACAGAACCTGAGTCAGAAAGACCTTAGACACTTATCAGCTTTGTAACTTTGGGAAAATTAATTCCCCTCTATCTGCCTCATCTATATCTTCTCCATCTATAACCAATAGAAAGAGGAAGAGAATAGAGTTTTAAAGTTTGCAGAGTACTTTACAAATATTATCTCATTTGATCCCCACAAACCCTTGGGGAGGTAAGTAATATTGTCCCTCTTTTACAGATGAGGAAACTTAAATGACTTGCCAAGGATCATCTGGCTAGAGGCTACATTTGAACTTTGATCTTCTTGATTCAAGGTCTTGCATTCTATCCACTGATACCTCTTTGGGGACCTCAATAATTTTTTAAGAGTGTGAAAAGATCAAAAAGTTTGAGAATATTCTACTATAGTATATATTCTACTATAGTAGAATATTCTAAGTAAATCATTATGTCATCAGTAAATAGTTTTCTCTCCTTTGTCTTTGGCCTGTCTTTTTTTTTTCTCCTTTTTGTCTTGCTGCTGTTGCTTGGAAGTTCTGTAATCATGTCAAATAACAGAGGGGAAGGGGGAATACCCTTCCTTTGCTCCCATATTTTTTGGGATAGTTTCTAGGGTTTTTTTTTTTCCTGTTACATACAATGCTAGCATTTGGTTTAAAAAAGATGCAGCTTGGGGGTGCAGTAGATGGAGGCTTGGGCTTGTGGTTAGGCAGACCTGAGTTAAAATTCTACCTTAGATGCTAACTAGCAGTGTGACTCTGGCCAAGTCACTTAGCTCACTCAGCCTCAGTTTCCTCATCTCAGGGTTGGAAGTATCAAATGAGCTAACATGTACATCCCTTTGTAAACATTAAAGCTCTATATTAAGGTTAGCTTTTTATTGTTATGAGATATTTATAGCAAAAAGATCATTGTATGGTTATTCTTTATGGAGTTTTTAAGCATGAATTCAGTGTTTCTGGTTGTCAAAGACTTTCTGGATTTTTAATGTGACTAATGACTTTTTCTTTATGTTGAACAATCTCTGTGTCTGCAGTTGAAATCTCACTCATATGTTTGTATATATGTGAGTGGACATACGTACGTCGCATTCTTTTGCTTGGATTGCGTCAAACATTTTTGAAAGGCTATCCTCAGTGAGACTGTCATGTAGTTTTTCTTTCACTTTATTCTTCTCTGTGTTTATTAGAAGTTTGTTTGCCTCATAGAGGTTGTTCCAGAAACTGCTTTCTTTCTCAATTCTCATGAATAATTTGTGGATTGGAGGGACTTATTTTCCTTGACCAGTTTGATAGAAGACTCTTCCAGATCCATCCACAGTCCTGATATCCTCTCCTCCCCTTTGGTTTTTCTTTTTCTGAAACTGGATTTTTGAAGCTCTCTGAATTTCATGTTTTGTTGTTGAGTCCTTGATATCTCTGTAGAATATACATGTTCTTTAAGTTTTCAGCCGAGGTGATAAAATTGTGTCCTTTCCATTTTTGTGATTCCGTTTAACTTTCTGGCACAATCTCAGCCTTAAAACTCTGTCTTTACCAGTTTGGTGAATATAAGGCTGTTTGGTGACCCTTAGCTGCTTTTATGCTCTGATTTATTAAGGGGTACTGCGGGAGAGTGAATGGAATCAGGAGTCCCTGGGTTCAGATTTTGCCTCTTAATACCTGACCTGTATGATCAGAGCTTGAGAAGCTTTTTAAACTTGGAGTCTCAGTTTACTTATTTATAATTTGGGAGTCATCATGCCTATCACATTCATCTTATTCCAAAAGAGTTTGTGTCTGAGACTCTGAGTAGTAGTAATTATTTTTATATCAGAAAACTCCTTCCACCAATGAAATCTGCTGTTCTGTAACTTGCAGTCCTAAGAGAAGGCCTGGAGGATTTCTATGACTTTCCCAGGGTCTCACAGCTAGTACACAGTTTGAAAGCAGGTTGCCCCCACTCAAGAAGTCTCTCAATGCTCCCAGTGAATAAAATAAAATATCATTGCTATTGTTGTGTGTTGCCTTCCTCCCCTGCCCCCCCCCCCGACTCTGGGACAGACTTCCATCCGTGGACTTCTGCTGCCTTTTCCGGCATTCCCTAAAGAGCAGGACAGAAATCCAACAGTGAGATTTGTTCCGGGTCACTGAATGACCTGGACCTCAGACCTCTCTTGCCTTCAGAGGCTTCCCTCATGACTTGCTCCTGCCTTTTTGTATGCAGCCTCTGGTCTCATCAGTGGTCAGGAGGAAGGCTTTTGTAGATCAGATAGTATCATGGATTCCGAAGGGGAGATTCCCCAATATCCCCACCAGGCAGAGCAGTTAGCACATGGTCACAAGGCCAGATTTCATGAGAGTGCGGACAGTGTCTCACATTGGTCCCAATCCTCTTGTCCTGGACTCAAGTCTTCAACCAATCCAGGTTGGGCTTCAGAAGGAATTTACCCCTTGTATGACCCCCCCCAATACTTTGAGAACCTTCATAGGATCTGTGGGAGGAGGTGATCCTTCCTTCCCTCAGAGAAAATGAAGGTCCTTTGAACCTTGAACTGAACTGACCTGGAGGAGGACACTGGGAGCCCATCCAGAAGGGCTAGCTCCCTTCAGACTGAGTGTGAGGAAAAACTTACTAACTATGAAACTGTCCCAGAATGCAGTGGCAGAGCTGGAGGTGGAGAGCTCCTCCATAGCAGAGGGATGCAAGCAGAGTAGGAAGATGTGGAGAGGTTTGGGTCAGCTTCTCATGGCATCCTAGTCTGGAGAGTCAGTGATTATTTGATAGAGGCCAAGTGGTGCCTTGGAGCCTGGTGGACTGTGCTGGACAAATGGGGTGTTTTGTGAATTGCTGTTCTGCCTTGTTTAGTTTCACTTTTGTTGGTAGAAGAAGGTTAGGGAGGGTAGGAATTCAGGGAAGATGAGCACCTCTGGGGCGAAGGTCCACCTTCCCCCACTTCTCCCCTGTGGCTCCATGAAACTGTGACCTGCACAACATCCATATCCCAGGAAACCATTTTGATAGATGAGTTAAACCAGGTTAAGATTAATCAATGGACCACAAACCCCCAAGCATGTGAGAATTTCCCTGAGGGATAAGTGGATAAGATCAATTTGTTCCAATGTCCATTAAGGAGACTGAAGCATCCTGGCCATCTCCAATCATCCTGATTTGTCCTGCCATTGACCACTCACTGTGTAGAGAGGGAGACTGATGATGGTGTAGCTCTACCTCTCTTCAATCCAGTTCAGTCAGAAGTCAAAAGAAATTCCCCATCCCAGAGGGATCCCATGGGGGGCTTCTTTGAGAATGAAGCATACCAGCCAATGGATCTTCCCTTTTGTTGAGATAAGAATAAGAGGAATATATCAGGTGGTTTTGGGCTTATTCCTATTTCTGAGTTGCAGCATTTGGTTTTCTTCTTGCTAATACTTTAGCATTTTCCTGAGCCTTTTGAAAATCAACTCTTATCAACTCAATTGTTTTTTCATTTTTTATTTTGTTGATTTTCCCTTTATTTTAAATTTTTCTCTGTTCTTGGTTTTGTTCCTTTTCTAATTGCTTTCAAAGGAAATTTCACTCATTAATTTTCTTCTTTTTGTTCATATAAGCATTCAGGAACATAGATTTGCCTCCTGCTTTGGCTGAATTCCAGAAATTCTGGCATGTTCTATTTATATTGTTGTTCTCTTTAATATAGTCTACTGTTGAGTAATGCCTGGGTTCAAAGAAGCAAAAAGTCAATTCTTGGTCTCTGGGTTGGTGTGCATTTTTAGATAGGACTTTCCTTTTTATTGCAATATTTTTGCAATATTTGCAATTATTGCAATATTGCAGTTCATTTTATTGCAATATAAGCTAGATGTGGAAATGTGATGTTTCCAGTTTGTACCTTTCTGCATTGATCTTCCACAGACTCTTCCATATCCGTGGGACTGGTCCCTGCCCTTCCCAACTCTGGAGGACATCTCTGGTTCTCCAGGAAGCTCAGATGGCCTAGATAGGTCTTGGATCCTTATAGAGAGGCACTTTATTTAATCTCCAAAGATCAGAACAATGCTGTAGCAGCTGTTTTCTTTGGCTGCCAGCTGTCACTGTCCTATCTACTTTAAGTGGCTGTCCTTGCCCCCTGGAGGGCTCAGGAGACAAGAGCTGGACCCTTTGTACTGTCTGTGGTGGGCCCTGACTGACCGGGCCCTGACCACACCAGTGTGCCCATTCACCCTCTGTTAGAGTCTGGCCTTTCCTCAGTGCACATCTCTTCCTAACATGGGCTTATCTTTTTTTTTTTTTAATAGCATTTCTATTGATTTTGTTGCCCCAGAGTTCCATAAATTGCTCAAAATCTACAGTGGAATAGAGCAGAAGCTTCATTGGACCAGGATTTGGAAGGTGCTAGAAAGCAGTCCCACTGAGAGGGTCCCTCCCTGTGTCACCTGGGAAGTCATAAGATCTCTCTGCCTCTGTTTCTCCCTCCCTGCAGCCAGAGGACTGGGCCAGACTCTCCAGATGTCCAGAGCCCTGTCTCTAACCCTCTGAGTTGGTTTCCTCACTGTAAAATGGAGATGAGAAAAGCTCATTCTCTCCCTCCCCCCCCCCACCCCGGCAGGGGCTGTCTGTATCCAGTACACAGTTGGTACTTCATAAATGTTTATTGGCTGCCTTGTAGGAGAATTGGGAGGACCGCAAAGCTAAGTGGATGGGCATGCTGGGCCACCCCTAAATAAGGGGGCTCTTTTCCTCCCCTTCCTTCTGTTGGGGGGGGGGGCATGGTCTGGAAGTGAATGTTGATTTCTGCTGGGACGCTGATGGCGAGGGGTGGGGGGAAGGCCACTGTCTTTCCTAATTCTGAAGAGGCAACCTGCCAAGGAATGTTGCCTTCAAACCAGAACCTTGTGTGAAGTGAAGTGAAGTGGCGGCTTGTTGTGTCTGATGGATTTGGCTCAGCTGTGTCAAGACCATCTCTTTGGACAGGGCTTCTGGATGGAGAGATGCCCACCCCCAGGCCTGAAATCAGCTATCATGATAACTTGTTTCTTCTCTCGTGGAATCGCCCCCTTTCCTTTTCTGTCCGGCCTTTAGAGCCTCCCTGTTATCTGTCCTCCCAGATAGTTTCCCAATAGAGAAACTGCCTGGATTGGCTGGTCTTGGCTCCTCTTCAGTCCATTGCCAGTTTGACATTCCTGCTTGGCCTCGGAGCTGCAGCTTATATTCTCCATGGGCCTTTGGGGACAGTTGACCAGCATCTTCCCCCATTAACACTAGCGCCAGGTGCTGGGGGATGGGAGGATGGGGGCGGGGAGCTGAGGGAGGAAGGAGCCCACTTAGGCAGAGGTAAGGGGGTGTCTGTTCTGAACAGCCCAACTGCCCCTTGTGGAGATGGCAGATGAGATGTCTTGAGGAGGACAGCAGTAGGCCCGTTGTAGCTGGGGCCTAGAGAGTGAAGGGGCCCAAAAGGGGAACTCAGATCCAAACTGTGAAGAGCTTTAAAAGCTAGACCGGGTCATAGCTTGTCCTAGGGGCCATGGGAGCCTCCTGAGCAGGGAATAACTATGGAGCCCTGAGACTTTTGCTCTGGTTGCTGTGTAGAAGAGGAGAGGCTGAGAGGCCAGTGAGGAGGCTTGTGAACTAAGATGGAAGCCTAAGAGACTCTGGGCAGTCCCTTCAATGAGACTTGGTGAACCATGAGATATGAATAGTGAGGAGACAAGGAAGACAACAGGATTTACACAACGGTTATTAGGAGATAAGGAGAAGAGGCAGGTTCTGCCTTGTTGTTGCCTCAGAGTCCAGAAGGCCGAGGTTGAAGCTGGAACAGAGTCCAGGAAAGAGCAGGGACTTGGCAGGAGAGGGAGCCTGGGCTTGATTTGAATTTCATCTGCTTTATTCCTTGCCCTTAATGTTTTGGTTCATTGGGCATCCATTATTGTCTCTTTTTTTGTGACTTGATTCTCAGATCTCACAGTTGACCTTGTATTGGTGTGTTTTTTCCTTGCATTTGGGCTTTTTATTTTTCTCGGGAACATAAAACAGGAGGTTTTCTTGGTTCTTCCTCCCTGGGAGTGGCCAAGGCACTCTGCATCTTGCCAGCTTGGGAGCTCCCCAGAACTAGGGGAGCCCCCCACACTCAGCCAGCTTGGTTGGAGGCTACCAGAAACTGAACTGGAAGCTTTGTCTGGGAAAGAGTACCAGGAGGACGTGCTCTATTCTGAATTCTGCCCAGCATGGAGTCCTAATATTCCTTTTTCCTGAGCATGTGGGCATGGGCGTGAGCGTGGCTCATTTGGGTTTTTGGTTTTTTTTTTTTTGGTATAAAATTAGAAACTAAAATCTTTCTAGACCCGCCTGTGCCCTGAGCACCCCTTTGCTGGCTTGGAGGCACACCCTGGGTGATGAGAGAGGAGTCTGATCTTTTCTGGTGTTTGTGATAAAGTCAGACATTCTGCTTGGGTTTCTGCTTGGTCTGATCCCAGAGGACCCCCTGGAAAGTGCACAAGGGAAGGTGTGGTGACCTCACCACCTTGGGGAGGAGCATCCAGGAACAGTGGGCATACTTTCTGCCTAACCCTGCCCCGGCCCAGCCCTGGAAGATCAGCAGGAGGGGACTCAAAGAGGAACCAGAGGTAGATTTGCACTGGGAGGGGTCTTGGCAGTCCCCAAGTCTTGACCCTTATCTTACAGAGATGGAAACTGAATCAGCCAATGGTGAAAGGACGTCATCATCCAAGGTTTTGCTCCAAGAATTCTTTAGCTGCAATTTGGAGGATGCGTTTTTTTTTCCTCTCAAGCTTTAGGATCCTATTTTAGAGGGCATCTCCATGGCTCCCCTTGACCCCAGTGTTTGTATGAAGCCATCAGTGAAGGAAGCTACAGGGATGGAAGGGACTTGGGAGACTCCCAGTGAATCTCCAGGGCTCATACTCAGGCCTCCCTTAGTGACCTGCCCAGCTCACTTTGGGAAAGTTTTCCTTTGATTGAAGTCTCCACTATTTCTGACCTCCTGAACTACAACTGTCCTTCATTCTACCTTCTGGGGTCAAGGAGAACAGGCTCCCTCATCTTTCCTATGCCGATAGCCCTGGGATTACAGCCGTGATGGCCCATGTCTTCTCCACTCCTGCACACTTAACCCTTCTCACTTGACTTGGTTATGGCCAGTGTTCTTAGAGAATTGCTGACCCTCCTTTGGTGGGATGCCAAGAAAGCCTTTCCAGTTGCCGGTTGTGTGTCTGGTCCCTTACTTGATGCTACTGTTGGAGACAAAGACTAGACTGGGCTCCACCCTCGGGGAGCTTGGGAGATGGCCAGGGTCCAAGAGGCCAAGTTCTGCCCCGGGTTTCTTGATTTCTGCCATGTTCTCTCTTTGCAGTCAGGGCAGGGGCATTGGAGGGGGAGCATCTGAGATGATCATCCAGTCATTGAATGGCCCAGTGGGGGGGGGCCCAGTGGGGGAACTGGACCTCAGCTTCCTCTTCTGTAATATGAAGGAGTTGGATGAGGTGACCTTTAAGGGCCCTTGTGACTTCACTAACGCTCTGAAAACTTGTCTTCAAAAAAAGGTGAGGATGACCATTTCTGAGGAGGGGGTTCTGGGGCTGGCAAGTAGCCAGCGACACTTGTTGATGTTGACAGGCTCGAGAAAGGGCAGCCAGCCCTTCTGATATGTGCCTCATGGCTCTCCTTGTGCTTTGGACCCCATCCTCCTTCTGCCAAGGCAGGCATCTCACAAAGACCCAAGACTGCAAAGCTCATGAGTCCATCCTTGGGTGGGAGTCCCTGGCAACTAGGCCAGAGAAGAATCTGTCTGTCTTTGGGAAAGCCTGGCTCCCTTCCAACAGATCTATCTGAGGAGGTTGATGACCAAAGCTCTTTCTCCCCATTAGCTTGGGGTTTTAATGGAGAGATTTCTGGATTCCCCCCAGGGGCATCAGGAGACCAAGAGGAGGAGAGATGTGGCAGGACATCCTTTGAGTGTTGACCTGGAGATTGATGCTTGTCTCTTCGTCTTCCACATTGCCTCCCTTTGGGGGCATTTTCCTCAGAAACCTTGGCATCTGATTATGCCTCTTTGACAATCTGGTTGGCCCCTTCCCCTTTCTTGTGTCTCTTGGGGAGAGGAGATTCTTGGAGATGATTGTTTTGGACAATGGAGCCTTTCTTTGTTTCTTGGTCATGCATCCTTGCCGGTCTCTTGCTCTCCCCCAGTGAGACCCAGGACTGTATTCTTTTTGATTTCATATTCCCAGGACTTGGTATGCTGCTTAGGCTGGCCCTTTGAGAGTGCTTGGGGCTTGGGGCTGCTGGTGGAAACTTGAGAAGCTGCCATCTTGGATGGTGGTTCCCATCCTCAGGTGGCACCAGGAGGGCTGATGGACCTGTTTGCTCCCCAGTCTGTGCCATCTGGCTCTTTTTTTAGCTATTATACCTGCAGCCTCATACTACCTCCAATGAGTGTTAGGAGGGATAAGCTGCTAACAAGTGAGGTGACCCTGAATTTTTGGGCGCCTTTTGTTCAGCATTTTCTTAGTGCCGCTGGGTCCTTAGTGCCGCTGCTCAGTTTCTCAGGGGGCCTGAAGGACATTTTCTCTTTAGAGTTGTCCCCTTCCTGCAGGCGGGAGGAGACCTTCAGCGTGTTTCTGTGTCCTTGGGCCAACTACTTCCTTCTCAGAATCCTAGATTTAAGTGTGTAGAAGCAACTCCATGGGATTCCAGAGGAATATCGAAGGCCTTGGATTGCAGCCTTCGGTGCTGCCTCACAGCCTGGGGTCCAGCTTCCCAGGGCCAAGAGGAGGAAGCTATTCAGGGCCAGGAATCTCTAGGCTGCTCTGGCCAAGGAAGAGGCTTCTGGTGGCCTAAATAATCTTTTGTTGTCTAAAAAAATACTTGTGTAAAAGAAACCCTTAGAACTGCTGCTAAGGGTGTGCTTTAAAAAATCCTTTTCATTTGTGAAATAGGCCCGTTGTTATTGTGCTGGTACAGGCCCAGGATATATTCAGACCCAACCCAGGTAGTTAGCCCAGTGGTTAACTCTAGGGCTGACCTCAGGAAGGCCAGGTTCATATCTGGCCTTGGGCTCTAGCTAGCTAGCAGCATGACCTTGGGTAAATCACTTAGACACTGCCTCAGTTTCCTTCTCTGGGAAGTAGGTGTAGTAACCAAACCCCCAGGGTGGCTGTGAGGATTTTTTTTTAAGGTTTTTACAAGGCAAATGGAGTTAAATGGCTTGCCCAAGGCCACACAGCTAGGTGTCTGAGACCAGATTTGAACCCAGGTACTCCTGACTCCAGGGCCAGTGCTTTATCCACTGCACCACCTAGCTGTCCCAGCTGTGAGGATTGAAGGAGACAGTCACTATTGGTAAATGCTTGGCACACCTTACAGCATTGTATCAGTGCCAACTGTGGACATGAACCCAGACAGTATTTCGTGGCACAAGTGGGCTGAACCAGATTAAAATGCATTTGGGAAATGGTACAAAATAAACAATGGCTACAATAACTCGGCCTGGACCCCGAGGGGATCCTTCTGTACAGAAGCACCTCCCCCAGAGCAACTGTACCCCAGATATTCATAGTGAATTGGCAGTGAAGAAAAATGTCTCTCCCAGTGCAAAGCAGAGATGGTTCTTCAGGATTTGAACCCAGGGCTTCCTGAATCTTCCATTCTTCCCACGCCGCCTCTCAGACACTAGACTCCTGGGGTGGCTGACTCTGGCTGACTCATACTCCTCCCACAACTGGTGAGTCACTGATTCTGGAGCCCTGACTGTGGGAGGGAGTGACCTGGTCTCCTGTGGCGCTCCAAGCAGTGGATGCTGAGGTCGAAAAGGCCCCCCATTCAGCAGCCCTCCCTGTTGGGAAAGCTCGCAACATTGACTGTGCTTGCATCTCCAGACACCCAGGCTGAGCCCCCTGAGATGCCATGTATGTATATGCACATATGCCTGTGTGTATGGATGAGATTGACAGTGAGCAAGATTGGGAATATGGGAGTTTAGTGCTTAGGTGGTCTTGGAAAGCCATCTAGTTCATCCCTACCCCCGCCCCCTTTTTACAGATGAAGAAACTGAGACTCAGTGAGGGGAAGAAACTGATCTGATGACCCACTGGGAGTAAAAGACAGCTGGGACTCACCACCCCTGCCACTGCCACCGCTGCCATCTACCTAGATGGAACTCAGTGTGTGGGAGGACAAGGCTTGGTTGACCTAGCTGCCAGACTGTGGGAAGGTCTGGTCTGGTCCCCCTTACCCCCCCCCCCCCCCCACAGGGCCCCTGAATAGGCCTAGAAGACTGCCTGGGATCCCCGGGTTCCAATTGGCTGCTAGTGAGGTCATGGTTGTGACTAATGTCCATGAACTGGAGCCTGTTTCCCTGATTTTTATGTATGAGTTCTATGAGAGAGCATCACTAGGCAGGGCCATCAGCACATTTCTTATGGTTTAGGTTGCAGCTGCTGAGGCCATGATTCCCCAGCCTTCAACCCCACTCAGGGAGGTGGCATTTGAGCCTCCCAGGCAGGAGCCTCCCTCCCCCAGGAACCCAGGCCTGGGCTTGTTCAACCCCGAGGTCTGATTCCAAGGATGCTGGGCCTATGGCACTGCTCCTGGCCTGAGCGGCCTGGCTTCTGGTTGAGAAGGACAGGATTGTGTCCCTTTGCAACTCTGCTGTTGCTGTGTTTCCTCTCCCTCCCTCCTTCCTTCATTCTGTCCCCTGGCCATCCTCCCTTTGAAAGCAAACTTCTGCATCCTGGTATCTCTGCAGGTGCCAGGAGCAAGAACCAGGGCCCAGGTCCTGCTTCCCCAGACTTGCTTCCTGCCACCCTGGAAGAAGGAGACAGGAACAACCCTCCCCACCCCACCCTGGAAGCTAGGCTCAAGCTCCCCTGAAGCTGACAGTTAAAGAAAAAGATGTATGTCAGCCCACTAGAAACAAAATGAGGGCCCTTTGGTTGAAGAATGCCAGAATCATGGGGGCCCCAAGTTGTGATGGAATATCCTTGTGCCATGAAAAAGGGCAAATAGTGGAAATCCAGAGAGATGTGGGGAGACTTGCCTGGACTATGTGGGAATTGCAGCAGCCTTGAGTAAGTTACTGCCTCTCAGAGCCCACCCCCCCATGACTGAAGCAGGCCCAACCTGGAAAAGGGAGGTGGATCCAAGATGAACTGTGTAAGAAGAGACTGCAAACTTTTAAAGTGCTAATGAGATCTCGGTTTCTATTAACCTGTCTCTCACAGATAGCAGATATTTGTTATTGGTGGAAGGCTGAGTGAGTGGGCCACTCACCCCATTGAGGGACTGTCTTTAACATCATAATCCATGTTCTGGTGGCCAGATGGAGTAAGAAGACATTGAATCAAGCTGATGGAAAGGTCTGGGTGCCTAGTGAATGAGCCCAGGCTGGGGTCTGGTCAAGTAGAACTCCTGGGATGGGGGGGGGGTGTAGCAGGGGTCAGAACTGGGGCCCCTGGCAGTCTGAGTGGCCAGCAAGGTCATCAGGAGTTAGCAGCACGGGAGCCGGATTGCTGATGTTCAAACCTGTCTGGAGCGTTGGGTTCAGTTGTAGGTGAAGCCTCTTCTCGTCGCTGTTCAGATTGCCCCGCGGTCCTCTCTGGACCTGGCTGCTCTGGGGTCCATGCCTCTGCTTTTTGTCGGCTCTCAGCATTAGTTTTCACTTCTTAGACAGGAGTTACCATGAATGAGATAATGGGTTTTGGAGCAGACTCAAGCTCAAAATCAGTGGGCTGCCCAGGCAGCCCCATAACCAGGCCCAGTCAGCTCCCGGCCCCTGGAGGCTGATAGTCGGTTCTGAGCGTGTTTCTAGAAAGGGGGTGAAGCAACTGCAGTTCATGTACGGTGGGCATCTATTGGAGGGATGTTTTTGCTGAGGAGAAGACTTGGGGGTCATGAGGGCTCTTCTCAGGTAGATGAAGGGATTGGAGGTCATCTGCTTCTACCTCAAAGACCAAAGGGTCAGCCCTTAGATTCTGGGAGGAACCCAGAGATGGTTGGCCATCCCTTCCCACCCTGAGCAGCCTGGGGTGTGAAATGCTGTCATTTTGTTCTCATTACTATCTCTCGGGTTTCTGAGGCCTCAAGGAGAACAGACATTGTCTCATTGTGGTCAGCAAAGGACCATGAGGAGACCGGTGGCATCTCTGCTGTCCTCACAGGAAGGAGGGGCAGGTATCCTGACTAGAAGAGGGCCGTGCTCTTTGGCCCAGGTGCTGGCCCCGAGGGGTTGGTTCCAGTGGGTCAGGGATCCATGGCTAAAGAAACTCCTTGGAAGGATGGCCTGGGTGGCTGGGGGTATGGATCAGGGAAAGGATTCCCTTGGCCCAAGCAGAACATGTTCTGAGTATGTGACCTTGTCTCCTGAGAACAAAAGCACATTAAGGTGTGTTTTCTGGAGCTGGGTTGGGAGGCCTGGTGGGGGGTTTTGCAGGCCACACAACCCAGGGGACCCCAGCCACGCATGCTTTCCTCATGCCCATGGAGCTTTCGTTTTATTTCAGGTGCTGAAGCAAAGCCTGTTTTGTCCAAGAAAGAGAAGATGAAACTGCGGCGGGCCAGATGGCTACAGAGTAAGTCTAGAACGTCTACAGGGATGGCCGATGGGATGGTGTCTTGGGGGAGTGAGGCTCAGGACAACTCCTGGGGCCCCAAGGAACCCTTTCTAGAGAACAAAGCTCTGTGTGTGTGTGTGCGTGCATGCCTGTGCACATGGGTATGTGGGTGTGGTGGGACAACTTCCCTCTGCTGCCATTTGCCCCCTTCCCTGGCCTGTGGGGCAGAGAGACATTCCAAAGGGCCTAGATGACCTCTGTAGGCCTCCAGTGTGTTGAAGTGATGTAAGAAACTTGAGAGGGGGTACTTGCCTTCCCTCTCTCCTTCCTCCAGCCTCACCTCACCCTTTACCTGCAAGGCCCCCCTCCTGGTCCTCTAAGTATTCTCTCCCTCCTCCTCCTCATCTACCATTCTGTGAAATGTGTATTTGTGCCTATGGTGGCCTCAAGTTGGCAGAGTTGGCAGGAAGTGTGATGCCAGTCTCAGAGCATTGCCCAGGCCACACTCCTGCACTGACTCAGGCCTTTCAGGTCTGGGGCTCTGGGGTTTCCCTGAATCCTCTCCTGTCTGCAGGATGGGGCTTCTTGGACCCAGTGGCTTCTGGTCTGTGGTTCCAGGTGCCCCCAGCTGGAAGGAATCTTAGCTGGCCTGTTTAGACGAGGACCCTGAGGCCTAGTGGGCACAGGGCAAGGGCCATGATGGAACCTGGTCAGTGCTGGTCTCTTTCCAGATGTTGACAGCACAAGGGGAGGGGGGAGGGGGGTGCTGGAAGAGAGAGGCCTGAATCCTTTCAAAATTATGTAAAGGAGCAGGGAGTCATGCTCAGCCCAGGCTGGGCATCAGAAAATGCCACATCAAGGACCTGGCACATCATGCCCTGGGCAGGGATGCCAGAGGGCTGGAGTTAAGGGGCAGCCCAGGGCCAAGACCAGTGGTTGATTCACGAGCCTGGCCAAAGGTTAAAGTCAAGGAAGGAAGGCCCTGCAGGGCAGAGCCCTGAGGCAAGAAGGTCAGAGAGAGAGCCAGAAAAGGGTTGGGGATGGAGGGAGGGAAGAGGACAGGAGAAAAAGAGAGAGAAAAATCAAGAGGAGAGAGACAGAAGAAGGATGGAGGGAGGGAGGGAGGCAGTGGGGGGGGGAAGGAGAGAGACAGGAAGGATGGGGAGGGAGGGGGAGGGGAGGGGGAGAGTGACAGAGAAGGATGGGGTGAGAAAGACAGACACAAAGGAGGAGACTCTGACAGACAGCCTGGGTGGATTGGAGAATCAATGCGGGGCTGGTCTGGGTGGTGGGAGGTGCCTCAGTGCCCCCAGCCAGTCTTCACTTGGTGTCCCCCAGAGAAGACTGGAAAGTGAGTTTGAGGCACTCAGTTACTAAGGCAACCGAGCCATGTCCTAGAAGCTGTGATGTTTTGGCCCTTTTGGTCATCCGGCTCTCCAATGGTTCCTTGTCTTCTTGGGGGCACATGTTGACACCCCATTTTCTCGAGAATCCTTCCTCCCTCCATTCTTTTTTTTCTTTTTTTCTTTTGGTTTTTGCAAGGCAAGGGGGTTAAGTGACTTGCCCAAGGTCACACAGCTAGGTGATTATTAAGTGTCTGAGTCCGCATTTGAACTCAGGTCCTCCTGACTCCCAGGCCAGTGCTCTATCCACTGTGCAACCTAGCCGCCTCCCAGCACTGTTAACAGGGTCTGAGTTTCACATGTCTCAGGAGGGTCTCTTCCCCCAAAGTCCTGAAAGCCCCTCTACCCACCTGTCAGATTCTTTGGCACTGCTATTTCTTCCTGCCATCGAGGTATTCAAGCTTCCAGCTGGCATAGATGGGGCAGTGGGCACCTTTGGGAAGGAGACCAGGCTTCTGTGGGATCTTTGAGAAATGTGCTTTAAACAGGCCTGTGGACCTTGGACCTGCCCTCTGGGAGGCCTTGGACAAACTGGTCCGGTGTCCCCGGACTCAACCCTTTGATCAATCCCTGGGGGTTGGGACAGGACTGGGCCTATGGAAGGGTGAATCCTGCCCTTGAGGATTCTCCCAGTGGATATAACTCTGGGTATATTGGGGGGAGCTTGGGGCCCAGCATGCTGTCTTAGGACTGAGGAAGAGGTGGAGGAGGTGTGAGTGGGGATTGCAGGATGGGGAGAGGGGTAAGAATGCAGCAGGTACAGGGGAAGCTTAGGGTTGCCCCGAGGAAGGATGTACGTGGAGACCATCTCCTATGCCAGACCTGGCCTGAGCCCCTTGCCCTTTCTAACTTGGCCTCTAGTGGGCACCTCTGGACTTACCTTCCCAGCTCATTAGGAGATGGGAATCCTTGAGGGATGTGGAAGTGTCTTCTGGATGGCCAAGCCTTGATCTCAGAACCCGAAGCGGGGCTTCCTGGAGGACCAGAGCATCACTGGACAGAGCTCTGTTCTCTTGGTCTCTTCAGGCTTCTTTGGGGAGAGAGCTTAGAGTCCTCAGTGGTGGGCTGGCAGTCGAGGGCCTTATGATCTGCCCTTCTCCCTTGGGTAGTCCAGGTGCCAGCTGCTTCCTGGGCAACCCAGAGACTCGGGGTCTGCCCAGGCCATCTGCCCACAGGACTCAAAGCTCCCCTCCCTCACATGACTCACCTGCTAGTGTCCCAAGCTCTGAATTCTTTGGCCTCAGAATGCTTTGGCACTGGGGGCCCTTTCAAGAGGAAAATGAGGAAAAAGAAAGCTTTCCTTGCTGATTGCTGCAGTCTCATGATCAAGCCTATAATTAAAAAGTGCACATCTGTGATTAAGGGGAGAAAATAACCTCCAGAGCGTGCCTCCCTTCTCCCTCTTCCTTCCCTCCTCCCTTTTCATTCTTCCCTCCTCTCTCCCTCCTCCTAGGGTCTTAGGGCTCAGGGTACATGGCAAGAGCTTCAAGAGCTTCTCAAGGGTTCTTTTGGCAGCAGCTGGAACAGTTGGGAGAGGTATCGAGACCAGCCTCCCACTGACTTGGTCCATGTCTGAGGAATGGGCTTCAGATCTCTGATGGGGAGGGGGTGGGCACCCTGCTAGGCCCTGATTCATCCCCACCGCCTTTCTGTTCTTTCAATTCAGAAATAGATGCGATCAAGGCATCAGAAGAGACTCGCAAGGCAGAGGCAAAACGGAAGGCCACGGCCATCGTGGGAGACCTGCACCCACTCATGGAGGCCTTGCCTGAGCTTTCAGAGCTGGTAACGACCAGCCGACCCAGGAGGAAGCTCAAGAGGTGTGTGGTGGGGGGGAATGTGTGTGTATGGGTGTGGGTATGGGTGTGGGTGTGACCGCCTGGGCAGCTGTGGGGCCTGAGGCACTGGCTGGAACCTGGCTTTCCTGGCTGGGCTGCAGAGTGGGCAGGCTACCGGACTAAGGCCTCCCATTCTGACTGCCAGAATCACTTAACACCCCTTTCTGAGCCTTAATTTGCTCATCTGTGGAATGGGAGAGTTGGGCTCAGCCACTTTCAGATCATGCCCACAATAACACCCTGAGCATTTGAGGAGATGCACCTGACCTAGGGTGGGGGGGAGGCTAATACTTCTCCTTGTGAAAGTAGGTTGCTGTATCATCTGGGGGCACCATAGTACACAGAGTTCTGGAATTAAGTCAGGAAGACCTGAGTTCAAATCTAGCTGAAGACACTGAGTGACTGAGTGACCTTGGGAAAGTCACTTGACTGATGCCTGTCTCAGTTTTCTCATTTGTAGAATGGAGGCAATAAAAAATCAATCAAATAAATCCATAATGATTGTAAAGGGCCTTACAAACACTAAAGGGATCTGTGAGTGCAGGCTGCTGTTGTCATTATCCCCAGTTTGCAGATAGGGAAGCAGAGGCCCAGTTAGTCCATAAGCATTTAGTGATTAAACCTCCCATGAACCCCTCACTGTGCTAAGTGCTGAACATAGGAAGAAAGCCTGGGGAAATGAGAGATAGATCCTGGAGCTCAGAGGTGGACATAGCTGGGAGGCTAGAGACACAGGAAGGAGCAGGACATGTTGGGCTATAAGGTGACAGGAGACTAGAAAGGTAGAAGGGGGCAGATGGTCAATGAGAGGCTTTTGTATTTGATGCTGCAGGCAATGATATTTGTCCTTCATTCTCAGTAACAACCATGACATCGGCAGGTGGTGCTGTGATGAGCATGTCAATTGAGTTTGGGGGGGGGGGTCGTGCTAAGTCCCCAGCCTCACTTTCTTCTCCAGAGTCATCTGGGTCCAGTGGCCAAATATGGATCAGGACGACTAGAGATGGCCCTGGATGTGAGGCAGTCAGGGTTAAGTGACTTGCCCAAGGTCACGCAGGAAGTGTCAAGTGTCTGAGGCCAGATTTGCACTCCCATCCTCCTGACTCCAAGGCCAGTGATTTTATCCACTGCATCTCCTAACTTCCCCTGCTGGAAGCAATAGGGAACCACTGGAGCTTATTGAGTAAAGAGGTGATATGGTTGGACCTGTACTTGAAGCAAATCAGTTTGGCAGCTGAATGGAGGATGCACTAGAATGGGGATAGACTGGAGGCAGGTCTGCCCGGGGTAGGGGGAGGGGTCAGAGGAGAGAAGGGGGTGTATTGAAGGTACATTGACGAGAGATGCTGCAGAGGTGGCAGTTACATCAATGGGTGACAGATCCTTTCATCACGAGGTGGCAGATGACATCAATAAGAGATGCTGCGGAGATGATATAGAGAGGCTGCAAGAGGTGAACTTGACAGGCCTTGGTGTCCTATTGGCTCTGGGGAGATGTAAGAGAGTTAAGAGTCTAGATGACTCCTGGGTCATGAGGCTGGGGGCCTGGGAAGGATGGGAATGCCCCCAATAGGTTCAGGGAGAAAAAAAAAATGAATACCCATTGAAGTCTCTGCTTGTTATGTCAAGTGCTAGTTCTGGCACTGTTCTGGCCTGGCCCTTGAGAGTCCTAGATTGGTGGGCAGAGGAGAATGTCTTCCTGCTCTGCATTCATCTGGCATGTCTTTTCATTCACCAAACATTCATCAACAATTGACTTTGTAGACAATTTGGGGTACAAAGCTGGTGGTGGCACCATTACACCCCCACTATCAAGGCCAGCCTGCAGAGAATCTGGAAAATGACCCATGAGAGATCACTTTGCTGGTGGAGCATGTATGTTCTGGAAGTCCTGTCTCCCATTAAGATTGAGGTCATTTGCAGGAACATGGGCATCATTCAGTTTTGTTTCCCCACCATCTGCACCCCCCCCCACCAGTTCAACTGCAGTCTCCCATAGGCCTTGGGGACACATTATGATGGCCATCTACCATAGTGTCTACTGAAGGAAAATATCCTCAGGAGCTTTCTTGGCACCCCACAGACATTAGTGTGGATAAAATGTCTTTGGTTAAGGGTGTCCCTTTGAAAGAAGGGAAGGATTGACAAAGCTGAGGAGGGTACTCAACAGTGTGGTTGGTGCCTAGGGAGCAAAAGGGTTGAGCTTATCATTTAGGTAGGAAAGGAGAGACCTGGGGGCCTTTGGCAGGACCAACAAAAGGGTCCCCAATGTAGGATTGGCAGCTATGAGTATTGAGAATAAGAAGGAAGAGCACCTGCTGTTGGCTGCCATGAATCCTTGGTCTTCCAGTGTATGGAATGCCCTTTGCTAGAGTGATCACTACCCTTCCTTATCTCAGGCTGGAATTTTTGCCCTGCCTTTCCTTAATCCCCATAAAAAAGAAAGACCCTTGAACTCCTTACTCTGTGGCGCAGTAGGGTTGGTTTGTATGAGGGGGACATGTATGAAGTGTGTGAGTGGTCTGTGTGTATAGTGAGTGTTCATGGTATATGTTATGAGTATGGTTGGTGTTTTGTGTTGTGTGTAATGCACACATATGTGTGTCTTGTGTCCATTGTGCAAGTGTGTGTGGCATATATGGTGTGAGTGTGTGTGTGCCTGTGTGAGTCTGTGTCTGTATGCATCTGTGTCTGTATATGTTATCTGTGTGTGTGCGTGTGTTTGTGTGTGTGCGTGTGTGTGCGCGCCCCAGGGGGAAGCATTCTGTTCCAGGTCAGAAACACACTAGCATCTGGATCTCCTCTCCCCTGGGCCTTGGCTTCCTCCTCTGTACAATGAGAGAGTTGGGCTCAATGGCCTTCTTTAGCACCAGGGCCCACCCCGAATGTGCACAGGAAGCTTCTGGGCCGTATGTCCCCTCCCCTGCAGAGCAATGCCTTCGAGGCCATCTCTGGCCTGGGGAGATTTTCCTGGTCATTGTCAGTGTCTTGGGGCAAGCATATGAGGTGATGAGATGAACCATGATGCGCCTGTGTCTATTCCATATCCTTCTTGGAGAGGTTTCTGAGGAGCCATTAGATAAAAGAAGGTTCCTTGGCCCCTGCTTGGACCCTGGCTGCTCGGGCCCTGGACAGTGTCTCCAGTCGTTTTTGTGGCCATTGCCTTGGGGGTCAGACTCCCACTCTGGTGGCCTTCAGGAGCCAAGGACTTCCTGTGATCTTTTTGTTAAGGCTCCAGGGAACAGTAAGGGATTGTGAGAAGATCCCCCTACCTGTTTCTGGTAGCCCTTGGGGTCCCATGCACGTGGCCTCTTCTGTGGCCTCAGGGAGCAAGGGTGGACAGCTCCCGTGGGGCTGGCTCCAGGAAGAGGACATTGCACATGGTGGATGGAAACAGCTGCATGAAGAGAGGCAAGGATTCTAAAGCTCAGCCAGAGGACAGTCCCTGGGGCCTCACCTGATCCGACTTCCCGGGGGTGTCATGTTCACTTGTGAGGGCCATGTTTTGGAAGGACCTAAGTACTTGCATATTCAGGCTGAAGAAGCTTCCAGGGAACCCAGAGAGCAAGCGTCCAGAGGCAGGGAATTTGGTGTGCTGGGTCCTGACTCTTGGGTGAAGGAACTGTCCTGAGGGGGGGACAGGAGGGGTCTGGGTCGAGTAGAAGCTTCTGGCAGCTGGCCCTGCTTCATTTCCATCTGCTCCACAGTGCTCTGCACACAGTAGGCACTTCCTAGGGATTCACTTAGTGAGCCGCCAGGAGAGCTAAGACTTGGCATCTCCAAGTGGACCGGAAAAATCAAAAGTCAGCCCTTTGAGAAGAGAAGGTGTCAGCTTGGTGATGTCCAGCCCCTCGGCACTTGGCTGAGGATGCTGCTGGTCTTGTCCATCCCTGGTCCTCCCCGGGACCAGCTTGGGCTCTGGAGTTTCCACATTGCCCTAGGGAGGTCTCTCTTTGAGTTGTTGCTCCGAGAGAGAAGCTTCTTTGCCTGCCAGCTCTACGTCTGTGACTGGCTCAGTACCCAAGCCCCTGGTGCCATGTTTTTTGTTTCCTTTGACCCATTGGAATCAGGCCTGGCACACAGGGAGTCCTCAAGGCCATCCTTGAAATTCATTTAATTTTAGGAATCCAGTGAGGGGAATGAGGCTATTAGCTGAAAGATTTGAGAGAGAAGAGAACTGGAAAATATTGGTTTAGGTTTTTTTCCCACTTGAATTGGAAAGGCAGGTTGAATCATAATTTATTAAAATTATATGGCCTTGAGGCAGTGAACTCCCTGTTCCTGAGAGTTTCAAATAGAGGCTGCTTGGGAGGAGGCTAGACTCTCTGACCTCTCAGCCCTGAGTCCTGATCTGGCCGTGCCTTTCATCTGGGGAGTGAACTGTCCTGGGGCCAGTTAACAAGCATATGACTGAGGTGCCTCTGCTCTCCTGTTGGGGATTTCTATAAAGAGCCTGCTATGAGGAGTCAGGCCCTGTGTACAGTGTCTGAACAGAAGGAAGCACAGCCCCTGCCCTCCAGAGCTTCCACTTTAGTGGGGTACGGTGCAGAAGAAGGCTACCTCCTACTGACACCTCATACTCAATCTGGACCTGAAATGAGCACAAACCAGAGGCCTTGTGGACAGGCAGGCCCCAAGCAGACTGGGCCAGGGAAGGCCGAGGGACAGTTCCCTCCTGCTTCTTTCTCTTCCCTGAGGACAGCAAGAGCCACTTTGTGACCCCAGTGCCAGCCGAGTTGTCCCAGGTTGGCTTACACAGCCAGCACTTTGTAAATGACTGGCTGTGATTTGGTCTGTGTGGACCAACTCCCTGCCCTCGAAAACAAGGGGGATGCTGTAAAGTCCCCATGAGAGAGTGGAAGAAACTGAGCCTAGACTGGGAATGGGGGAGCCAACCCCCTGCTGGGTGGGGAGTAGGTATCCTTTCTTAGAGACCCCAAGTGCTCTGCTGACTGCTGCTCTCCTCCTTCCCACAGCGCCCCAAGGCAGAAGGCTGAGCCCACAGATTTCAACCGCATGACCATGGCCCAGAAGCGCAAACTTCTGTAAGTATGATCAGGACCCCTGCCCGGGGGGGGGGGGCTCCCCAGGGTGTAGCCCAGAATCCTGCCCTCCAATGGGGAATGACTAGAGAGACTGCCAGGCCTTGAGGATGCCTGGCCAAAGTGTATGTGAGGGTGCTCACATGCATGTGCGTGGGCACTGTGATCCACAGGCTAACCCAGGGGATCTCAGGGATGCCAGACGTGTGATGGATGCTCTCCAGCTTTCCTCCTGGTGAGCACTTATCTGTCACTCCTGTCAGGAGAGCTCTCTTTTGCTTCTGTTTTGCTGATGGACCGTGAGGTGGGCCACAGTGCACCCAGCCTGAAGTCTGGAGTTGGGAAGACCCCAGTTGGAATTTGCCCTCAGATGCTGTTCAAGTCACTTCATCTCTCTGAGTCTTAGTTTCCTCATATGTGAAACAGGGATTCCCAGGGTGGTGGTGAGGGAGGTCTACCGACGGTCAGAACTGTGACCTGGTGCTGGCCCAGAGGAGGCCTCCAGAGCCACCCGGTTTGCTTCTTTCAGAGATGCCGAGATGGCCCGATTTCAGGAGGTGGTCTCCAACCCTTCCTATCAAGCCAACCCTCTGAGAGCCATCGGCGAGTGTCTCTCCAAGAGGCTGAGACAAGAGGAGGATGGGAGGCTCTAGGTCTGGTGGCAGCAGAGGCTGGACTCCTGTGTCCCCAAGTGAAAGCAGTGTCTGCCTCCAGAATGGCTAGAGCTCCTCGTGCCCCGACCCTTCATTTGGGGGACCTAACCTCCTCCTACCTCACAGGGATGTTGTGAGGGACAACTAATAAATTGACCCCAGAGGGTTTCAGAAATGCCCCGTGCTCAGCTTGGGGACAGTGGTAGTAGTGGAGGAGCTAGGAGCTGGCGCCCAATTATGGGGCTCCCTGCTCTTGCCCATGCCCCAGGCTGGTGAGGCCTGCTTGGGGCACAGCACTGGGTTCCCTGGGGTGGAGGTGGGAATGTATGGCCCCTGCTCCTGAGTATGTGGAGGAGTCCTCATGGGGGCTTTACACCATCCCTCCCGTTTTCCAGGGGAGGGAGGTGGGTCCAGAGAGACCAAATCATGGCCAGTTACTTTAGTGCTGACCATATTAGGTGACCCAGGACGCCTTGGCTGGTGCTGGGGTCACGGAGAAAGAACAGCTGGTCTCCTTGGCTGCTGACTTAGAGTGGGGAGGGCAAAGGGCAAACAAGAGGAAGAGGTGAAATGTTTAGTGCCCACCTGCCTTTGAGGCTCCTGGCTGGGGCCCCAATGGCTCTGAGTCTCACTGTTCTGATCTTGAAAATGGGAGGGGTCTGCCCCACCTAGGGCTCTCAGGTGGACGTGTGATGAGAGTGAGGATGATGAAGATGATGAAGATTTATGCAATGCCACCTGTGGACCAGGCTGTCTCCTGAGCACTGTAGAAGGGTTGCATCATTCGAATCCCCAAATCCTGGGAAGTAGATGCTCCTTCTCCATTTATCCTCTGTTCTCCTAGGACAAGGTTCATGCTGCCCAGAGGGAGCATCAGCAGAAGCTGGAGCTGTCCCCAAAGCAGCAGGGTTGGGGGTTAGTGTTGGCTTGTTTCCTCCAAACAGACCAGAGGAGAGCAGTCCTGGCAGTGGGGCATCATTCAGGGCTCAGTTCAGACGGAATCCTGTGCCCAGCTGGTCTGCACAATGATGCTCCTTGGCATGACCCCATCCTGCTGCTTCTGCCAGAAGGAAGGATCTAGGGAGGGGGAGGGGCATTTGCCCTTCTTTTGTTTGTTTTTTTAATCTAATTATTTTTAAGGAATGAAAACTCGCCTTCCTTCCCACCCCCATTCAAAAAGGAGAAAACAGACCTTCGTAATAAAATCTCAGATTCCCACCATTGCAACAGGTCGTCCGTCTCTGTCTGCCCCGAGTCCACCCCTCTCTGCCAGGAGGGGGGGCAGTGCCTGTCCTCGGGAGGCTTCTCCTGCTTCTGCCTTATCCCATAGAGGCTCCTCTGAAAGACCCCCTCCACCATTCTCAGAGCAGTCGCCTGACTGTTTACCAGCTGGGGAGGACCAAGGTCACCTGTGCCACCGATGGGGAGGATTGCTTTGGCCATTTCATTTGTGTGGTGGTTTTGTTCCTGGGAATGCTTTGCGGTTTTATGTCATCCAGGGTGCCAACTGGAGTCCGAGCCCCCGCGTCCCTTGTCCATATGAAAGGGATGATGCGGCTCCGTCTTTGGGGGGCCTCATTGATGATGCCCCCCAGAGCTCACCTTGATAGATAGTAGCAGATGCTGCTCAAGCCCATCTTCGCCAGGCTTGCCAGACCCCGCATCTGGACCCAGGGGCTGCGATCTCTCCCATGCTCGCCTGCTTCGGTGGCATCTCTGCTTGTTGGCCGCTGCCGAATGGCTTTGAGTGGTCTTGGTGGACAGTGGTTGGACCTCGAGGGGCTGACCCCCTTTCCTGCATTCTAAAGTTTTCAACAAGCTTTCCGTGGCCTATAACCATGGCTAACACTTAGATATCTCCCCCCCCCCCCGAGCCTCACAAAAACTGGGGGGGGGGGTCAGCACAGTTATCCCAGGTTACAGATGAGCAGACTGAGGCAGGCAATAGTAAAGGACTGGCCCAGGACCCTGCCAGTAACTGCCAGGCTGGGTTTGAAATTACTAGCTTCTGCCAAAGATCCAGCCCTTTTTTTGCAGCAGCTACCTCCCATCCATCCAACTCAAGAAGCATTCATTAAGCCCCCTTTTGTTACCAAACCCTGGAGATAAAAAGAAAGTGCCTGCCTCCTACACTCATAAGTTAATGGATAGGGGCCAGGGGGAGATCGGAGTCAGTCTGCTGGGACTAGAGATGCAGAGGAACTGATTTCCTCTTGCAGAATAAGGGATTTTGAGAGCAACTAGGTGGTGCAGTGGATAGAGCCCTGGCCTTGGAGTCAGGAGGATAGGAGTTCCAATGCCACCTCAGACTTTTGACTCTTACTAGCTGTGTGACCTTGGCCAAGTCACTTAACCCCGATTACCTCATATCTAGGACCATCTTCAGTCATCCGATTTTCATATCTGTCCACTGGGCCCAGATGACTTTGGAGGAGTACATCTCTTCCTCAATCCAGTTCACATGCTTGTCATGGTATCACCTCCCTGATGTCTTGGTCTTCTTCCAGAATGAAGGACAAACATTATTATTAATGAATTTTGTGAGATGCCGAGGTCCAGGAGAGCCGCAGGATGGGAAATGATGAGCACAATTTCCTCCTTAAACTAGGGAGGGTCTGGGAAGAGCTTCCTGGTGTCCATCCTCCCCCCCACCCCCGCTCCCTGGCTGTGTTGCCAACCAGCCATCCTTGGGGAGTGCTCAGTGCTCTCTGAAGCTTTTCCAGCCCAAGCCTTTCTTTCCCAAAGCTCTGCTGTGGTGTGGCAAATGTGTGAGCTTAGGCATGGTGCTGGCCTTTCCTTGGGTGCAGATTGCTGCCTCTATTTTCTCATCCACATTTCCTCAATTTTCCCTCAGATTCTCCATAACCTAAAAATGACCCCTTGTCCTTCTTTCCCCTCTGTTAGGCAGGCAACCTTGCATCAGTATTGGAGCTGAGGAAGATACAGTTTTGGAGGAGAGAATGTCAGTGATTTCCTTAGCCAGTGTCTCCACTGGGGCTTGGAGGATTTGGGAGGTGGCTCATGTGAAGATTGGGGGGGGCACTTCAGCCACCGTACCCCAGCATTTCCCCCAAAGTGTGGCCACATCTCCGAAACCTCTAATGAAGGAGCTTTTGATTGCTCTCTTGAAGAAAAAGTAGGCAGGGTGGGGTGGTGGGTAGAGATAGACTTGGGATGTCCTGGTTGTTGCAGCTAGAATGCCCAGTGACTCCTGGAGCAGTTCCACGGTTGGGTAGGGTGGGCATGGGGGCAGGGCTCAGACCCTTCACAGGAAGTGCCTTGGGGACAGGGGAGGGACCCTTCACCCCTTGGATCAGACCTTCCTTAAGCAGGGAGACTGAGGAACTTTCAGAACCATGTTTCTATTTGTTTAAGACATAAGGCATGAGATTGCAAAGGAAACCAATTAGGGTGAAGTACTGTTGTCAGTGTGAGAACAAACCAACCAAAAAAACAAGGTCATAGGTCCTTGAGATCTTGTGATCAAGGCCTGTATGTGGACTTTTTTTCACTCTGCCCCTCTGTCTGTCTCTGTCTCTCTCCCTCCTCTCTTCTCTCTCTGTTTCTCTGTTTCTCTCTGTCTCTGCCTCTCTCTCTTTGTATCCGTCCCTCTCAGATCTCTTTCTGTCCCTTTCTTATTTCTGTCTCTCTGTCCCTCTTGTCTCTCTGTCTCTGTCTCTGTCTCTCTCTCTCTCTCTCTCTCTCTCTGTCCCTCTGGTTGAGCCACTTCCTTTCCCATTCAGACATTTCCTGAACCAGATCCCTTACACTACTTCTTTCACGTAGCATTGGAAGCATATGCTGCTCATGCCCACTCTCTTTGTCTCTTTCTTGCTCTCTTTGTCACCTACAGCTTCATCACATGAAACATGGTGGGAACCATCCTGGCTGCCTTTCTCTGGTCACCCTACAGCATCAGTCAACAAACATTTATTCTACTCCCTCTTCCCTTGGCCTGCCTTTGGGTAAAGGGGTTGAGCTGCCTGATGCCTAAAGAGGACTGCACAGGGGACCAACGGGCAGTTGGTAATTCACCTGAATTCAGTCAGTGATGAGCAAACTCCCACCAAGTTTTACTTCCTTCCCTCCCCTCCCTTCCCTTGCCTTTCTATCCTAGTAGTCCTGAACTCCCAGTTGTCAACAGTCAAACCCTGTTCTCCAACTTCTGAGGCAAAAAACGTGACCATTTTTATCACTTTATTTGCACAGTTTCAAAATGGCTACTCTCATTCACAGCTCCACCAACAGGGTACCAGTGTGCTTATCAATGACTTGCCACCTTTGCTATTTGCAGGAGAAATGAGGATTGTTTTGATTTGCATTTCTCTTGCTAGTGTTGTGGAGCATCCTTTTATATGCTTGTTAATCCTCTGCAATTCTTTTGATATTTATATACATATATCTATGTTTGTGTGTGTGTGTTTCTGCTTGTTTATGCAACTTGGATACCAAACTTTTACCTAAGACACTGTTTCCCTTTTCCTAGGTGTATTAATGTTGTCTGTGTGAACACTTCAGTTTGAAATAATTATAGTTATCTATTTCTCTTTTGTAATTTCCTCCATCCTTTTTTTTGGTTAGGAATGTATCTCCTCCCTAACTCCCATAGCAGTGAGAGGTGCTTGATCTGCTTCTCTTCTCATTTCTTTTAATAGTAAGGTCACATTTCCATGGTAGAAGGTTCTGTGGCGTGTAGTGTCTGTCTGGTGTGAGGTCTTGGTTTGAGCTTCATTTCTGCCAGACTCTTTTCCCATCAGTTCTTAGCAAATAAGGACTTCTTCCCTCAGTAATTTATGTTTTTGTAATTTTATCAAACAAACACTAAGCTATTGAGTTCTAGTTCTGCTTCTCCCTTGTCTGGTCTGTTCTAGATCAGTCTCTCTGTTCTTTCACCAAAACTTGATGGTTTTGTTGCCTGAGATCTGAAGAGCTATTCCTTGCTCATGCCTATTCTTTTCTACATTTTCCTTACTAATCCACAACTTGTTTTTCCAAATGAATTTTGTAATTATTTTGTCAGATTCTATCATGTATTCCTTTAGTAATTTGATTGATGTATGAGTAAAAGTATAAACTAATCTTGGTAGTCCTGTCACTTTTATTATATTGCTATCTTCTACCCATGACCACTTAATGTTCCTTCAGCAATTTAGATTTTTCTTTCATTCCTTAAGAAATGCTTTATAACTGAATCTATATAGGTCTTTTGTGTGCTGGGGGAGATCAGTCCCCAGATATCTTATGCATTTTGTAATTATATGGAATGAGCTTTCCCTTTCTATTATTACTTCTTGCGTTTTTTTGTTATTATTAAAATGCAATTATGTTGATTTTTGAGCGTTTATTTTATAATCTGCAGTGTTACTGAAGCCATTAATTGAATTGTTTAGAATCTTTGCTGATTCCCTATGGTTTTCTATCCACAAACAGCTAGCTTTTTGCCTTTCATTCCTTTCTCTTGTCTTACTGCTTAGCACAGCACTCAGTAGGTGCTTAATAAATGTTTATTGATGATTAATCATATCAGACATCAGTTTGCGGAGGTTTGGGATTCCCCTAGTACTCCCTCTTTCCCCATGAGAATGGCCTGATCTGGGTAAGGAGATGCTGGGGGTAGCATTTCTGGATTGATTGGCTCCTTCCCTCCCTCCAAGGGAGCAATGGACAAGGTGACCTGGACCAGGGGGAGTGGGGAGTGGGGAGGTACATACTCAGACCTCTAGGAGAGTCAATTTTAAATTTCAGTAAATCTTGTTTTTAATATTACTTTCATTTCTGATTATATTCTTGCTATTCTGCCCTCTCTCTCTCCACTTAGCAAATTCCTCCCCCTGTCCCCTCCCCATTGTAAAAAAGAATTAAAAAGAAACAGGAGGGAAAAGGTTAAGTCAGGACATTAACACATTAACAGAGTTTGACTGTGTATGTAGTATTCCATACCCATAGGCGTTCACCTCTGCAGAGAAGGAGGTAAGCCTTTTTTTATGGTTTCTTTGAGATCAACTTTGGTTATTCATTTAAGGATGCAATGCTCATCCTCCCCCCCCCCCTTTGCATGACATTGCTGGGGCCATTGTGAAGCTGACCTTCTGAGATGGCCATCAGGGCTCTCCCAGAATGGAGGGAGCTATCCTCAGAGATAGACAGCAGCCCTTCTGTGGAGGCTGAAGTCCCTGGTCAGTGCTGAGGGCCCCACCCTGTCTGGGAGCCCCGGGGTGGGTCCTTCCCCTCCTGCAGACCAGGAAACCCAGGCTGAAGTAGAGTGTCTTAGGCCAGTCTCCCAGAGACTGAGGATCGAGCATCAGTGGTGTTGAGTTCTGTCCCTGCCCTGTGTCAGGAGGGGCCATGGGGGAGCAGGAGGAGGGGCCAGACTGAACCCTCAGGGGTGTCTGTGTTTTTGGCTGTATGTGTGACAGATTACCCGCTGCTGAGGGGATGGGGGTTGGTTGCTGGAGTATCAGGAAAGTGTTGGGGTGTTGGTCCCCCACATCTCATTTGGCCTTGTGCAAACCCACTGAAGTAGCCCAAGAGCATCCTTCAGCACCCCCACCTGTTCCAGGCCCTTGGGTGGGCCGTGAAGCACTGCATTGTCCACAAGAGGGAGGGGTCCTTGTGAGTTGGGGGCTCAGGAAGAGGTGGGGGCTGGAGGTGCCAGGTGATTTCTGTCAATATGGCACAGAGCTGAGTAGGTCAGAGAGATGGGGCCCAGGTCTGAGCTTGGGGGGCCACTCGGGCTCTGGATGAGAGGGATGGCGGAAGTCCAGAGAGGGAAGGCCAGTCTGCAGGGGCAGCAGGGCAGCTGGGAGGCAGGAGATGGATGAGGGCAGAGACAAAGGGCTGAGGATGTGACACCGGAGGGATCCAGGGGGACCTCGGGCCTGGGGAGGCCTTCAATGGGAGGAAACGGGTGGAGGAGAGAATTATTCTGGGCCTGGAGAACAATGGAGAGTCCCAGGGGCAGGAAATGGGGTTCAGGCTCAGGGCAGTGAGGCCAGGCCGGTGTGGGGGTAGGAGGTCTGGAAAGGGGGGTGGGGTGAGGTAAGGCTGGGAAGGGAAGTGGGGGGCCAGGCCTAGAAACTGACCAGAGGGGAAGAATCATGAGGAATCACTGAAGATTTCTGAACAGAGGAGAGGAGCCGGCGGCCCTGGGAGTGAGAGAGAGGGAAGAGAGTGGGACAGGAGGAAGGAGGAGAGACAGATGGACATAGAGGAGAGACGGAGGGAGGAAAGACAGGGCAAGAAGGGAGAAAAACATGCAGAGGAGAGAGGGAAGGAGGGAGAGAAGTGCAATGAGGAGAGAGTTGGGGAAGGGGTGGGGGACTCCTGAAGGTAATGGGGCCCTCCCAGAATCTGCTGGGCAGATCCCCCCCCAACCCTGGCCCCAGAAATCCCTCTTCCCCAGGGATTGCCCTGGGCTGGACTTTATTTCTGGCCTCTTCCTCCTCCCCCTGCCCCCACTCAGGGCCCATGTGCCCTCCCCAGCTCCCCAGCTAGAAGGGATGAAGAGGACACTGAGGCAGGCTGAAGAGATTGGCTTGAGGTCACCCAGAGCCAGTGACCAGTCTGCCCAGTCGGGGAGAGGTTTGGGGGAAACTCCAAGCCCAGGGAACAGGAAACGAGCGGTCTTGGAATTCCATCACGTGACCTGGGGGCCCTCACCCCCTGGTCAGGGCTGTGGGCACCAGAGGACATGGACGCGGTGAAGCTCTGGAGCCTTGGCTACTCTGTGGATGAATAATGCGGACAGGGATTAGTGTGGCTATCTGCCATCCACCCCCAAGCTTTTCCCACACACTGCATGGAGGTCCTAGGCCCTGCTTGCAGCAAATCCTAGGAGTCCAAGGACTAGAATGAACCTGTCTGACCCAGCAAAGGGTCAGTCGATGGTGGAGACTTGGGGAGGAGACCCAGTGGACTTGGGCTGAGGGCCATGTTGGGGGGCAGGGTCCCCCTTTTCCTGCTTCAGTCCTTTCAGAGGTGGGAGGGACCTTTCACTTGACAGTAGGGGGGTAAGCCCAGAGAGATGGGGTCCTTGAGGTGGATGGGAAACCGATACAGAATGGGGAGTGAGGCATCATGTCTGAGAGATGAGGACATGGGGAGAAGAGGGGGGACCCCTCCAATGGCTTCTGAGGTGCCAGCTAGAGAGTAGGGGCAGAGGGAGGCCACAGAGGGCTGGAGGATCTAGGAGGGACCTGGGGGCCCCCAGATGTGCAGCAGGCTGTGCCCACACCACGTGTTTGTCACACTCTGGGTCTTAACACACGTGGAAATTGAACCTCTGTGCCAACATGGTGGCCCACTGGGGGGCCCCGAACCAACGCTGTGGGAGCAAATGAGATGAGGGCTCACCATTGGGGCCTAATGAGTGCTTATTCCCTTCCCCTCTCCCCAGCATCCACAAACACTGGGGGCTTCATTTCTCCAAATCTGACTAAAACAAGTCACAACAGCCCCAAGCCTGAGCTACCAGAACCTCAGTAAAATAGATTAGGATTAAGGATATTTAGAGGCTAAACTTGGCTCTGGATGTGAATCTTCCCAGTTTTCTCTTGGCTGTAGAGTCTCCTTGAGACTTTGTGTTCTACCTCCTCACTCTAGGTGGAATCCCCGCCACCCCACACTGAGAACAGCCAGCCTGGCAAAGGAACACAGGAAGGTGACTGGTCCAGATCCCTGCCCCATCACCTCCTTGACCTTGGCTAGGCCTCCCGCCAAGCCTCACTTTTGTCATCCGTGAGGACAGGAGTCTTGAGGTTGCTCCCTTATTCTGATCCCTTGGGGGAAGCCCCAGCTTCTTGCTGGACAATACCCAAGTGGGCAGGACGGAAGGCTATTGGGGTCTCAGGACAATCCATCAGCTCCTTGGGAGGGAACGAGCCTCACTTGGACATGACTGACAAAAGGAAGGGACAGATCAGGTTAAAGGGCTGTCAAGGATGGGAGATCTCAGTAAGGGAAGGTTTGGCTGGGCCTAAGGGGTACAGAGGGTAGAGTGACGGGCCTGGATGCAAGATGAGTCCCGGGTGCAACAGTCAGTTGGCGGAGTCACCTGTTTTCCTCACCCAAGGGAGCAATGCCTAGGACAGAAGCATGGGAAGGTCCAGAAAGGAGACGCCAGGCAAAGGAAGCTTGGAAATAAGTGGCCGCCGTGTGTCAGAAGCAAAGATTCTTGGGTCTTGGATGATGCCATTTTGTTCAGCCTCTATCTGCCCATGCATCTGCCTTGAGAAGGGCTGCTGAAGGGGGTCAGACTTTTCTGCTTGGCCCCAGAGGACAGATGGGGGTGGGGGGAGGTTTGGACAGCTTTTGGTGTACTTGAAGGAATGGCTATGGTTGTTCTAAAATAGATTGGGCACCTGTGCAGGAAGAGGGCTTTGAGTGGGCCCCAGGTTTCCCACCTTCTGGAGATGCAGGAGGTAGGAAGCCTGGCCCTGTCACTCTCTGAGGTCTGCCTCCCCACCCCAGACCCTCTGAGATTCATTGAAAGAAGTCAAAGAAAGTAGCTGGAAAGTAGCTGCCTTGAGGTATCTGCTGCCTACCACAAAGGGGGTGTTGGGGGATTGATGAGGCCCCATTGACTTCTCTCAAAGGAACTTCCTGAGAGGTGGGCACCAACCAACCTGTGCCAGGCTTCTCTGGCTAAATATGCCACCTATCCCTGCTGTCTCCTTGAGCGTCTCTGGGATCTATATGGAATTGGTGGTGGGACAGTCGGAGGAAAGGAATGAGACAGATGCAGGAAGCTGGTTCATTGCTAGGGGGTCCTTTGGGGGCAGGACCTTGCAGTTTGAGATGCCCAGAGAACCCCCAGGAGTAGACAGGAGTGATTGGGGGATGGGACCTCAGAAGAGAGCAGGGGCTGGATTGACTCAGATTTGGGTGGCATCATCATAGATAGTCAAGGAAGCCACAGAAGCCCACCAGGCAGAGAGGTTAGAGGAGAGACAGAAGGGGCAGAGACAGGCTTTAGGAGATGGCCACAATTCATGACCAGATAGAGGTGAAGATCCTGCCAAGGACACTGGGAAGAAGAAGCCCCAGAGGTTAAGGCAGACCAAGTGTCCAGGAAGGGGGCTGGTCAGCAGGATCAGAGGCTGAGGGGACAGCTGGGTAGAGGAGACCTGAGGAGAGGCCTTCCTGCCTGCCCCTGGATTGGGCAGCTGAGCCTTTCTGCACCTCCTCTTCCTCCCCCTCTTTTCTCGCCCCGGCCCCCTCTGCCACTTTCTGTTCGTCTGTCTCTCTCTCTTCACTCTCTTTCCCTCCTGCCGTCTTGCGCAACGTGGTTCACTAAGAATAGTGGTGAATGGAATGAGGCTGCAGACATTTCCTAGGTGGGGAAGGGAAGGGAATGAGCATTTATGGGGCACCTACTGCAGGGTGGCACTTTATACAGATTCTCTCATTGGGTCCCCACAACAACCCAGGCAAGTGGGGCCTGATATGGCCCCATTTTACAGTTGAGGAAACTGAGGTAAGTCATAAATGTCAGAGGCTGGATTTGAACTCGGACCTCTTGAGGTAGGGCCCGACCCAGTTCTTGCCTGCCTAGGATGGTGGTAATTAGCTTTGTCACACTTCTCTCCTCCTCTGGGGAAGAAGATCTTAATTACACTTTTTTTCTTTAAGGAACAACAGAGGCTCTGGGAAAGCAGAAAGCTTAGAGAGCCTGGAGTTAGGGGACCCTTCTGGACTGGGGTGGGGGCTCTTCTCTTTTCTCTTTGGATACTTCCCTAGGGACTTATGCCACCCCCTGCCCTCCCTGTGTGACCCAATGGGGGGTTGGCCGGATCTCTTCCAATGCTTGTCCCCTTGGGGTGACGGCCACCTTCTGTTTGCCATGGAGGCACAGGAAGAGGGGATTGAGCCAGGGTTCCACCCTGAGGCCCAGAGGGGCCTGGTGACTTGGTCCAAGGTCACACAGATACTGAGGCAGTTGGTGACTATGCCCACGAATGCTCCTCCCTGGGACCTGGGGTCTCCAGGACGGCTCACCGGATTGAAAAGAGAGATGGAATGGGTTTGATGGACCACTTGTTGACGGGTGATGACTGGTGGTTGGAGTCTCTCCTCCCCGGGCCATGGCTTCCTGCTGCCCCTCCTGGGTTCTTCCTGACATGAGGAGTGGGATGACTAGGGAGCTTCTCTAGACCATGGGACTTGGAGGGGTTTTATGTTTTCTGGAGACACGGCTGATGCTCCCATGGGACCGCCAGACTCCCCCTCCACTGCTCCTCTGCTCCCAGGAGCTGGAGTTCCCAGTGGCGCCCAAGCCCACCCAGTGCGAGTATCTATGCAGATGTCCGGAGGGCATGAGGTCAGTCTCTCTGAGGCCACGAAGGGTCCTTGGCTCTGAAGGACGGAGGAAGCTTCTTTGATTTATAACTAAACATAGGAAGAGGAGGCTGAGAGACCCCGGAAGCAGGGGCACCCACAGAGCTGCGGCCCGCCATCCAGAGCTGACCTCCAGCTGCTTCTTTACGGGAAGTCTTGGTTTCCATGGGAACTCTCTTTTGATCCGGATGCTCAGGGCAGTATGAAGATGGTTAGGGAGCTGGGGTGGGCTGTGGGGAGGCTGCGGGGAGGACGAGGCAGCTCGCCCTCCCGGCCAGGCTCACCTGGGCAGTGGTCCCCTGGCCACAGAGTGGATGCTCCACAACTCCTGCTTTACGGGTGTCATCTTCTGGGGAGAGCCAGAGTGGGTCGAGGACAGAGCCGGAGGCAGAGGCCACAGGTTCAAATCCTGTCAGCTGCTCACTCCCTGGGTCGCTTTGGGCAGGCTCTCTCTGGGCCCCAGTTTCCTCATCGGTGACTCAGAGGCTTCCGAGGGCCCTTTGACATCTCTGCTCCTGGTTTTCTGTGGGTCTTTCCCTCGGTTCCTCGGAATGGCAAGCCCAGCGTCTGCCCGATCGGTTCCACCAGGGAGGGGCATGCAGTGGGAGAAGGGGGTGGCCGCATCTCCAGAAGCCCTGGGTCACCGGTGGGGCCAGCTTCCTCCCTGGGGTCACAGGCCTCTGCCCTACCCTGCATCAGATGGGTCTGGCAAAGAGTCCCAGCGAGAGTGGGGGCACATTGGCAATGATTCCAGATACATTCTTCAGTGGCCAAGCCCTGGGCGCAGGCAAGGAACCCTGGTTTGACCCTGAGGGGGGCAGCAGGGTCACACAGTAAAGGTGAGAATAGAGACAATGACCTAATTCTCTAAGCAAGAGGGGAGTCAGTGTTGTTCCTTCGAAGGGCCAGGAACCATGCTAAGCCCTGGGGGCAGCTCCTTCTGCCATCAAGACATTTACATTCAGGGCTTGAAGGAAATAAGCATCTTGAATTTTTATTTATTCTAAACCTTTTTTTCAAGTTTTGAGTTCCCAATTTTCTTCCTCCTCCTCCTCCTCCTCCTCCCCTACCCACTGAGGAAGCAAACACTATGGTAGCAGTTAATTATACTGTGAAATCATGCAAAACACATCTCCATATTAGCCATTTTGCAAAAAAGTTAAGAAAGTGAGGAAATGTGGCTTATTTCCAGAGTTCATCAATTCTCTCTTGGGAAACAGGCAACATTTTTCATCATGGAGTTTTTGGAATGGTCTTTTTCCTTGACTACTCTTATGTTAAAGTTGGCCTCTGCTGACCTGGAAACGGAGACGCCCTGTCCTAAACTTCGGGGTTTTTGTGCTGCTAGTTTTGGGGGTTTGCTTTTGGTGTGATCCTGGGAGAGATGTGGTTACTGCTCTCCTGGTCCATGCTCTGGGGCCTGCAGCCCCCAATGCCAGCCTTCTTATTGGCCCTAGAAATGTGACCAGGACCCTTGTTCCCTTGTGACTGACCATATGTACTCATCTCTGGGCACTAGAGGGGCCAGTCGGGCACCAGTTGCCCCGCTGCCAGCAAAGGGTCCCCGTCTGAACCCCTAACTGTCTCAGCTTATAGAGGCTGACAGGTCCCAGAGCTGTGACGGCCGCTGGCCCCCGCTCTTCCACCAACCTCTTTAGCTGCCTTAATGTCTGGCTCCGACCTTTTGTTGACTGCCGCTTCACTTTGATGTGAGGCGTTACCCTAAAGTTGGTTGGAGGGAAATGTTAGGAGAGTTCAACTGGTTTGATGCTTTTGTGCCACCATCTTGGCTTCACCCACGAGATGGGAGTATTTAAGGGGGCAAATAGCCAGAAGGCCAGGAGGGCTGGGGTCTAGAGGGTGTGAAGGGGAGGAAGGAAGGCAGGAGAGCCCGGAGCGTGTATGAGGGCTGGGAGCTGGATCACTGGGCTGAAACAGAGAAGCGTAAGATGAATGTGCTAGAAAGACAGGGGCATTCCCAATATGGCATCTGGACCATCTTGCTAAGACCTTCAGGGGACTGGACTCAAGAGGGAACGTTGTGGGCTTTGAGCAGAGCTGGGCCATGGCAGGTTCCTGAGTCAGGAAGATGATCCATGGGAGAGCTGTTGTCGAGGTCTGGCTGGGTGGGAGTGAGGGTACGGGAAGGAGAGGTGTCCCTGAGACACCCCCAAACCTGCTGGGGCCAATGATGATGTCATTGCCCTCACACAGAAGAGGTGGAGCCTGGTGCCTCAGTGACTCCCAGGCACTGCCGGGATAGCTTGGAGCCTTTGTTCTGGCATCACCTTTGTGTCCTCATGCATCTCCCTGGTCTGGTCTGGTTCCCCATCCTGGTGAGCCACCCCCTTGAGATGACAAGTTCCCGGACTGGGCTGTCCGTCCCTCTGCTGCTTCTCTCACTCCATCACTCAGTTCGTCCTGGGTTCCACTCCCCTAGGCCCCCACTCCACAGAGGACACAGACTTTTCCCTTTGGGGCCTCCTTAGTTGTTCCAAGAATATGACATCCAGATCTTGTATTTGGGATTTCCATTTGTGACTGGAAGACCCAGGACCAGGTCCTATCTCATACGTATCCTGGCTGGGTGTCTCCGGGCTAGCCCCTCCCCCTTTAGGGCACCCCACTGGGGCTCTAAAATGGTAACTAGCCCTGCTGAGGGGACTCCCTGTAACAGAGGCACTACAGGCCCAGGTTCGCTCGCCATCTCTCTCTGTCTCTCCCTCAGTGCTTTGAGATCAGTCTTCCTCCTCCCATCAGGGGGCTGGGTGACTCTTTCTGGGCCTCAGTTTCCTTCTCTGTAAAGTGAGGATCATGTTCCAGGCAGCTCCTCAGCCTCTCTCTAGCGCCAACGGATCACATTCGTCTTTGGCACGTCTCTTGGCTGAGCCTCTTGGACCCACTCCTGCCTCTGCCCTCTGGGACTGCCCTGATTCACTTGGCATCAGCCCGGCTAGGCTTTCCATGAGCAGAGTTAGACTGGAGTCAGATGGAAACGGAGCTGGGAGGCCTTGACCACGTGGCATTGCCAAGCGAAGGCTGCCTGCAGCCCGGCCCCCGTTGTAGCAGGGTTTGTTGCTAGAAGGGCATGGATACGGGCTCCTCGGTCTCTCCCTCATCCCCACCTCCCCATCCTCCGTCTCCCCTCCCTCTGTTCCTCCCTCATCTCCATCTCTTTCCCCCCCTTCCATCTCTCCCTTATCTCCATTTCTTTCTTGTTCCTTCTCAAAAGACTTCTAGGTTCACCAGCTGCTTCCCCACCCCCCATAGCCCTTTAGGGGGATATTACTTGGAGGAACAGGACACCTCTCCCTGGAAGTTTTTTCCTGGGGGGGACACCTCTTGGTGGAGGCTGGGGCCCTGCCCAGGCTCCCCTGCCTCAGAGGCTGGCAGTCAGCCTGCCCTCCTTCCTCTCCTGCCATGGGAGTCCAGCTAGGATGTGGGGCTCCCCACCAGGGAGGCCCATGCTTCCCCCTGGGAAAGGCCACACTTTAGGGTCACTGCTCCCCAGGTACCTTCAGCCGTAGTATGTTCCTCTTGTGGCCATCCAAGGCTCCCTAGAGTCATCTCCCCTCCCCCCATGAGCTGGACCCCAGGAGGCCTTCCAAGCCCCAGGCGCTTGCTGTCTCCCAGACAGGCTGGACCTGCGACCACCTGGGGATGCTCCCGGAGGGCGAGCCTGTGACCAGCCCGCTGCCGAGGTGTCCAGCCTGCTGGGGGCCTGGGCTTCCTTCTGACCGAAGGCCAAACTGGGCCTCGGGCTGGGCCCTCTCAGGGCTCAGCTGCTGCTTGGCCTCCCTGCCTCCTGGAGGACCAGGCGCACCAGGCGTGAGACCCCGGGATGCTCGGGCCCAACTTTGGGAGGCAAAATGGGAAAGGCTGCTGGTCCCCGCAGGAGCCAGAGACAGGTTGTTACTATGGAATCCAAGAGAGGGCTGGGTGGCCCTATTTTTAGAGCTGGAGATTCAGAGGCAAATCTGGTCCCATCCACTCTGCCTGGTCTCTACAGAACAAGCCAGAGCCCACTACCCATTGGGCTGGTGATCTGTCCAAGGCTGGCCCTGCCTTGCTGCCCCCCCCCCAAATGCCCTGAAAGAAGCCCCCAATGGGCCGGAGGGCTGAGCCCAGAGCAGGACCTCCCCTCCCCCAATGCCTCCAACCTCTCCCCTGGGCCCCCAAGTAGGAGTAAACCAGCCCCCATGGGAAGGCTAGGAGGAGGGAGGAGACTCAGGAGCCCTTGATGGACCCCTGCCCAGGCCCTGGGCTTGCCCCAAAGGCTCCTCTTACATTTATGGACACCCAAGGGGAGCTTTCTAAGCCAGAGCATCTTAGGGTTGGAGCCTGGCTAAGTCGCAGGCTCAGGGAGGTCTCGGCCCAGAGGCCAGGGCTAGGGTTGGGGGGGTCTGGAATCTGGTGAGATGACCTCAAGTCAGAGCTCAATGTCCAGGAGACCTAGAGAGGGGTCCCGGGGGCTCTGCTAGGAGCACCTCCTTGGAACGGGCGCAGGACAGCTGTCATGGGGGCTTCTAGGAGAGAGCGTGTAGAAGATGGACAAGGAAGGGGCCAAGGGATTCCTGGGGGGGCACCAGGAAGGAGAGAGCACAGTCAGCTGGGGGCGGCCCCGGAGTTGAGTCTGGAAGGAGGTGAAGGGTTCAGGGAGAGGAGGAGGAAGGAGAGGAAGAGGAGGAGGGCCTTCATCCCCTGGGCACCACCCTTGGAGATGGCAGATGGTGC
Source organism: Macrotis lagotis (assembly GCF_037893015.1). NCBI lineage: Eukaryota > Metazoa > Chordata > Mammalia > Peramelemorphia > Peramelidae > Macrotis > Macrotis lagotis. The sequence goes on along the minus strand of NC_133662.1, from coordinate 272,857,909 downwards.
CCTGAGGTCTGGGCAAAGTCAGAAGGCAGCATGGGGAGCGTCTGGGGCAGTGAGAGGAGCAGAGACTGAGCAGGATGCAGCGGAGGAGCAGGCACCTGGTCTGAGGAGGACTAGGGAGCCACGAGAAATTCATGTGCAAGGGAGTGGATGCCGGAATGGAGACAGACTCGGGGAGAGCCTTCAGGGGCCTGAGGATGGTCTGAGGAGAGGTGAGGACCTGAGGACCTGGGAGGAGAGAGGGGGCCGGGTTGGGGGGGGGCTTGAAGACCCACCAGAGCTCCTTGAGTGGAGCTTTAGGAATCATCTAGTGACTGAGTGGATGACGGCCTGGCGTGGGAAGAGCCCCCCACCAGCCATTGCCATAGTCCAGACTTGAGGGTTGGGGGGCTGCACCGGGGTTACTGCAGGGTCAGAGGGGAGAAGCGGGCATATTGGGGAGACAACGACAGACCCCAGCACAATATTAGATCTGGGGGGTAGAGGGAGTGAGGAGCCCAAGATATTTCCTAGGTTGGGGGCTTGAGGGCCCGGAGGGGATGGAGCCCCTGGTAGTAATAAGGAAGTGGGGGGGACAGGAGGAAGGGTTTGGGGAAAAGCTCACGTGTTCTGGTTGGCTGAGACTGAGTTTTAGATGCCTATGACCATCCAAAGACCCCCTCCCCAAGCCCCTTGAAGGGTGGAAGGGGTCAAACAAACAGGCCCAAGGTGGGAAAAGAGTGGCTCCACTGACTGCGGGGTGGCTCGGAACCCACCGACTTGCTGCTGTCCCACATCCCCTTCCACCAAGAAGACCCCTGACTCCTCTCTCCCTCTGGCCCCCTCCGAGTCCAGACTCAGGGTCCCCTTTCTAGCTTTTCCCCCCAAGCCCTGAGCCCCACAATCCAACCAAGCTGGCTGCCAAGCCGACCCTGGAGCTCGCTTCTCCTGCCTCTCTGCTCCATCTGGGAGGTGCTCCTTCCTCATCTTTGGCCCTCAGGATTCTCTTATACCTCTCAGACCCGGTTCAGGCTCCAAGGCCTCACAGGGCCTTGGCTGGCATTGGGACCCTCTTCTTCCTTAACTTGCAGAGCTGCCTGCTTGGCATGTGCCCCAGAAGAGAAGAGAATATTCTAGAATGTCCACTTCTGGCGGGCAGGCTCCATGTCCACAGTGCTTCCTGGGCAGGAATTGTCCACCCTGGTAAAGAGTGGGTCCAGGGTCTCGGTTTCGGCCTGCTGATGCCCCCCAAGCCTTTGGGCGACACGGACGAAGACATCTTCCTCGAGAGGACTGCATCTCCAGCCACCGCCGCCTTCCCGGCTGCACCATGTCCTCCAGTAGCGGCTGTGTCTGTCTACACTCAGCGGCAGAGCCATAGGCCCAGGGAGAGGGCCTGGTGCCCTCCTTACAGCCCCCCGTGGCTTGAGTCACCTAAGGCCGCCCCCGTTGGAGTCTGGCCATGTTCCAGAGGCTCAGTGACCTTCCTCTTCTTTCCTTTTCCTGGATGAATGCACCACAGCCCAGAAATGCCAGGGGTGTCCCCGGGGGTGGGGTGGGGGGCTTCTTGAGTCACCGAGCAAAACATAAAATGAAGGTTTCCAATATATTCCTCGGCCAATATGAGAGAGAGAGAGAGAGGCCTCCGTGGGATACTGCCCCCATGCCCCTCCCCGGCGAAGGGCTGCACCGTCCAAAAGCTGCTTTCCTTTGAAAGGGGTGAGGGGAGAGGAAGAGGTCAGGGGTCAGTTGGGGTCTTCCTGGACAGAGCCTGTGTTACACCCGAAGCTCCCCTGCCCCAGAGCTGCTTTTGTGTGAGTGTATGTGTGTGTGTGTGTGTGTGTGTGTGTGGTGTGTGTATGTGTGTGTTGTGTGTGTATGTGTGTATATGTGTGTGTTGTGTGTGTTGTATGTGTGTGGTGTGTGTATGGGTGTGTATGTGTGTGTTGTGTGTGTCTGTGTGTTGTGTGTGTCTGTGTGTGTTGTGTGTGTGTGAGAGAGAGACCTTCACCCCAGGGGTCTACGCCTCAGGGTTCCGATGACATCAGGGCACCATCTGCCTAGAAATTATCTGACCATAGAACTAGAGGTTGGGGGGCGCTGCTCCTCTCCCTCATCTCTGTTTCCCATTCTGTCCCCAACATTAGAAAGTCATTTCAAGGGCCCAGAGAGTCTGCTCGGGCTTCAGCAGCAGCGCTTCGGAGGTGGGTCTTCTCAGACTCCAGACAGATCAGGAACTGCCCCCACCCCCCTCTGATGGGGGGCTGCTTCTCTCCAGCCCCGGAGCTTGTCCTGGGGATGGGTGGACTCATTCGTGTACTGAGGTGAGGCTGCTTGACACCCCCCCCAGAGACCTCACTGTCCAGTGACAGCAGGACCCAAGTCAGGAGGGCCCAGGATGCAGCGGGGAGGCCTTCGGAGCCCGGGGAACCAACTGCTCTCATCCTCCGTCTCCCCCACCCCAAGGGTCTCCTGGGACAGAGATGGGGAAAGCTGGGACTGGCCCAGGCTCCTTGGGAATCCTTCGCTATGACCCCAGGGCTGTGGCTCAGCTCCTCTCTGGTCAGGCTTGTTCCTAGACAGGTATCCCCACCCCCACTCCCAGCTACATATATATCGCTACCCCCACAAGGCAGCCCCCTTCTTCTAAGGGGTGGGAGCTGACCTCAATTTGTGCCAAATAATAGAATGACGAGGAGGGGGATCATGCGTGGCTTCCCCACTGCCAGCCCAGCTCCCTCCCTGGACCCCAAGAAGAACAAAACCTCCCCCCCTGGGGGCAGAGGGTCACCCTCTCCCTCTGCTCTGAGTGTGGTGGGCCTGTTTGGCCCCAGAACCTCAAAGCTTCTGCTAGCATTGGTGGCCCGCCTCCCCGTCTCGCTTTGGAGGTGTGCACACATCACCCACACCCACACACACACACACACACATACACACGTGCACGCGTGCACATACACACACACACACACACACACACACACACACACACACGGCACTTTGGGCTCCTAGCTGGAGGGGAAAGTGAATTATTTCTAACTGGTGACAGACAGGAGCCCAGAAGTCCAGCCCCACTCATGTCCAGTTCAGTTCTGGTCTTGCCACTGACCAGCAGTGGTGTGCCACTGGACGAGGGACCCGGGGGCCCGGGAGGAGGCCATCCGGGAGGTTTCCTTCATCACTACTCCCCCTTCTGCCCTCTGAGCTTCACCTGGGCTGGAGGCCAGGCTGCCACGTGGGAGGCTCTCTGGTTGAAGGAAGGACCGAGAGGGACTGGTGTCTGGTCGCCTCCAGCCACAGGCTTCGGTGGAGGGCAGGAAGAAGACCGGCTCTCTGCATCCTCCTGGTCCCTCCTGGTGCCCCTTGAAGGGTGGGGTGGCATTGGAGGACAGCCAGAGGATGAATGGGGAGGCCTACAGACCTTTGAGGGAATGGGGGGAGCATGGCAAGGCAGCTTCAGCTGACTGTGAACCTGGGGAGGCCCTGTCCACAGCATCTTCCTTGAGGGGGGATCTACCCACACCTCTGACCCAGCCTACCTGAGGAGGCCCCAGAAGGAAGAAGTGTCCCCGGGCCCGATCACTTTTCAAGCTGGCCAGAGAAGGGAGGGTCAGCTCTGTGGGGCCAGAGTGGTTCTCCACCTCCCCTGGGGAATGGCCAGAAGCCCACGTCCAACTCCTGACCAGGTGGCAGCGGGAGGCGGAGGAAGCAGCTGTCCAGGGTGCTTGATGGATGAATGACTGTGCACTATTTAGGGCTTCGGAGAGGAGCAGAGAAGGCAGATGGTGGGGGGTGGCTCAAGGTTTTCCAAGAAGCACAAGGATCCCAGGGCAGAGCCAGGGCTGTGCTGACCTCAAGAACGTTAGGTCAGAATGTGGGCAGTGTCCTGAGGGACAGGGAGACTGGAGGAGGATGGAGGTGACCAGGGGGTTTCAGGGTTCACCTGGTAGTGGGTGTTTGGGGTGATAGAGAGGTCCCAGTGTGGCCCCTGCTGAGGGTGGCCAAGGTCGGATAGATATCTTGGGAATTGGAGAGGAGAGGAATGACCTGGGAGGCTGGGGGGCTTCAGGGGTCCTCCACGTGGAGCTGCCGTGGATGCGAGGCCGGAGGGAGGAAGGCCATGAGCTGGGCCTGGAGGGCAGGAAGGAAGGAGGGGAGGCTGGAGGCAAGAGCCAGAGCAGCAAGGGTCTGGGGAGGAGGGTCCAGACCTTTCTAGAAGCTGCTTCTGCTTTCTAGTCTGCTCCTGGAGAACAGATCCAGGACCCTGCTGGAGGCGGGCATCATTGTCTCTGCTCGTGCCACGTGCATGGGATCTCTTCCCACGGCCATGCAAGTCCTGGGCCATTTAGTCACAGGCCTTCCGGCTGCTTCTCAGCTAAAAGGCCGGCCTACAATGTGCAGGGTTTTACATTTTTTCTTTTTTACTGTGAACATCATTAGCTACAAATAGGAACTTGTTAGTATATGATTCAGAACAAAAAAAAGACTGGATGGGAACATTCAACTGTTAGAATAATTTTTAAAAAGTAAATTAAAAGGACAGATTATCAAATTTCAAATTAGGTGTTATGCTCATGAAGAACAGGGTTCCTTCGGGATTTCAGGGAAGCCTGGAGGGATTTGCATGAACTGATGCTGAGTGAGATGAGCAGAACCAGAAGAACATTGTCCACCCTAACAACAACATGGGGGTGATGGTCAACCTTGATGGACTTGCTCATTCCATCAGAGCAACAACCAGGGACAATTTGGGGCTGTCTGCGATGGAGAATCCCATCTGTATCCAAAGAACTGTGGAGTTTGAACAAACAGATATCTTATTGTCTGATCTTGTTACCTCTTAGACTTTTTGTCTCTTCCTTAAGGATATGATTTCTCTCTCATCACACTCAATTTGGATCAATGTACAACATGGAAACAAAATAAAGACTGCCAGATTGCTTTCAGTGGGGGGGGAAGTAAGATTGGGGGGAAATTGTAAAACTCAAATAATATCTTTAATAAAAATAAATTAAAAAAAAAGAACAGGGTCCCTTTAGGAAGTCTGAAGCTCTTCTCCTGGATGGATGCAAAAGGTCCAATGGTGAAGCGATCTAAGATGGACCCTGGCCCTGGTGGCCTGCAGCGGGAGCATCTGAAGCAGTGGCTCATTGAAGGATGACCCCTGGACCTCAACCAGAAGGCAATGGAGGAGACAGTCTCCTCTCCTCCTCTGCCCCCTCCCCAGGGGCCCTGGCCTCCTTAAGTAGAGCCCCTCACCAGATAACACCTGTTGTGCAATATCATGGGCAGGAAGCAGCTTCAAGGAGCACGGAGAAGAGAGAGCCAACTGTGGACTTGGGGGGAGAATTAGCCATGCAAGTGGGGATCTGAGCTGCAGTCAGCCAGAGACCCAGGGGTCCCAGCCTGCAAACTTCCCATAGAGGGGGACAGTAGGAACGCACCCCCAGCAAAGGAAGGACATTGAGTCTAGGTATGCCCATGCCTGTTCCCCCCATGGAGGCTTTGTGGGAGGTGGGATTTGGAACTACCATTCTGTCTCTGCTGACTCAGTAAATGCCTTTGGTTTGAGCTCTTGGGGTCTGTCAGCTGATTCCTGGTGGTGTATGCACTGGTAGGGGGCTTGGGAGCTCTGGTTTTTGATAAGGAGATACAGCAGGAAGCCTGGGGCTCCTGAGAATGACCGCTCTCTGGGGATTCGACAGGCACCTCCAAATGCAGAATGGGGGGCAGGGGGGCCAGCCCCAGCAGAGAGACAACAAAATGGCCCTCTGTAAACGTCCCTTTCTGGGCTTCCTTTAGCTTTCTTCTGTCTGTTTAAAGGCTTTATAGCTACTTGGGAGGGGGTCATCTCATTTCCACTCCCCACTGAGGCTCCCCCCCCAACAGCAGTCCTTCCCTATAACTCATAGGACAGCAATGTTTTGGTACATTTGGGTCCTTTCCCTCTGCTGGTGACTTTTGGGGTGATGGTCACCTGGTGTGACAGACCTGGATGGAAATAATCATTTAAGGGGCTTTTGTCCTTGGTGCCAGAGATGAGCTTCTCCAACAGCGGGTGGGGGGTATGGGGTGAGAGAAAGTTTAATGGAAACACTGCCAAAGCCAAGCTGGCCCACTTGCTGTCTGGGCACCTCCAGACAGACTTTGTGCCTCAGTTTCCTTATCTGAGTCTGTAATGGCTAAAGCTCATCATAGTACCTGGACTTGGTCTTTTCTTCTCTGATCACATCATTTCTCTCCCAGCAGACTGTAAGATTGATCCCCACTGCCCAGCATAGCCCTCTACATATCATAGGTGTCTAATAAAGACAGAGGCTGGAATTAGGGTCTCAGCGAGACCCAGGGCCTAAGAAAGGTCAAATGAGAAAGGCAGCATCTGGGCCCAGGGAGGGAGTGGCCCCTCTGCCCAGCTCTGGAGCCCTGGAGACTGGCAGGTCTCTAAAAGGCACTAGGTTTGTGTAGATCTCAGGTGCGGACCAGGCTGCAGGGGGAGGGGGTGCTGCAGGGGGGCTCTAGGTCAGAAGCAGATTGTACTGGGTGGTGTCCACCATTGTCCATCCGAATTCTGAGATTCTAGGTCAAGGTTGACAGTGCTCAATAGCACCCTGCCGCCCCAGCCAGGTAGTGAAATGTCCCAGCCCCCACCCCCCGCCAGGGCAGCCTCCTTGGGCAGAACCCTAAAAAGGCCTGGAGAATCTTGGCAGAAAAATATCAGTGAGACCAAATACACCCAAGTATGCCTATCTCCATAGGATTACTGGAGCAATGGTCTCTCTGGGGGGAGAACCCCAGAGCCGTTTTCATTTCAGAGGCCTATGGGACTTACTGGGGAGGAGATTCTGGAAGGGATCGCTTCCCCCCATGTGCTCCTCTTCTAGGGCAGTCCACGACCTGGGGAGCTCCCTCAAGACTGGAGGTCCATAAGGATCTGGGGGTAACCTGGGCAGGGAAAGGATAAGCATCAATCCTGTACATTTTTGACTGCAGGGGAGGGGGGACTCACCCAAGAGGGTGATCCTGTACCCAGAAGCGATACAGAGCTACCCAGAGTGCCTTTGCTGACCTTTGGACCTCTGGACCAGACCCTATCAAAGCTGCATTGAGAAAATTCCCAGAAGCAACCCATGAATCGGGAAAAACCAGGCCCAAAGTTGTGGTTTGGGAGCTGCGCTTTCAGGGCTGAACCTAATTCATCTGGAGCTTGGACCTGAGGTCCCATCCAAAATTGATGGCTCCATGTATTCATTCATTCATTCAAAATTGGTGTCCTACTGTGATATCACATTTTAGCTGTGGAGGAAAACTTGGAATTAGGTTGCTGGGGTGGGGTTGCCCCTACCTCTCCCCCAGCCTCCCCAGGGCCCTTTCTGGGGCCATCCTTCCTTCCTGGTCCAGTCCCTGACTCTTGGGCTCCTTTCTTCCGCTCCACCTTCTCGCCCGTCACCCAGAACCTTTGAAGCAGGTTAATGAGGTGGGGACTCAGACAATGGCAGGGTTAAAAACCCGTGCCCAAAGAGCAGGTCACCGGGCCCTGCCCCTGCCTGTCCACGCGAGCCTGAGCCACCCAAGGCTTCTGCCAGCCCTCCCTCACCTCTAGCTTTTGCTTGAGGAGACCCTGGGGCTTGGAGCACTCTTCTGGTTCCCAAAACAGAGCCAGTCTTTGTGGGGGGGGTGAAGCTGGGGGCTGGATTCCTAAGCTGCCTGCTCTGGGCCCTGGCATGAACCAGATGGGGGCTGCTTGGCTTTATTTGCCCTGATATGTGCCCTATGGGGGCCATGCCTGGGCCCAGGAGAAGGTTTCATCCATATACAGCCACATTTTTCAGCAGGCCCAGGCACCAGCATGCCTCTGGGGGTCCATGGGGGAGGGCAGAGCCATCTGGTTGACATGTTTTCCTTTCCCCTAATCTCTTGATTTGCACAGTTGGATACTAGGGGCCAGGCAAGCCGGGAAGGAAGCTTCCTGCCTTCTCTCCCTTCTGGCTCCTCAGCTCATGACAGCCCGGCCTCCACCTCCAGTTTCTGTGCTCTTTGCTCCTAGTTGGCTCCTGCCTCTCAGGAGAGGGGCCTCCCACTGGCCCCTTTGGTGCCTGGACATGATGAGCTTCCCTCTGAGAGCTGGAGGTGGGCCCAGTGGATCCTGCCAGGGGAATGGAGGCCTCTGCAGGCAGAGGGGGCCTTCCTGACCCTGGGACTTGGACCAGGGCTCACTTTCTGAGGCTAGCACTGGGGACCTCAGAAATGGGCTGGCCCGGCCTGCCTGCCCACCCTCTGCCTGGCTCCCCTAGCCTTCTCCTCCCTCCATGAGGGGCCAAGACCCCAGCAGCAGCCCCAAGGGGCCAGCATCTGTCTCCACAGCAGTTCGGCACCCTCCAGGTTTGTACCTGGGGCACCCACGCAGCCTCTCACCTCAAAGGAGACAAAGGGAATCATTAAAATGTGAATTAATGAGTCCCCAAACAAAGGATAAATTCTGCAGTGGTGGGTGGCATCTGCCTGGATGGGCTGAGGAGGAAGGAGCTCAAGGTCTTCAGACCTGGCTTCTCCTCCCCCACCCCATGTGGCCAGCCAGGCTGCCAGGCTTCCCTTTGGCAGGAGGGCAGCTCACAAGGTACAGTCATGGGTTCCAGAGCTGGTACTCCAGGCCTATGGATGGGTTTACCCTTTGGGACACTGGAATAGCAGGGGGCTGGCGCACAGGTGCCAAATCAGTGCTTTTTTGCTGAAAGAGTCACCACCCTACACAGAGGTCTTGTTGCTTAGTGACTTCACTCAGGTTTCCTTTCCCCCTTTTCAAATCTGTTTTTGACTCCAGAATAAGGCCTGCAGTTCAGAACATGGCTTTTAGGTCCACCCTTCATGATGGCAGATAGGCCTGCCCTTGAGGAGAACCAGATATTCCAGGAAGGACAGTACCCTCCAACTGGTCATCTTTGTTGCCTTGCAAATCCTCCTGCCTCCCATAACTCATGTCCATCTAGCCTACCCAACTACTTTGGCAGAGACCCACTTCTTTTCACTCTTCTCTAAATCATGTGTCTGTAACCCCCTTAACAGGAAGGGAGTTCTTCATATTTATTTATCTACTCATCCGTGCATCCATCCATCCATTCATCCAATTATTCATCTATCCACCCATCCACCCCTCCTTCAACCCACCCATCCATCCATCGTACCTACCATTCATCCATTCATCCATCTATCTATCCAGCCACCCGTTCATCCATCTTTCCCTACCACACATACACATGAGCAGCAGTGTTTCTTTTTTCTTTTTTTTTTAATTGAAATTTTCTTTTCTTTTTCCAATTACACACAATGGTAGATTTTCAACATTCATCCACTTGCAGATTTATGAGTTCCACATTTTTCTGCCACTCTCCCTTCCTTCCCCCTCCCCGTGGTTGTGAATTGTCTGGTAAAAGTCGGACAAGTATAAGCCTGTTTAACACAATTCCATATCAGGCATGTTGTGAAAGAGGAGCTAGAACTGGGGGGAAACCCATGAAAAAGGAAGGAAAACCATCAAAGAAGTTTTTTAAAAAGTGAGCCTGGTCTGCCTTCAGACTCTGTGGATTTTCCTCTGGATGTGGATGACACTGCCCACAGCAGGTCTCTCAGGGTTGCCCTTGAGCTCTGAACTGGCAGCGGTGTTTCTCAGAAAAGAAGTGTGTCCCTCCGGGGCTGTCGGGTCCCTCGGGGAGCACACATCTCTGCTCTTTCTCTTTGTTGTTTTCTGGCTCCCAAGGGCAGGTCTTGCCTCTCACTCCACCATTACAGGTAAGGTTTCCTTCTCTGCCCTGCTCAGGTGTCTTATTTGTAAACTTCCCACTCTATGGTATCTCACTGCAGGGTTTGCCAACCTGAGGGTGCCAAGAATAAACAGGGGAAGCCTTCCTGCCGCCTTCCTGCCCTCCTCAGATGCCAGGAAGGCAGAGGGGACATTTCCTGAGCCTTCTCTGGCCTTGTGTGGATAGGGCATCCCCCCACCCCGCTCTGAGCCCCCTCTGTGAGTGTTGGGGCCAGGGGAGCTCATCACATTGATGGTCAAGTGTCAGGGCCTTGTTTGTTGAACTGGATCATTTGTTCACAAACATGCCCCTGTGCACCTGGCCTGGAGGGCCCCGCCTTCCTCTGCTTGCTCAGTGGGGCACCCCCCACCCATTTTACAGACTGGGCTCATTTCAGGCATCCAATATGAATTCAGCCGGGGCTAAGAGAGGAGGCCCAGCCCAGGCGCACTAGGCGGATGACGGTGGGCTTGGGACACCCCTCCCAATACATGCAGCAGTGACCTACCGAACCATGTGGAGCAAGGGAAGGAATGGACACTGGCGGCTGGAGGCTCTGGATTCAGATTCCAAGTGTGTTGCTGGCTCTCCGTGTCTTGTCATCTGAAGCTGAGGTTCTGGGCCTCTGGAGGCCTTGGTGTCTCCTGTTGTGGTGTTTGGTGGTCTCCAAGCCCTTCCCTGTGCTGAGTCATGTGACTTTGTAGTTGGCATTTCATGCTCAGCTCTACGTTTTTCCTACAAAAATAATTTTGTGGGAAATTGAACAGCCCATCTTCCCACATCCTTGGGCTTAACTGTTGTTAATTGTAGACACCTCCCTCAAGCATCTCAACTGGGGGGGGAGCAAGCCCAGCTCCGGCTTTTCTCCAGCTTTATTCTCTCCAGGTTTGCTCCTGGAGGCCTCCTCCCCTTGGTATGGGTCACTTAGCACCCCCGTGCTGGCGACCTTGCTGAAAGGGAGGCATTCCCAAAGCTCTCTTCAAAATTGGGCTCAGTGTCCGTAAGAGGGCCCTGGAATTCCCATCTAGACCTGGCCTCTACCCAATCTCCCCCTTCTAGAGAAGGAAACCCTGAGAGGAGCAGAAGTTACTTCCAGGGTCTGGTATTTGTGAGAGCTGAGACACCTGATCCCCACCAGCCCCTGTGGTCCCTCACCAGGCAGTCTGGGCTGCTCAAGGCAGGGCTAAGATCCCCAAGTCACAGAATGAGGGAGGTCCAGCAGGGACCATAGAGGCCAATGGGTGGAGTGTAGATGAAAGAAGTTGAACCACAGAGATTGCGTGGCCCTGAGGGTTAGTGCCTTCCACCCCTCTCTCCTTGTCTTCAGGAGGAATAAGACTGATCATGTATATTATACAGGACCCCAGTCATTGAGTGAGGGCACAGACTCTATTCCTTCATGCTCAAGTGGCACTGGAAGCCAATCCTGAAGGGTGACTGGCCCTTGTCACAAGACCACAGCCCACAGAGGAGCTGGAGGAGGGACTGAACCACTCACAGGCTGCTCAGAGACCAGATTTTTAAGGGAAGGCCAATGGCTATTGGGCAGAGCTCCTGTGCCCGGCCTCTCCACTCTGGTGTTTGTCCTGCTTGCCGGGATTCTGGAGATTGGAAGGATGAGTGCTTGGCTCAGCTGAACCCCCCGCCCCCAATTAGGCTCAGAGTGCTTGTTGCCCTGGTCATTGTCGGGGCTCACTTTATCAGGACAGATTTTCTTGCCTCTCATTGGTCCAACACTGGCCTCCCCCTCCCTTGGCCTGGTTGAGAAGGGGTATTGGGCAATGCTGTTATTTCTCTGGGTTTCTTTGGCTGTGAGAAACTTCTTCCCTGAACTCATTCCACTCTCAGGAAGCCTCGCCTAGGACGTGTCTGTCCCACTGGATCATCCTTCTCCAGGCTTGGATGCCAATCCTACACTCATAATATTTGGGTTTTAAACTTCTTTGTCTCTAATTGCCCAATTGTTTAATAAATGAGAGAGAAAGGAAAACCTTGCAGGTTGGTGAGATATTGCTCAGGCCTCCAGGACCACCACAGGACCTTGGAAAGATCCTCAACAAGGGATGTCAGGGCAGGCCTCACCTTGAAAATGTCTGCCAAGAACTGGGGCTAGTGCCAAGAAAATGGTAACTCCTTGGGAAGACAGACCTTGGAGATGCTAGTCCACCCCCCTCATGTCAGAATAGTCAATGAGTCCAGAGGAAGGAAAGTTCTCTCCTGAGGTTTCAAAGGTGATGAGTGGAAGAATGGACATCAAATACAAGCTCCCTTGGCTCCCTCCAGTCCTATCCTTCTGTGGGGTCATCTTTCCCCTCTCCTGTCCTGGCCTCATCTCTTCTGAAGACAGGTCAAACTCTTCCCTGGAGGAGACCCATGGCCTTCCATGATGGAATATGATCAAGAGAGAAGGTCAGGGTTCCCTTGGGAGCAGAGTGTCCAGGAAATGCCAGAGGACCCAAGACCTTGATTAACTCCAGGATTTCTTTTCCTGAGATGAAACTGGCCCACTTATTTCACCTCCCCCCCCAGGAGAGTCCCCCAGATGGGGATGGTCACCTCATTCTCCGGGTCCCAGGTGTAACCCCGGTGTAGAGACAGACATAGGTTGACTGTTTACAACTGGGTCTCCAAAGCCCCCACAGGTGGGTTGTCCACCTGTTTAGATGAAGCTATGGAGTCTAAGTCATAAAATATTTACTAACAGAAGGTAAAGTGACAATAACCCTAGAATAAGGTCATACCCAACTATTCTTGCACAGAAAGTACCATGGAGAGTGGTGGTCCAGACTTCTGGAAGGCTAGCAGTGAGGCACATGAGGGCATTTCTATTTGCAAGACAGCCTGAAACATAGCTGTCAACCTGAGAACAAAGATAAGGTAATCATCCATCGTCTTGGGACATGCATCTGAGAGATTGCAGTCACCTCCCAAGGACTTATTAACGCTCATGGCAAGCCTCCACACTGGGCCAGTCCTACAAGCTCCATTCAATGTTGACTGACTATTCCAGAAAGAACCAAAAACCACGACTGTTGCTTAGGTGTTAGACAGGATCCTGAAGACCAGAAGGCCGCAGGTTCTATTTTTCCTCCCTTCTGCCACTGAAGGCGAGAAATGCAGAAGGAAAACAGTCATGTGGGAGTCTAAGAATGAGGTTGGCCCCAGCGCTGATAGATTCCTGGGCAGAGATGGAGCCTACCTAACAAATAATAATGTTTAAGTTTGTCTTGTCATTCTGACCAAACAAACCTGAATCCCACAGGGTGGGAGAGGAAGACTGCCTCTGTGTATCACCCAAGCTTAAGGGAAGGGACAAGGAAAAAGGGGAGCAGGTGGGATCCCCACGCACTCACAGGAGGCAAGATCCCAGAAAGGAGCTAGAAGTAAAACCAATGTAAAACCCCAAAACTCAAGCAACCACAGTAATGCCCAGAGTCTAGGCCACAAATAATAGGGGCTTCTAAAGTAAGAGAGCCAACTGAGTCTTGGTAGGCTGGATCATGTGCCTGCATCATGGCTCTGGGTAGGTCTGCTTTGTTTCAGCACCATTGTCAGTCAGGAAGGCAAGACATGGGAAGAACCCAAAGGAGAGCATGACTCCGGAGGTCCCTCCAGTTCTAGGTGAAAGAAAAGTTGGAGCCCCTTCCCTCAGCAACCATAAGCCCAGTCCTTCCATCCCATTCCCAACAGGCAAGCTTCTTGACTCTGCTTGGATTCCTCCAGTGATGGGGAGTCTACCCTCTCCTGAGTCAATGCAGTCTACCCTGGGACAGCTCTCACTGTCCTAAAGGAACTTCTTCCCATCTTTCACTCATCCCTTCCACTCATCTCTCTGGGACCCTCAGGGACCAGACTAAGCCTCAGGGCCCAGGCCTTTGTCCTAACCCTTCTGTCTTCTCTCCTTTGGGCTCATGAGCCCACCTTCTAATGCCTGGTTTCAGGTGATCAGATCTCCCCTTCTACCTCCAATAGAATGTCACCAAGAGGAGTCTTTAGTTCCCTTCATGGAAGCATCTGGGGAAGAACATCTGGGGAAATCCTGGTGATACTTAGGTTGAAGAGGAGACTCGGGGAGGAAGAGCTCACCTCTAGAGGTGTGTGTGTGTGTGTGTGTGTGTGTGTGTGTGTGTGTGTGTGTGTGTGTGTGTGTGTGTGTGTGTGTGTGAATGGGGGAGGCGTCACTCCATGGAGAAGGTGGCTTCCATATTAGACCTTCATGAAGAAGGATTACTACTGATAGAAATGTTGAGGGAGGGGTCTCTTCTAGGTGGGGCTGTAGAGGGAAGAGAGGTCTATTGTAGGTGGGGAGAGGAGGGACTGGAGAGGGAAGGGAGGGAGGAGGAACATCATGCCCCTGGAGCAGAGACTGAAGGGACTAGACAAGCACTAAGAGGTGAGACATTTGTGAAGGGACAGAGCCATGGAGAGTCTAGAAGATGGTATGGAGTGGGACAAGGGGCCAGCGCCTTTCCCAAATGTCAGACTCAGGAGCTTGATGTTTTCTCTGGGAGGCATTAGAAAGCCGCTAAAGGTTGTAGAGCAGGGAAGTCACAAATCACACTTTAGGAGGAAACCCTCCTCTGGGCCTGCCCAGTGAGGGAGATGCCCCCCTAGCTGGATGGCTCCAGCAGAGTCTGCTCTGTAGGTCGGAGGCCCGAGCAAGGACTAGACCTGCAGCTAGCCAGGTGCTTCCCAGACTCTCTCTCTCTTTTCCCGGGCAGGCCTGGGCCGTCCTAGGACTCGGCCTCTCTGGGGCTCATCATTTCCTGCTGGGAGGCCAGCTTCTCGGCCTTCACTACTGGACCCAGGAAGAAGCTTTCTAGTTGCAGGGTTGGGGGCTAAACCAATCAGATCTGTTCCTATTGGTGCTGGACTCATTTGACAGAGAAGGAAACTGAGGCACAGAGAGAGAGAGGAACCTCTTTCTCCCAAACTCAGACAATGACCTGGAAGGGGTGTCAAGACAAGACCAAGGTCTTCTGGCTCCTCTTCCCACAGGGCTGCAGATTCTGTTTTCTCCCTTCTTACTTAACTGCAGAAATAATGAAAATAGAAGCAGAGGCCCTGCCCTCCCTGTCCAGGCCGCCAGGCCTCAGGGCCAGGCCAGGGAGACCAGGTCAGCACTGGGGCCTCCAGGGGCCATCATTCCTGTCCTCAGAGGGGCTGCCTTGGAGGCAGCTTGGCTGCTGAGGGTCAGTCTCTGGGTCCTTGTCCTGCTGCCTCTTCTGGCCCACTTCTTCACCTCTGGGGCTGGCTCTTGGGCAAGCTACCTGGCTGACTGCCCGCCTTGTCTCCACTGTTGCCAGGTTCCTTCTGCCTAGATTATCTGCCTGGCCCTTCCGATGCCAGCCTTCCCTCTTCACTCTCTATTACAGGTGATCAGATGTGGTAATCCTGCTGTGGGACCCTGGGCAAGGTCTAGGTCTCCTCTTCTTTTCAGTGGGACTAACAGAACCTGCGTCCCTCCACCGCAGGCCTGTGGAGAAGTTCAGGGTGTGAGGTGCTTATGCCAGATAGGACTGCGAAGCCACCCTCCAGGGGCTGGGGGCAGGTACTCTGGGGGAGGGGCAGAGCCTTCTCTTTTAGCCAAGCCCCGGGCCCCAGCTGACTCCGGCTTCCTTCCTTTCCAGCCTTTTGCACAGGAACTGACCTTTGAGCAGATTTCCTCATGGGTCAGCTCCTCTTGCCGCTTGCCTTACCATCTGTGGAGCTGGTGAGGACTAAACTCCCATGGTCTGTGCCCTGGGAGCCCTGACGATGCCCCTCCAGATACTTCCCAGAAAGCCCAAAGGTGGGGCTATCAGCGCTGGCCCAGGTTTGGCTACACTGAGGGAGCCCTGGACTGGCCGCCAAAGGACCCGCTCCCTGGGCCAGCCTGCACGTCTCTTTGCCTTTATTCGTTCTAGATGGCCTGGATCATGGGACACTGCAACCTTGGAAGAATCCAGTTGACAAAGGACTTAATGGCGAGAAGGGAGAGGCGTGGTTTGGGGGAGCGCGTTGGGGGGAGCACGCTGCTCACCCTGTTGGGCCTGTGAGAGGGTCCCTCAGTGGCTCAAGGGGCCAGACACATCACTCCACAGTGGGCTCGAACCCCAGACTTCCCATAGAGTAGCCATACTTGGTCCTGATTGTCTGATCAAGCTTGCGGAAGAGCTGGTGGGGAGTGACTGAAGGAAATGGTCCTTGATTCAATTCCTCCAGGATCCTCCAGGAACTCAAGGAGTCTCCCCTTCTCTGTCTCTATCTCCATCCCTTGTCTCATCTTAGAAATAAAAGACCTCAGGTAGCAAGAGGCCTATGGTGCTTCGGCTTCTCAGCTCGGGAGCTAGGACTTTGGATGAGATTTAACATAGTGTTCCACTGCCCTCCCAGGAATACCAGCTCCTCCTGGAGGGTTTGCTATAAACTAGCTAGAGTTGACACTTCTGAGGGATGCCCTCCTTGCGCCTGCTGCCTGGCGTTGCTGGATGTGTGGACTTGGAGTCACCAACCAGCTCTCTGAGACGGATCCATGTTGCTGGGAGGAAAAAACACAAGGTTTGAGCAGCCTCTGGTGCCCGTGCCTGCTTTGGAGGCCTAAGGCTCAGCCTCATGTGCCAGTGCCCAAGGCATGGTGGTACGGCGGCCAGGCTTGCCTGCGGCTCCTCCCTCAGCTCCTGTCCCCGGTCCCTCTACAGCCCTTTCCAGTTTTCCTCTCTGACTTGGGATCTGCTGCAGCTTAGCCTAATACCCTTGACCAATCCCAGACCTTCCCTCAGTGAAATGACGCTTGAGGTCTCTCCCCTTTCTCTCAGTCCTGGTCACAGCCACAGAGTGAGAAATGAACAGGGAGGGCAAGATGGGAAATGGTTGGATCCCTCCTGCCATTCCTAGGCCATGCTGGGGCTTACAAAGCACTTTTCCTAGAGTGCCCCATGAGTTGTGCACCCATTTTATAGCTAGGAAAACTGAGACTGAAAGCCAGATGACCTACCTGGCACCACACAATGGCTACTGTGACCACCAGGTAGTCTTTACACCCCACTCCGTGTCCTATCAGTGTCCAAGCTGGCGCCCGAACCTGGCTACTTCTGTTTGCAAGCAGTGGAATTTCTAGGACATGAATGTGGGCAGCGTCATGAGAGGTTTTCACTGTTTGAGAGCTCAAAGGATCCCTGGCGGTGGTCACACCCGAGTCACACCACTCCCACAGCTGTTGGTGCAGACTCTCTGTGTCTCTCTGTCGTCTCTTTTTCTGACTCCGTCTCCCGTCCACCAAGCTGGGTGGGTTGGGCTCCTGATGGCTGAACCTAAACAGGGAGGCTTTCCATGTCTAGCCTCCATGCCTTTGCCTGAAATGAACTCTTTTTTTCATCTCCATCCCGCAGATTCCCTAGGTCCTAGCAAAGCTCAGTCCCTCTGGACTCCTTTCCTGTCTGTTTACATGATGTCTCCCTCCCTTCCCCCCTTCCTCTCCCATCCCTGCCCTCCCCACCAGGATAGAATGGCAGCTGTTCCCTGGCTGGGCTGCCTTGTCTGTCCATCGCCTGGCCCGATGCCTAGCACATAGTGACGAGTAATAGATGCTATTGAAGGAATGAATGAACCTGTCATCAGAGAGGGTTGGATGGGCCAAGCTCAGAGGCCCCTCCGTCAGGGACATTCAATGCCACCCAATAATAGACCCTTATCCTGAGCCTGAGCCTTGTGGGGGCCTCAGAGAGAAAGGCACAATAGGAGGGTCCGAAGCCTGAGGATCCCGTTACCACAGGGGGAAACGGTAAGGCTGCCGACTGGAGGCAAACCCACCTTATCTGATTTAGAAAGACGCCATCCTGGGGACTTCAAGTCAATGGTAGGTGATGGGGGCAGATCTAAGTGGATGAGAGTGAGCCTGGTTGGGGAGCCAAGGAGGAGGAGGAGAAGGAGGGCAGGCTTCAGGGAAGGGGCCTTCAAAGGAGCCCCCTACTTCCAGAAGCCTGACTCTGCCAGGTTCCCTATATGGGACATCTTCATGGAACTGCCTGAGAATGGTTTTGGCCAAGACTATTCCTCTGCTGGGGGGCTGCACTTTCTAGGTCCCCTCCTCAAGGAAATATTTTCACTGGGCCTGCTTCCTGGGCCTCTCCCCAAGGAGAGCTTCTATACTGGGGGCCCCCTCCCCAGATGAGTTCTCCGCTTCATTTCTTATTGGGCCTTGAAAGAAAGGCATGAAATTCATTGCTAGATCCATATTGGAGTTTTCTCCGGATGAGAGATTCTCTGAGCCTGTTCTGTGGGAAGGTAACCCAAGATCAACTCCTGGCTGCCTGAGGGAGAGTCTCCTTTGAAGATATCAGATGAATCCCATTTGGCAGACAACCGGGAACCACCGACTGTTGGGGAACTGGGGATCAGGACCAGTAAAGCACAGGGTGAAGCTGACGCTTCCTCTCAATCTGTCCTGGACAGGGACAGCAGATGTCACAGGAAGGGATGCCAGGACCTGACTCTGGAAAGCACCCAGTAAGGCTAAAGGTTGGGCTGCTGTGGAGCACTGACCTTGCTTGGGGCTGGCCCCCTTGCCCTTCTTTCCACAGAGATCACCTCCAGTTCAGAGTCAGAGGAGCTGCTATTTATGTTATCCACCCATCTTCCTCCAGGGCTTCAATGTTGTTTTCACCATTGAGAAAAACGATCATTCCAATGATCCTAAGAAGCTTCCTTCATGTTTATTTTGCACATTGAGGCTGGAGCAAAGGCCAAAGCAGGGATATGACCTTCATGCCCCACAAAAAGTCATTTATCACTGGTGATAGATGAATCCCCAACATGTGCTCCTGTGTTCTAGCCCTGTCATCCACCATGGCGGCTGGGCATCCATAGGCATCTCAGAGTCAATATCCAAACCCAAAATTACTCTGTCCCTCCAACCCTTCACTCTTCCCAACTTCCTTGGCTCTTGTGAGGGAGGATGTCTCCATTCTTCTGGTGATCCAGAGTGTCCTTAGTTAGGTGTCCACTCACGGGGTTCCTGCCTGTTGAATCCAGGTCCGGGATTTACTCTTGTCCAGTTGATCCTGGTTGAGTGTCACTTCTGGAGAAGTGAATCTTTTTTTTAGGTTTTTACAAGGCAATGGGGTTAAGGCCACACAGCTAGGCAATTATTAAGTGTCTGAGGTCAGATTTGAACTCAGGTCCTCCTGACTCCTAGGCCAGTGCTTTATCCACTACGCCACCTAGCCGCCCCAAGAAGTGAATCTTAATGGAGAAAACTAATCCTAATAATGTTTGCCATTTATTTTCAAAGAAGACCATGACATCAGGGAAGTGAGGTTATGACAAGGACGTGAATTGGATTTGAGTGACAGGGGCTGTGCTAAGTCACCAGCCTCACGTTCTCCCCCAGAGCCATCTGGGTCCTAAGGCCAGATATGAATCAGGACAACTGGAGATGACCCTGGAGGTGAGGCAAAGGTAAATGACTTGTCTAAGGTGCAAAGCGAGTAAGTAGCAAGTATCTGAGGCCAGATTCAAACTCCCATCCTCCTGACTCCAAGACCAGTGCTCTATCCACTGTACCACCTAGCTGCCCTCCTAACTTCCATAGAAACTCCAAACAAGTTTCAATCTCCAGGGAGACCTCAAACAAACCACAACCTCCATGGAGACCCCAAGCTACTCTCAATCCCAATGGAAACCAGAACACTCTGTTTCCTATATCACATATCCTGTGAAGAGTGTGCTGCCCAATTACCCACTGCTGGAGTCTATTTGGACCAGGCCCACTATTCCTGCCTTCAATAAACAGCTTTGCATTCCCTCCACTGGCATTGCCTCCTCCTTATACCATGGGCTGACCTTTTACTGCCCAAGGTTGCCCCCTCTCTCTGGCATGTCTACTGTCACTTCCTCCTTGGTCTTACTGGCTCTGGCTGCCTCTCTCTAATCCACCCCTCACACATGGCTGCCAAAGTGAATTCCTAAAGTGTGAGTCTGAGGACTGAGCTGGGCAGGTAGGCTGGCCTCTCTGGCTGAGCAAGTACCTTCACAGCATGTCATGTACCCCATCAGTGTCACTTGGGGAGAAGTCTGGGGGGGGTTGGGGGATGTGCCCACCATTGCTCCTGCCTTGCTTGGCCTTGTTGTGCTATGACTTAGGGAAAGACCCCAACCTCATCCAGGCTCACAAACAATGCTCTCTGGATTGGCGGAGAGGAGGACACAACTGGGAGGGCTTCATCTTTACTTTATGTCCCCAGCAAGTGGCACAGGGTCAGAGATTAATTCAATTGAATTGAATCTAGATTGGCTGAAGTCAAATCAACCAAAACACAATTTAATAGAGATCTGTGGAACCTCCCAAACTCAGGGTCAGGACTAGACCAGGAGGTGGGAGAAATGCTTTAGTGACCTGCAAGTGTTGCTTCCTCTGAGAGAATATAAGCTCCTTGAAGGCAGGGCCTGGCAGACAAAAGGAGGGTGCATAATAAATGGCTATTGATTCACTGATCTACTTTAAACTGGTGACTCGATTCATCAGTGAGTCAAAAGCCCTGAAGAAGGAGAGTGTCCTGAGGGCACAGGAGAGTCTCCTATGGGCCACTCTGTTCCATCAGAGCACCCAGGTTCCATATTGGAGAAGCTGTGACCTCCAACCCTGCTTGGTGGAAGAGGCTTGGTTAGAGATTAATGATGGTCTCAGGAAGACCAAGGGCTCTCTGGTCTGGTTCTTCTGGACCCAGGAGCAGGACTAGGAACCCTAGGTGGTGGGAAATCCCAGGAGGAAGCTCTCAGCTCCCTCTTGGTCAGTCCATTCCTCTTTCTCTCTCTGTCTTTGACCCTGTCTCTCTCCTACTCAGTCAAAGATCCTGTGCTGCCTAGCCTAAAGGCCAAATAAATATCTAGACGTGTGACAAGGGGTCTTGGATCAGACGGATGGTCCCTTGAAGAGTGTGACTTAAGGGCAGGCTTTTGTATCCTGCTCCTGCTCATGGCTGGGGGAGATCAGGTGAAGGAGACATCCTTTGGATCCTCAGGGTGCTTCCAGTCAGTCTGCTAATAATGGCTCCTGCATGCTGATACATGCCCACCTCTACCTGTTCCTCCATTCCTGCTCCATGGGGCTACTGCTTTCTTCTCAGGGGGCTGAGTCGTGGACCCATCCACCAACTACTGGAAACCTCTGCCATAGGGTTCACTTTGGAGGTGTCCATCACACACATCCACTCAATTGCCCAATGGTTGAGCTGTGTTTGGGACTGGGAGCTTCAGGGGCTATATTCCTTATAACATTGAGATGTAATGTGGACAATTAGAAAATGAATTATGAATTATGGGACAAACTCCATAAAACTAATAACTGAGGGGCAGCTAGGTGGTGGCAGTGGGTAGAGCACCAGTGTTGGAGTCAGGAGGACCTGAGTTCAAATACAGCATCAGATATTTAATAATTACCTAGCTGTGTGATCTTGGGCAAGTCACTTAACCCCATTGCCATGATGGGGGGAGGGGGGAGAGAGAAGCTCTTTGTGTAGTTGCTGATGTCCATCTCCTCCAGGGAGAGGGGCAACCCTGCATCATCACCAACAGAGGACACAACTGACTGTAGCTTTATTCAAAAGGAAATGACTTTGGAATCAGCTACCTGGAAACTTCTGTCAGCTCACTGGCTGTGGAGAAAAGAGAAGGGTGAGAAAAGGCCCTAGGCGCTCCAACTAGAACTGTTTTTAAAGAAGCTTTCCAATCCCAATCCAGATTTAGAATTGGAAGGGACTGGAGAGGCTGGACTCATGCCTCATTTGACCGAGGAGGAAATAGAGGCAAAGAAAACTTTGGTTGTTTGCTCAGGGCCACATATCCAAGAAAAGACTAAGATGGAATTGGAACCTACATCTTCTCACTCCTAGCTCCATACTCGATGTGAGACGGGGATAAAAGTAAGGAGAGACTCTTAGATCATGCAAAACAGTCACCAATCACGGGAGGCCCAAACCAAGAGGCTGGATTGACAAACAGGGAATCTCTTTTTTAAGTGAGGGCAAGGGCCCAGATGACTTGGAGACTAACCTTGAAAAACCCAAAAGATGATGAAAAATGTAAGCAGTATCTTATCACAAGAAGCCCCCACCCAAAATGGAGAGAAAATGGAGCTTTAGAGAGCATGGATAGGTTGTCCTAATGTGTGGAGTAAATGAATAAGAAGAGAAAAAGGGGGAGGAGGAGAATGTGGAGGGAGAGGAGAAGTGGGAGGAGGAGAAAGGGAAAGAGGAGGAAGAAGAGGAAGAGAAGGGGAGGGGGAGAAGGAGGAGACCAACAGGCAACTGGGAAATAGAACAGGTTGAGTGAGTGATGGTTTGATGCCAGAAGCAAAAGGGGGAGCTCCATATTTGGCCATTGCTGGCTCTAAGCTGGCTTGCAATGGGATCGAGTTGTAATTTCAGATAAGACGAGGAAGCTGGGAAGAGAAGCAGGACCTGACCCTTGCTACAGAAGAAGTTGGCCATGGCAGCTAGGAATGGATTGTAAAATATTTCCAAAAAAGGGGGTGATTCCAGAAGGGTGGGACAGATCATGAACAGCATCCAGTGAGGTAAGATATGCAGAGAAACGCCATCTCAGTGTTAGCGATGAGCATGATGATTTCTGAAAAAAAAAGAGCTGAAAGCACGTGACAAACGACTGCCTCATAGATCGGCTTTTTCCTCTTCACGGAATCTTTAGAATGGCCTACCCAAGCACAGGGCTTGGTGAACTGTGGGAAACTGGTTGGGGAAGTGAGGAAAAGCAGCCACTTACAAAGATGATTTTTGAACTCGAGTTTTAAGATGTTAGGTTTGTCCCCATTTCACATCATTTTTATCCTATGGGATCTACCTTTCCTACCTGGCCAGATCTTTCTGAATCCTGCCTTGTCTTCCCATAGGTTCCCTGTCCTTGTAAGCCTTCGCTGCTTCTTCGCTTCATCCAATTCATTGATAAAAAGGGGTCCCAGTGAGAGACCAGGCAGAGGCCCTTGGAGGCCTTTCCTTCCCAGACCCTTTAAGGATCAATCTTGGGTCCAGTCATTCCAACTTTCTGGAACCCACTGACTGATGGATGCTCTCAGCTCCAAGTATCTCTTCCTGACAGTGACATAGTGTGAGATACGTTATCCAAGGCTTGGAGGTCAGAAGTCTGGGAGGCTGTGGATAAAAAGGAAAAGGTTCCCAGGATGCCTCCTTCCAGGGGGCGCCAATCCTCTGTCCATGGGGAGGTCGATTTGGTGCTGCCTCCGGCGTGCTCTGGCCATCTCTGTGGGAGTCCCACATCCTCTTCCTGGAAAGTCAGATGGAGCTTGGCTCACTTGAGCTCCAGCCAAGAGTCTCTGTCTGGACTTTCCAGTCTTCCCATGGAGCTAATTCTGTCAGTAGGACCCAGGGAGTGGGTGAGGGGCTGAGCCAGGGCTTTGGGGACCACAGAGAAAGGGACATTGTTATTATTGCACATATATGTCAAATACAAAACCAGGCTAAAATCTGCTTCCAGTGGATGTCTGCACCACTCTGAGCAGGGTCAGAGGTGTGCTGCCCAATCCTCCAATCCTCCCATAGTGACTGTGTCCTTCTGCTGCCAATCCATCAACTCTCAGTCCAGACTCCTCTAGAGAATGTCTTTTGGGAATCCCTGGGCTATCTCCAGCTGCCTCTGGCTTGCAGAGTCTGCCCTGCCCGGCTGTAGGACTGTTGGGAATTGCCTCCCTCGGGGTCTGCCCCCGTCTCTGCTGCATCCCTAGCAACTTGTGGCCACGGGTTCCCTGGACCCAGCCCCAGGCATGGGTTTCCATGGAGATGAAGCCAAAGGGTTCTCCTGCAAAAAGAGGGCACTACCCCCCCCTCAGGCTCATGGGGTCGGGACAGTTCTGTTCTTTCACTCCCCAATCCCCAGAAATCACATGTCCAGAGTATTCCAGCACCAGGGCTGTGTAAGCCTAGTCCCTGCTATCCTACATAGACACACACACACACACACACACACCCCCAACACAAACTCGCACACTCATACACACACTCGCTCATACTCACAGTCACAATCACTCACACCCAGCTCGAACCCTCATCACCTCTAGCTGGAGAAATCTTCCATCTTGGAGCTTCTTTGAAATGCTACGTTACATGTTTCTGTAGCAGGCTGCGCCCAGAAGCTAAGGAGATATGGGCCAGTCCTGAGGGGGCCTGGGGGAGTTCCTCCACCTCTCCCGGCTCTCCTAGTAGAGTTCTGAGAGAATTCACCCTAGAACAGCTTGATATCTGAGCTGGTGGAGGGACTTTCCTCAGCTAAGAGTTCTCTCTACCAGTAAGGTCCTGGTTCTGAGTCTTGTCCCTCGTCCTGATGGACTGGGTCTTAGTATACTGGAGTGGAAATTCTGATTCTGCCTCTGGGAGGTCCTTGGGCCTCAGTTTCCTTGTCTGTGAAATGAGGCTGTTGGAACAGACGGGTTCCACCCACCCCCTCTGCTGCTCCAGGGTCTTGGGGCCCCCAGGCACTTTGGGGGACTTAGTCCTGAGAGCCAGTGCAGGGAAAGGGGAGCTTGAAGCCTTTCCCCCAGCATCCTGGTCCTTCCCCCTCCACACACACACACAGACATATATACACACACCACACACACAGACATTACACTCATACATATATACACACACAGACATTACACACATACATATATACACACACCACACACAGACATTACACACACAGATATTACACACATACATACACACTACACACACAGACACATATACACACCACACACAGACATTACACACATACATGTATACACACAACACACAGACATCACACACACAGATATTGCACACATACATATATACACACACCACACACAGACATTACACACACACACACACACACACACACACACACACACACACACCCCACACTGGGGCCAAGGACAACAAGCAGCAAAGGCTTGAGAAGGCACAGGAA
This sequence comes from Macrotis lagotis, assembly GCF_037893015.1. Lineage (NCBI taxonomy): Eukaryota > Metazoa > Chordata > Mammalia > Peramelemorphia > Peramelidae > Macrotis > Macrotis lagotis. Next base: position 272,833,202 of record NC_133662.1, on the reverse strand, counting down.
GGGCGCCCCCCCACAGCTCTTGGGGCAGCCGGAGCAGCTATGAAGTTCTGCTTCCCGGCTCTCCCTGCCTCTTATCTAGCGTTCCCAGACATTCTCCAAGCCCCTGGCTCCCACCTTCCTGAGGGAGCCTCTCGGGGAGGGGCCACTGGCTGCCTGCTCACTGTCTGCCCAGCTGCCCATCCTGCTGGGTTTGGGGTCAATGCCAGCAGGCTGGCATGCCAGGGTTTCTGGGGCTGCCTCTTCCTCCCCCGGGAAGCCACCCTTCCAGGAGGAGGGGTGGGCACCCACCAGGGCCTGTGCTCCACCCAGGAACCACAAGAGACCAAGCAGAGCCCCACAAAGGCTGGGGCTCGGAGCAGGAGCCACCGACTCTCCAGCCGGGTTCCCTCTCTGGAAGCCATGTCTGTGCTTCCTTCTTGATCATTCGGTCCTCAGGGTGGGAGCCTCTACTCTCCTTCCATTCTTTTTTTTTTTTTTCAAAAGGTATGTTTATTTTCTTTTGTGTTGAGATATTTTTTTTAGTTTTTTTTTTTTTTTTGCAAGGCAAATGGGGTTAAGTGGCTTGCCCAAGGCCACACAGCTAGGTCATTATTAAGGGTCTGAGACCAGATTTGAACCCAGGCACTCCTGACTCCAGGGCTGGTGCTTTATCCACTATGCCACCTAGCTGCCCCTCTCCTTCCATTCTGAATCATCCCAACCCTAAAGGACTCCGACCTCCCTTCCCCCTCCCCTCCAGCAGTCCCAGAATGTGGGGGTACAAGCTACCTTCAAACCCAACCCAACTGTTTTATGGACGTGGTGAGAAGGAGGAGAGAGACGAGAAAGAGAGATAGAGTCAGAGACAGAGAGAGGCGGGGAAGAAGGGGAAGAGGAGGGGGGTAGGGTTCTCATGATGGGAGGACTCCCTGGGGGGGCTGGGTGGATGATGCTCATTGGGGGCCCTGGAGAGGGGGTTCACACCAGTGGCTGCTGGGGTCCTATCTAATGTGTGGGAAGGCAGGGAGGCAGCAGGCTTTGCCTCATCTTGGACGACCTTGTGCCTCCGGCTCTGACTCTTGAGACCCCAGGAGTCCAGGACGGAGGCTGAAGTATGGAGTGGACACATCCCATGTGCTGCTTCCTCTGGCCCTACCTCAGGCCCAGCACTCATCCAGGGTGCCTGGGGCTGGGCAGAAGCTGTAGAGAAGAGTCTCTGCCTGTCCAGGCACCCCCTCCTCCCCCAACCTTGTTTTATAGAGCGGGGAAAGGAGGAGCAGTGGATTTTCCCATGAGCCACCTCTCTTCCAAGGATGGCTGTGGGCCATGTCAGTGTGGAGGGCAGACTAAGGGGCCCGCTGCCAGCTCTGGCCTCCCCGGGCTTCCTGGTCCTCATGATGACTTCCAGACGGGGCCTTGGGACAAGTGGATCCTGACGTCTCCTCACACCCCATAAAACAGAAAGGGCTTCAGGCGGCCAAGACCCATCCACCAAGTGGAGCTGAACAGGAAGGGCCTTGACCCCTGGGGGGCGGCCCAGGCCTCCTGCTGGGGCCACAGAACCCAAGGGCTTCCCTTTTTTGGACTTCTTGTGGCTTCCTGGTGGGTTGGAGGAAGCTGCTCAGGCCCCATCACTTTACCTGGCCTTGAATCAGACATGCTGAGCACCACAGAGGGTGTGAGGAGAAGCTGGGGGGGGGGAGGGGAAGGGAGGGGGAGGGGGAAGAGGAGGAGGAGGGGAGGAGGGAGGAAAAGAGAGGGAGGAGGAGAAGGAGAAGTCAGGAGAGGGACTTGTCAGGGAGTCAGGAGTAAACGTGATTGAGACCCCTCCTGAAAATGGGGTCCAGGTAAGGGATTACAGCATCCAGAGAGGAGAACGGGGCCTCAGGGCAGAGGTTTCTCCAGGGTGGGAAGGTGATCAGTGAAGGTGTAGAATGGACCAGAGGGAAGTGGGTTCTTTCCTTGCTATTTGTGGGGTGTTGGAGGAGGAAGCTGTCATTTGTCTCCAATCTGGATTCAAGCCCCCCCCACCCCCAACAGCTGCAGCCTAGGAACAGGTGCTCCCGGTGATGTCCTCTGACATTGCCGAGGCTGGCTCGAAGTCCTCCGAACCAGATGCTCCTCGTGTGACATGGGAAAAGCCAGAACAAGCTGACCAGGGACCCCAGGTAGAGCTCCTGGCCATCCCTACTCTGGGGCTTCAAGGACAGGGATGGGTGCAGTGAGTGTGTCTGTGTGTGTATGTGTGAATGAGTGTGCGTGTGAGTGTGAATGTGTGTGTATATGCGTGAGTGATTGTGTGTGTGAATGTGTGTATATGCGTGAGTGATTGTGTGTGTGAATGAATGTGCGTGTGAGTGTGTGTGTGTGTGTGTGAATGAATGTGCATGTGAGTGTGTGTGTGTGTGTGTGTGTGTGTGTGTGTGTGTGTGAGCGTGTAGGGATTTGGGGTCTGCCTGGGGTCTCTGCCTCACTGGGCGGGGAAGGAGAGCCAAAATCAACTAGAAGCAGTGAGGAGCTGGCCATTTTTAGAACTGGCCGCAAGACTGCGTGTTTCCTTGACCAGGAAGTTTTCAACCAGAATTGGGCTGGGCCTGAGGTTGCCCCCAAACCAGCCAAACCAAGATGTCGGCTCAGAAGAGTGGGGAAGGAGTTATTGAAAGTGGAGTTTCAGGGTTTTATTCACTATTTTCCTGTTCTTTGTCTACAAAAATCTTCATTTCCCAGGGGTTGCTAAGTTCAGAATAACCAATTTTTAACTGAATTTAAACGGTGCTGAGTTTGTAAGAGAGGAGAGTCAATGGCTCTCAACCAGATTCATCCAGTCACACAAAGTCTCGTAAACCCATAAGCTTCCTCCCATCCCAAGGCTGGGGGCGACTCTGACACCATGATGGGACACGGAGTGGGAAGCCAGGGATATTATGTCCATCTCACGGTAAGATTTCCTCGGCCTTCGTCTCCTTCCACAAAAATTCCTTGGGAATTTGCAAACACCATCCGCCGCCTCAAGATTGCAGCCATCAACTGCACCCGGCTTCTCAAGGCTACTACCGGTAGCATGCCCGTTTCCCCTGAGGCTTAGTTTTATTTACATGTGGCCCATAATCGTATATTCCATTTTATGTCATTTTAAACAACTGTAAAATTAAATTGCAGATTATCCGACAAATAAATTCAACTTTTTCTTCCTTAAAAAACCAGAAGAGTCGAAGTCCGTCTGTGACAGGATCCCAACTGGCCAGGGTGGGCCAGGAGCGGTGGTCTGAGAGAGGAAGCTGTCTTGGGGTGAGCTGGGGCAAGGTGGGCACAGGTGGTTCAGGATCAGAAATTCCCCAATTCTAGCATTGAAAATGAAGATGCTCAGGGCCTTTCCATGCACCCTGCTGCGGAGCCCTCCTCTCTATGCTCTCTGCCAATTAGAATGACAGCTCCCTCTCCTGTCTCTTCACCTGTGCCAGTTCATTTGCTCACCTGTGCTTGGCATTATCACCTGATCCTGGAAGGGAGCGCTGAGGTGAGCCTCCATCACAGGCCACGCAGTCTGACCTGTCTAGGTTCCAGGGGTGCAGGGCCAGCTCTTCTCAGCCCCCTCAGTGGGCTCTGCCCCCTTCCCTCTTGGACAGCTCTTCCTCTCTAAAGCCTGAAGTTACCCATGGCAACGGCAGGGAGCCTTCAAGGACACGGGCTTATGGGTGTGTTGGTCCTGCAGGGCGTCTCCATGGAGCTTCATCCCAGCTCATCCTCCTCTCAAAAGTGGGTCATCCTCGGGTGCCCTGAAGACTGGAGGCTGGCAGGCCCTGGGCAGAGGCCGAAGGGATGACGGCAGGAAGAAACTGCAGCAGCCCCTTCCTCCTGACAGCCCTGAGGTGGGGCTGGGTTGTAGGTCCCTGAAGAACAGAGGCTGGACCAGCTCTGCTCTTGGGCTCCTTCCTCGGGGAAGTCTTCTCTGGGCTTTTTGGTACATTCAGTCAGCTAGCTCTGAATTTGGGCTAGCTGTGTGTGTGTGTGTGTGTGTGTGTGTGTGTGTGTGTGTGTGTGTGCATGCACATGGGCACCCACATGTGTCTGCCTCTTTGGAGGACTGAGAGTACGCAGAGAATCAGGAGTAGCACCCACCCTGCCCAGGTCTATGGAGAGGTCCTGAATCCCACCTAATTATTATTAGTTTTTGAAGAAATTCATTCATTAATAATTGCCTAGCTGTGTGACCTTGGGCATGTTACTTAATCCCATTGCCTTAAAAAATAAAAAAAAAAATCACTTATTTGATTTAGTTCTTTTTTTTTTTTTTTATATAAAAATTTTATTTGTTGGGTCAGCTAGGTGGTGCAGTGGATTAAAGAACTGGTCCTGGAGTCAGGAGGCCCTGAGTTCAAATGTGACCTCAGACACTTAATAATGACCTAGCTGTGTGGCCTTGAGCAAGCCACTTAACCCCATTGACTTGCAAAAACCTAAAAAAAAAATATTTGCTTTCCAATTCTATACAATAGTAGTTTCTACCTATCATTTTTTGGTAAGGTTTTGAATTTTACACTCCCCCCCCCCTTCCCTTTCCTCCCCCGCTATCCCTCACAGAAAACAGTCTGATAATCTTTCCATTGCTTCCAGGCTGTACATTGATCAGAATTGAATGTGTTGAGAGAAATCATCTCCTTGAGGAAAAAGTAAAACATTAGAGATAGCAGAATGATGTAGTGCAGAAGACAATTTTTTTTTAAATTGAAGGTAATAGACTTTGGTCTTTGTTTCAAGTCCAAGATGGGATTTGCCATTGCAGATCTCCTCAAATTGTCCCTGCTTATTGCCCTGATGGAGGGAGCAGGTCCCTCAAGGCTGACCATCACCCCCGTGTTGCTGTTAGGATGGACAATGTTCTTCTCAACACCACCTCATTCTTGAAAAAAGCTCTGGCCTTGGATTCAAACCAAGGCTCCTCCCCCTGTGACACTGCATGCCTTAGTTTCCTCCTCTGTCAAATGAGGAAAACAATGCTCCCATCTTCTAGGGTATGAGATAGAAGGAGCGACATGGGAAATGTGGAGCCGGAGGAGGCCAGGTTCAGTCCTGGACCCATGGCCACGACTGGAGGGCATACCCCCAGGTATAGTGGTGGCTCCCCCAGGCTGTGTAGGAGGATCTCTGGGTCTGCCTCGCCTCACCTGCTGCCTTGGGCTCTCCCTAGCTCAGATCTGGTCTCCCCTCCTTTGGCCTGATCATCTCCCTGCCCCCTCGCTGGCCAGCCTCCTGTAGGTGATATATCCTGGCCTAGCAGCCCATCCTCCTCAGGGCAGACCCCTGCAGGCATCCTTAGAGTAGAGTGGAGTTGAGCATTCATGCCAAGGCCAGGAGCACGGTCAGAAAAGGCTGATGCCACCAGGGAGGAAGATGCCACCCTGCTGTTATTTCTCTTCTGTCTCTGGGGTCCTTTCCTGTTCTGCTGTGCCTACATTGTGCTCCCCCAGTCATGCCTGCTGTTTCCTTCTGGGGCAGAGCTGCCAGCCAAAGACACAGTCCAAGCTGGGAGGCCACCCTGGATTCTCCTGCACAGCACCAGCCCACCATCGGTGTAGACCCAGGGCTGGTGTGGTGGTACTGACCTTCCTAGACCCACCCTGGAGGCCCAGGCTGCCATGAGGAGGAGTATGGAGAAGCCCTGCAGTCAAGGGCCAGGGCAGCGGCACGTTAGAGCCAGAGAGTCTTTATTTAACACATGATAAGTAAAGGATGGAGGTCAGAGAGGTGGAAGTGGGGGGCAGCTGGGCTAGGCTGCATGTGCATCAGGGGGTCTAGAGAGGAAGGAGGGAGAGAGGCCCCAGTTCCTCTCCAGGATTGCCCCCACCCCCAGCTCACAGCTTTGGAACACCTTCAGCTCCTCACTCACTCCCCCCCCCCCCCATCCAATCTCTTGCCAGATCCTATTGTTTTATCTTTTCTAACATCCCTCAGATCTGCTTCTCCCATTCGGACCCCCATCTCCACAATCTGGACTACGGCTACACTGCTGGGAGCTCTGCCTGCCTCAGACCCTCCAGCCTCTCCTCCTCCCTCAGCCCCCAAAGGGCAGCCGTGACCATGCTACTCCCCTACTCAATAACCCTCAGTGGCTCCCTATGGCCTATGAAGCAAATACAAACCTGCTCCCTCTCCTTCTGACTTCTTTCATCTTACCCCCCACCTTTGGTCCAAGCCCACTCACCCTACCCATCCTAGATCTCCTGAGACCACTCTCTCCTGCCTGCTTGCCACTCATTTGCGGATCGTCTCCCCTCTTAGAGAGTGATACCTGATATACAGCAGGTGCTTAATGCTTGTCGACTGACCGGCTGAGCACTGTCTGATTTGCCCCTGCTACCCAGCTGGTTGGTGTTGGGGGTGGACTTGAACCTAGGTCTCCCCTACTTCCTGGCCAGCCCTATAACCACTGGGCCACTCTGCCTCCCCCCAGGGACCCTTCCTCGTGCCCCACCATCTTTTCCCACTTCCATTGGGCTCTCAGGTGCCCATAGCTCCTGAATGCTCGCCATGCTGGAGGAGCCTTGGGAGCTGCTTCCCTGAGGCCGGGAGGTCCTGGCAAGTGGATCCCAGAGAAGCTGGAAGGGAAGTTTGTGGAAATGAATGTTCAGTGATTTGACTCCAGCTCATCTCTGAACGCTGCTTTATGTCATCAATGAGGCAGGGGGCGGTTGTTGGCATCTGTAAAAAAAAGCCAGGGGTAGGAGCCGACCCCAAGTCTAGAATACGTCCCAGTACAGCAGGGCCACTGGGGTGGGCTCTGGGCTGCTGGGGTGGGTTCCAGGGTGCCTTGCAGGAAGAGTCCTGGGCCCAGGCAGGAGGGGATCTCTCCAACCCTGCAGAGGTCAGCTGTTCCATATTCATCGCATGCTGACGGCATGTGGGATGGTGGGGTGGGGGCGGGGGGCTGACAGATTCAAGATTGTCCAGAGCAGGTCACCCAGGAAGTCCAGGAACCAGATGATGATGTGGGGAAGGGTGAGGAAACGGGGAGGGAAGATGGGAGGTGGGAGAGTGCAGAGAACTAGGGCACCCCCTTTTACAATGTAGATACCTCAGGAAAGGAGGAAGGAGGGAGGCAGCCTTTCTCACTGGGAAGGGCAGGGGTGCAGGGTGACTCTGAGGAAGAAGAGGGGCCAAGGAGAGAAAGAGGCAATCCATCCATCAATTCACCCAACAAGAGGCCTTGGGGGGGGATGTGGAGAGGAGAGTGGGCAACCAAAGAAAAGAGTACAGGTCCTCTTCTGGCCCGGCCTGGGGCCATATATGGGAGGCTGGGGAGACGACTTGGCACCAGAGGTCTCAGCACCTCCGGGGCGCTACATCCCAGAGGAGGCCCCAAGGTGCCCCTCACCCACCTGAGAAGGGTCTCCAGACCCTGGAGAGCTGAAATGAATGCAGCCAGTCCCCAAACCCAGGAGGAAACTGAGGAAGCACAGAGAGGCCTCTAGCCTCAGGTTACAAAGTGAGAAAACAGGGATGCCAGCCTGGGGCTCCATCACCCTGCGCCCCCTGCACCTTCCCCAGAGATCTCCTCTCCTGAGAGTCTTCTGATTCACTCGATAGTCATTTTCCCTTCCTTGCTCTCTGTCTCTCTCTGTGTGTCTCTGTCTGTCTCTGTCTCTGTCTCTCTGTCTCTGTCTCTCTGTCTCTCTCTCTGTCTCTGTCTCTGTCTCTCTGTCTCTGTCTCTCTCTCTGTCTCTCTCTGTGTGTCTCTGTCTCTCTCTGTCTCTGTGTCTCTCTGTCTCTGTCTCTGTCTCTGTCTCTCTCTCTCTCTGTCTCTCTCTCTCTCTCTGTCTCTCTGTCTCTCTCCCCTCCCCTCCCCTCCCCTCCCCTCCCCTCCCCTCTCTCCCTGTCTCTTCTGGTGACTGTATCTTTGCACACTCTGTTTCTTTTCTCTTATCGATATTTTCTTTTCTTTCTCCAATTTTGCGTTATGAAGTCTTTGTCCCTCCATCCAGATGCATATCTCTAAGTTACCCAATTGTCCCCCCTTCCCACCCCCTGCCCTCAGCGGTGAACAGTCTGGTGCACACTGTCCTTGTACATTTGTGTTTAACATGTTTACACATTACTCATTTTCTGTATGATGAATTAAGACCAGAAGAAAAGAAAGAAACCCATGGGAAAGGGTGGAAAACCAGAAGAGAAATTTTTAAAAAGTGAACATGGTGTTCACGCAGTTTCTGTAGCTTGTTTGGTTTTTCCTTGTCTGGACGTGGATGGCGCGGTCCATAACAGGTCTCCCAGGGGTGTCCTAGATCTCTGAACTGCTGAGGGGAGCTGCCGCCATCGAAGATTATTCATGTTTCAGGGCCTGAGAATCCAGTGGGAAATGCATGGCCTGGAGATGGCCCCACTCAATGAAGCAGCTTTAATAACCCCCAGGCTTTGCTCAGCTCTGAGGAATGAGCTGTGACAGGCCAAGCTGGGCCCCACTGCCCACTGGTGCTTGGTGGTAGGTGCCCCACCCCCTCCTCACTTGGGCTTCACATCCCTCCTTCTGGCCTGGAGTCACCTTTGGTCATCACCTGCTGCTGGGGCCAGAAGAGAAACAGGATCAAGGTCACCCTGAAGGTTGTGACCTTGACTGCAAGCCTGACACAGTCTGGCCTGTGGAGGCCGGACACCCATGTTGCCAGCCCCACTCAGAGTAGATCTCTTTGTGACTTCTCCTTTTGGGAAATTTGAGAGACAAGAGGGGGCTTCCAGCAGTGCAGGCCCAGGGGGGCAAAAGTGTCTCCAGAGCTGACCGCCCACCAGGGTTGGTCCACTTGGCAAGGATTCAGTTCATAGGTTGGGCACCTTGGGGGCAACATGAGAGTGCAAGGATTTTAATAACTACTGGGCCCAGGAGACTTCTCATTAAGAGTCAAAATTTTCTGCTTCAACCAGGAAAGGGTGAGCATGAGATATGCCACAGGCTGACCTCTCTGGGGTCTTGAAGATGGAGATGGAAAATGATTCTTTCCTCTCTTCTTCCCACCCTCTCTCCCTCTCCTTCCTTCCTTCCTTCCTTCCTTCCTTCCTTCCTTCCTTCCTTCCTTCCTTCCTTCCTTCCTTCCTTCCTTCCTTCCTTCCTTCCTTCCTTCCTTCCTTCCTTCCTTCCTTCCGGAATGGCTAAATGGCTAAATGGCTAAATTTGTAGTCTCGCTGTATTGCCCCAGCGGCATCCCTGTACCAGCAGCACGAGGTGAAGCATCACCCCCCAAAGGGTCCAGCATCCTGCAGATGCATAAGTCAAAGGTTGGCTGTTGGGGAAGGATGGGAGAGGCCAAGGCATGGCAGAGGCCTTTATTTAGAAGCAGAGCAAGTTGCTCTGTTGTCCTCGGCCACCCTAGGCTGCTGCAAATCTCCCAGCCCAAGATCCGAGCGTCAGAGTGCCTGGGACCCTGGCCTATAGGAAAGAGCCCAGGTACTGGCTTTGGTGGGGGGATTCTGCCCAGTGTGTTCCCCCATCCCAGCCTGATGGCTGGGTCTTTGCCCGCCTCAGCCTCTGATGCTCCTCATTCCAGCCTTTGTTGGGAGTCTTCCCTCTGTGCTGGAGTTGGCACAAACCCAGTTTTTTAAAAATGGGCATAAGTCCTGATTGGCGGTAGCCTCACCAGCCCCATGTTTCAGGCCGACCCAGTCGCATCCCCTGGTCTGTCCTCATCAGCCTTGCTGGATGACCCCTTGCCCCCACCTCTCCAGCTCTGGATCTGTGATCAAATGAAGTCTCTCATTGTACCTGGATGGGGCATGCCTATCTACCTCCACCTTAGCTCCACTCTAGGTAAGTGATGGCCCTTGGCCGACCCTCCATCCCCTGGGTGAGTCGTGGAAACTCCCTAAGGATGGGGTCTGGTCTAGCTTTGGTCTTCCTCTAGGACTAGGCCGGAGGAAACATTTTCATTCAAAACTACAGTCCTTGAGAACAACATTCCAAATTGTTCCCGTGGCTGCGGCATCAGAAAGTGGCACCAGTGGACTGACTCACTGGGCTTTGAACTCATCTGGCTCAACCTCTCCGGACCTGGCAGGGTCCCCGAGTCCCAGATTCCCACAATCACAGTCTCAGGCTTCTGTGAAAGGGAGGGGTGGATGGAGACCCCTGGGCAGGTAGTGATTTTGACAAGCAGAATTAGCAGCCCAGACATGGCACAACTGATGCCCCCTTCCAGCTGGCCTCCCCTGTGGGCAAGGGACCCCACCAGCCTGATGGCTCAAGGGCTAGCTGGGAGCTCATGCTCCCAGACCTGACCTGACCAGGCCACAGTCCCTCCTGCACTAGGGCCAGGGGACCAAGGAAACCCCTTGGGGAGGGCTCTTCAAAGAAAGGGGGGACAGAGGGCATGAGTCAGGAACTGGGGTCCCCAGAGACCCTGGTCTTTGGCAGAAGCAGGGCTCCCCAAAACAGGTTTCCTAGGAACCCCCAGGTAGGCTCTTCTCTCCTGCTAGCCCAAGTCTTTCTTGCCCCCTCCTCCTCTTTCGAAGGCATCAAATTCCAGCCCCCCCCCCCCATGGAGAATCTGCTCTTGGGGTGTGGGCCCCTACTTTGACAGAAGAATAAACTGAGGCACAGTGAGGGGGAAGACACAGGGGATAATGCTGACCCGCCTGGGCTCCAGTACCAAGCACATCCTCCCCCCATATTCAGCCTTCACAATTATGAGAGGCCTGGCTCCGGTAGGGCTGAATGAACAAAGGCAGACGCCAGTGAATGAAGGGGCCCTTCTGTCCTGTGCCCCAGAAGTCCTTAGTCAACCATCGGCCTTGCGGCAGGCTCGCAGGTGTGTTTGGAGCACCAGGCACTGGCTGGAGCCAGGCTGGCACACTCTGACCCTGGGCCAGGCCAGGGGAGGTGCCAGGGGAGCTGTGGGTGCTTGGCATGGGGGGAGGGGGAGGCAAAGACAAATGGGGCTTCCAGCCCCAGACAGGCAAGGGAGGTGGGGGTAGGAGCTTCCTGGAGGACCCCCCCCCCGGGCACTTCTCTTCCTTCCCCCTTCCCCAATCTCCAACTTCCCTTCATGCTTTATCTTTGCCGTCTTCCTGTCTTGGAGCTGGGAGATCCCTTGTGACCTCGTTTCCTCCCAGGCCTTGCTCTGCTTGCAGAGACCTTACGTCTTGGGAGACCTCATCTCCAGGTGTGGGTAATCCATCCTCGGTCACTGCATCATGGTAGAAGCGCCTAGGGAGGAAGGCATTTTTCAGAACTGGGATAAGCTCAGGGTGAGAGGGGAAGGAGCACAGGCCAGGTGTCTGGACCAGGCTTGCCTTCCTCCCCCTCCCCCTCCTTCCTCCCCTCCCCCCTCCTCAGAGCAGCTCTTGGCCTGCTGGCAGTCTCAGGAGGGCTGGTGATGGCTCCACTGACTCAGACATATGATAGAATGGGAGCAAAGTGCTCCTGGGATGTCCACCCCGCATCAGGGAGGGCCCAGGAGTCACACTGGATGCTTGTACTTCCCAGCAACTCCCTCCCGTTTGTTGGGAGGGTGCAAGATGAGAGAGGGAGGGCCTCAGGTGGAAGAAGTGGAACTGGGAGGAAGAGCCTGGCCTTCACAGCTGCCCCTTTGGCCAAAGCTGTCATGGCAGATGGACAGCAGGCAGTCCACCCAGGGATCTCAGCTGTCATCATAATGACAGGTCCCAATTCTTGAGGACTTTTAGATTTTTCTAAATTAAATTTTCTTTTTTTTAATCAACAAATCATTAATCTTTTCTCCCTCTCATCTTCCCCCCATCTTGAGGAAAAACATATACAATCAAACAAACCAAATCCTCATATCAGCCACATCTGAAAATGTCTTTGTGATGGGGTGGGGGCGAGGGCAGAGCCGACCTCAGCACCCCTGCGCTGGGCCTGCAGGGCAGGTGCTTGGGATAAGGGGGTGTCTCCTGGTTCTACTGACTTCACCTTGCAGCAGTTTGTACAGGCCTGCCCAGGGAGCTCCTGGAACGGTCCCTTTCCTCCCTTCTGATAGCACAGCCAGCTTGTGTTGCTACATTCCATATTCTGTAGCTTTTCCCGTCCTTCCCCAACTGATGAGCAGCCCCCTCTAGCTTTGGTTCTGGCACCCCTTGACAAACCATCTTTCTGGCAGTAGCTTCCTGGGAGAGACTGAGGAAACACAATATTGGGGTTTCCACTTTGTTTTCTTCTAGAGAGGGAGGGAGGGATGAGGGGTGTGTGTATGTGTGTGTGACAGAGAGAGAGAGAGAGAGAGAGAGAGAAAGAAGAAAGGAGGAGGAGAAAAGAAGAAGAGGAGGAGGAGGGAGAAGAAGAAGAGAAGAAGAGAAGAGAAAGTGAGGGTGAGAAAGAAAGAGAAAGGGGAGGTGGGGAAGAGAAAGACAGCCTGGGAGAGAGAACATTCCAGCAGTTATCTGTATATTCGAAGTCCTCCATTACTAGTCTTTCCTAATTCTGCCTGGGCTCTGATGTGTTTTCTGGGCTTCTCACCTGTCTTGTCCAGGTAATCTATAAAAGTCCCTTTCAGTCTTGGCCTCTGTGGACCCTCAGCCACGCTCCTCCCTCTGGAGTTCCTCACATGAATGTGCGTTTTTAGTATCCAGGTCTCCCTTTTAATCCGTTGTGTCTCCTTTGAACTCCTCACTCTCCTGAGGGGGCTCTTCCAGGTGGCTCGGGGAGAATGCCTTTGTCTTGCTCTCAGACATATCCATGCCCATCTGGGGGAATGGCAAAAGGACCAGGTCAGGCTTTGAGCAGCAGAGGCAGGAGAACCAGTTGCTGCCCCTTGCCAGCTCTGGAGGGGCGGGCAGGTCTTGTGGCCCAAGAGCCAGACTGTGGCGGTCTTGGCCGGGGGTATGTGCCTTAAGAAATACTGGTTCCAGTTTTATTTTTAGCCTCAGGAATTCATCACTTGACATTATTTGGGTTTTTATGGAGACAAAGCTGGGCTCAGATGCTGGGCCGCTCCGTCCTGAGCCAGGCCCGGCCTGCTGAGGTTCCGGCTTGGAAAGATCGGTTGCCACTGTCCCACATAAAATCAAGGCCTAACGGTTTGGCGAGGACGCAGTGTTCCGACAAGTGAGAAATCCTGCTTCCTGCTGGGCTCCTAGATCAGAGAATGATCGAGGTCATAGTCCACAGGCTGATGGCAGGAGAGCAGCATTCTTCTGGCCTGGGCCAGCAGCACAGGGGAGGGTCCCAGCTCAGGCCCAGGCCATTGGCCACTCAAGCCAGCCAGTCAGACCTGAAGAATGCAAGGCATCTCCTTTGGATGGGCCCGCAGCTGAGAAGCCAAGAGCCTAAGATGGGAGGGATGTGGTCAGGGAGCCACAACCATAACTTCAGGGATAGCTGAAGGGATGGCCTCTAAGGACCTTGGTCCTCCTTTAGGTAGACATCTTCTCCCACTTCAGATGAGAAAACTGAGGGGAGTCACATGCCCAAGATCACAAAGGTAGAATGTAGCATCTAGGGGTTGACTGGAAGTCTATGTTCAGATGGATAGATGGATGGGATGGATAGACAGGTTGGTAGAGCCAGACCTGAGCCCAGTGGGGCATTCTCGGAGGTAGGAAATCCAGGCCGTAATAGGAGGCATGTGATCCAGTGCTTAACTCGAACCTTTCTGAATCCCTGACCCCCCCCCCCATTTCTTGAATTCTTTACCTGTGGTTCCCCTTTCTCCACATCTGTCTCTGTCACCTACCCCAGTAGGATATAAGCTCTTTGAGGGCAGTCACTGTTATTTTTGGGAGGTGACAGGGTACAGGCCTGGGTTTGAAGCCAGTTCCTAGCACTCATTTTTTAAGTGGTCCTGAGCTGGGTCCTCCCAGCTCCTTCTTCCCAGAACCTCCTCTGTAGCCCTAGCCTCTTTCCCCAGGCTCCTGGCCTTCTTTTTCCATGGCAAGTCACAGTATCTCCACATTTGTGACATATCCTGGATACATCCCCTTCTCTCCTTTGATGGTGCCAGCCCCATGGTATAGAGCCTCAATACCTCTTGCCTGGTCTATGGCAATGACCTCTTCTTGATTGTCCTGCCTCTCCAGCCTTTCCTCCACACACTTCCTCTATAAACTCCACTGGCTCCCTAAGACCTCACCAGACATGGAACCTTCCACCTCTGTGACTCCACGCTTTTGCTTGGCAGCCCCAGGACCCCATTCCTCATCTGTCCCCTCCCATGGCTCCCAGCTCCTGGTGCCTCCCCCCCAGAATGACCTATATCTGTTGTCCCCTGTTCCCAACAAAATGACATACATGTACTTTCCCCAGGTGGTTGTGGCTTCTCCTCAGCTGCTGCACTAAATTCTGTAGCCTCACAAGGGGTATCGGTGCCAATGAGAGCAAAGTGGGCATGAGATGGTTTCTGACTCAAAACCCCTCAGTACTACTATTCTGAGAGGATGGTGACAGAAGATCCAATATGGGACTTAGAATGTGGAATATTGAGAACACTGGGCCCTATCCACAACTGGGTGAGCTCATAGAAGCTCTCTAATCTAGAAACCTCTCTCTCCCCCTCTCCCATTTTAGAGGACATTGAAGTGCAGGGAGACTGACTTATTCAAGGTCACCCAGGGTCTTGGTGGCAACCCCACAGTTCTGTCCATGAGGCTGACACATGAATGAAGTAGGAAGCTTGTAGTCTGTCAGCCTTCCATGGAAAGGATAAACTGTCACAACTCTTCAAGCTGACAAGAGAAGTGAGGCATCCCACAGGCCTGAGTGAGACCATTGATGTGGAAAGACACTCCATGATAGTGCAGAGAGGATGGGGGATAACAGCCAGACCCCAGAAGAGACAGAGCCCACAAGGAGGTCCCAAAGAGCAACTCAGTGTCTCTCTGGATAGAGTAGGAGGACCAAGTCTGTCTCTTTACACAATGATGAAGGGACTAGCAAGGACTTTTGTACTGGGGTTTGGCAGCTCTTTCTGGTCCTCCTGGGCAAGGACAACAGATGGTTCTTTTTTCATTGCCAAGGGTTTCAGGATGGCCTTTTCAGAAGCAGGAGAGACATCTGCTTTTCACAGATGGTGGTGTCTTGTCCTGAAGCTTCGAGAAAGGCTGTAGCCTTGGCTGGGGGCACCTGCACAGATGGAGAGAGAGCTCTAAATCCAAGTGAACATGAGACAATTGCTGCCTCAGCAGTACAGAACATGATGGTTCTCTCAGAACATTTTTTAGAGAGGGCTAGATTTGGACTCCTGAGACCTAGGTTCAAATTCACACCTCCTTCCTATTTCCTCCATAACCTTGGGGAAGTCTTAACTGCCTCCTCTGGGATAAGGGTTATCAGGTCTAAATCTTAAGATCTCATTGGGATTCATTGAGCCCTTAGAACAACCTTGAGAGCCACCCTCCCCCCAGGTAGCCTATGGGGATCACCACCCTAGGTCCTGACTCACAGGGCAGCTGTCTGTCCCTGTTCAGGGACACCAGCTCAGTTCTGGGGCCAAATTAGGGAGAACATTGTCAAACTCATGGGCATCTGTGGAAAGGTGCCCATGACAGGGGAGGCTGCAGCTAAACCTGCTTTTATAGAAGGTTTTACTTCAGTATTTCTGTCCTCCAGGACCCTCATTAAGAGTGAGACTTGCTCACCCTGAGATCAGCCACCAAGATGGGCTGGGAACCCCCTTCCCCTCTTCCCTTCAGTTGGTCCTACTCTTATCAACGCCAGGGGGTGCCCCTAGAGCCTCTGCTATCCTCTAGAGCCTTACCCACTCAGGAAAGTGACCCAAGGTAATGAAGGCAGTGCAGGCCTTGAAGGACTGGATTCTGATGCTACAAGACTCCCTTGGCAAAGGCCAAGTGTATGTGAGAATCTGCCTAGGGATATGCCTTTGCCTCAGGACAGGGTCTCAGGAAGGCTCCTGGTTGCCAACCTGAACTTGGCAAGGCTACCAGGGCTGTCAGGAATGAACTGAGAGATAATTTCCCATAGCTCAGCCCATTAACAGGGAAGCATCCGCAGCAAGATTCCTTACCATCGGCCCTCACCAAGAAGTGCCTGGCATCAGAGCTGCCTTCCTGGGCTGAAATGTTGATTTTGGATGGGCAGGCATTTTCCCAGTGGAGTTTTTCCAACAAAGAAACAAAAATAATTCATTTTGGACTTTGTATGGGTAGAGAAACAGGTCTACCCAGAATGGAGACTGTCCCAATCCCCTTGCAGGGGGAGGCTGGGAAGGAGAGGTGCCATTAGAGATGGGCAGAAGTAAGGGCAGCAACCTAACTGCCCAGTACCCACTGGATCAGGGTTGAGGGGCTCAGCAGCCCAGCATCCAGCACTCAGTTCAGAGGCCTTGCTCCCATGAACCCCTTATTACTGTCACAAAGGGATATAGAAGTGGTGGTAGTGGGGTCCTCCAGGCCAAGCACCTCATTTTACAGGTGACCTCAAGGAGCTCAATCAGTAGCGAAGCTAATTCAGAGCTAACCAGGAACCCAGGTATTCTGGTTCAGTCCAGTGACACCTTATCCCCCTTATAAATCTGCTCTAAATTTCCCTGGCTTTAACTCAAATCCCTTTTCTGGGTTCCCTGAGCAGCTGAGAGCAGGTCTGAATAATCCTTCAGCCTCCAACCTCTAATGAACCCTGAGAAAGCCCTCATGAGTTTTCTTCCTGTGAATTTAAATGACTCCAGTCTCTTGGATCTCCATTCCACCCTTTCACTGCCTAATGAGATGACAGTGCTCTCCTTCAGGTCTCCTAACTAATCAGAGATTTTGGGAGGCAGAAAAAGCAGAGCTGGTGACTTGGGACAGTGGAGAAGGGCTGGTCCTGGGTTCCAATCCCTGCTCACTATCTGACTCTGAATAAGGTCCAAGCTGACTTGGGTGTCTGATTGGTGGGGTCCAGAAGAGCCCCTTTGCTCCATTCTACAATAGCCATTGAGTTGGTCCACATAGCTCCCTTCCTCTGACCTTTTACTGACTGTGGAACCATAAGAGACTTGGTAGTCTCACCTGTAAAGTGAGACTAATGACATTGGTTGAACTTCAGAGGACTGAGTTGAGGCTCTGGTCAGATTAATATCAAGCCTGAAAGCCTCAGAGGAGCTGAGCAGGAGCCACCATTCCTATTGAATGGTGAGCAGTGGATCACAGTGGGCAGAATTAGGGGTACCTGGTCCAGCCTGGACATCTCCCACCACTGCTGAGTGTCCCAGTTCTCTCCATTGTCCTACTTTGATGAAGGAAATTCCCACATTGTGAGGGAGCTAGATTATATGATAAGGCAACCCCCTCTGCACCCCAGACTTGGACTTTTTCAGAGGACCTGAATCAAAGGCTGGGCTTATCACCCATAACATTACCAGGGCCCCCTCCCCTGCCAAGACCACGCAGCAAACTCAAAGTTGGACCAAAACTAGATGCCAAGTGGCCCATGCCTAGTTTAGGCTGCTCTTTGCTCTTCCGCAGTGTTGGAGAAGAATGCCATTTGACATCCAAGCTTCTGGAGTTCTATGGACAAAATGCTAGAAGAACCCCCCCCCCCCAACCCCAACCAAACAAGCAAACAAACAAAAGTATAAAAGTAGTCTCTCAAAATAGCAAAACCTAAACAGTCAAAAGAGACCAGATTACTCAAACATTCAAAAGAGAAGAGGTTTCAGAAACCTATGAGAGAATTGCCCCAAGAATCATTGAAGAAATATTGTGGATTGAGAGCAGTGAAGGCAGAAGGATGAGAGGAAAGATATCCTCAGATGAAACTATGGGGACTACAGAAATGAAACTCAGATTTTCTCAGACTGTGACCAAATGGGTGAGGGACCATTACAGAAATTGAAGAGAGAAATGAGGCTAGCAAAAGTAAAAAGGACCTGAGCATGATGAAGCAGCCTTAGAATGAGATCATGATGAAACTCGACAGTTTGGAAATAGCAGCTGGAAATGTAAACAAAGCAACAGACTCAGGGAAAGACAATATTCTCCCCCCACTGGAGAATCAGCATAGAAAACAGATAAGCAAACTACAAAGTCATTTTTCTGCTAGATTCATCTACTAGAGGAAAATGATACATGTGGAGGACCAAACAGGGAAGTTGGAGAAAGAGCAGGTTTCCTCAGAGCTTTGAGGAAAAAAAGACTGGCTGTTGAATTTCAAGAAATCATTCTGTTCAGTTTTCTATTGACTAGTAACCAATTCTGCCAATTTGACACAATTCCGAGGCTGCTAACAAGGATGAATCTACAATCCAACTCCCCTAGAAACTTCATTGCCAAGCTCAAAACCACAACAACATAGAGATGATTTTTTTGGTGCTAAGAGAAAAGTAGCATATAGAAAAAGCCTCAGTTCAGATTGGACAAAATTTTCCAGAAGAACAAGAAATGACACAAAAAGTGATTCTATGCCCTGATCCTCTTATCTGTTTGAGGCATCAATCAATCACTTCAACGTGGGTGTCCAACCTTTGAGTTCTTCTGGGCCACATCACCCAACAATAACTCATCAAGGGTCACATATAGACTTTAATATTTATTATGACTACAATGCACCTCATATCACCAATGAGTATAATAGTAAAATGCAATAATGCTACATGAATGGGCTGTTGAGGGTGGGGCACATTTGAATTAGAGGATTAGGCAGGATTGGAGGAATAAAGGTCTTGAACCCTTGGAAGTGAAGTCAGATGACCCAATGTATTGGGGCTGGTGGAAAGAATTAGACGGCTCTTGAAACTAAGGGAGAGCAAAGACAAATGTTTCACACAGGAAAATGGTGAAAAGCAAATAGAGGAGCCAAGCTTATCACCTATAGCCAGAGGTCAGCAAAATGGGGGGAAGTGATCTGAGAAGGAAGGAATGTCGCAGCCGTCCTCTTCCCCCTCTCTTGACCAAGTCATCAGAGAGGCTGGACCAGTAACAAACAAGACATTGGAGCAGGGGCTGGAGGAGGACAAATTAGATATGACCAGGAAAGGGGGCCTTAAGGGCACATGCCCTCCTCAAGGTGGAGAGCAATGTGCCTTTGGGATTCTTCATGGGCCTTGACCTTTGCAGAGAATTTCTGTCTCTCTGTCTCTCTCTGTCTCTGTCTCTGTCTGTCTGTCCGGCCGTCCGGCCGTCTCTCTCTCTCTCTCTCTCTCTCTGTCTCTCTAACTCTCTCTGTCTCTGTCTCTGTCTCTCTGTCTCTCTCTCTCTCACACACATACACACACACACACACACACACATATACACACACACACATCACACACATTCACATATATACATGCATTCAACAATGGAACTTGTAGAGGACTCCAAGAAGGGAGAAAAGGACTTTGCCTTTTGCCACAAATTTGAGCCAACTTTTTCATGGACTTTATATATACTTTTTGTGGGAATATGTACCCGACTTTGGGGACAATGTTTAATGTTGATTGTTCCTAAATGCCATATCAGTAAATAATCCCCCTTTTTAAAAAGTTAATAAATCGACCAGTTAATTGATATGGAAAGCACATCAGATGGGGGCTTGTGAGCATTAAGAACCTCTTGGATCCCCTCTGGAGAGCAAACTATCAGTGGCACGGGAAGCTGAGAAGGAGCCCTGGAAGGATGCTACAGGTAGGAGAAAAATATACTACATCCAAAATTAAGAAACAGGACTTCTATTTTCCAGCTAGTCTGTTTTTGAAGACAAGGGAGAGTCCACAGGAATCTCAAAAATGTGAGGAAAGAGGACCCAATCTCAAAGCATCTTTTTATCTGCAAACCTAGTAAGAAAATAGACAACAATCAGGATGGAAAACAATTGGCCAGAATTTGGCCTTAGCACCTCTCCAGAATCTCAACAACTAACTGACAGCACTTTCCAACAATGTTGGCAGAGAGCCTGGGTGATCGGCTATCACAGGGGAATCTGGGAATGCCAAATCCCTGCACTTCCCTAGAAGAGATGGAAAAATAAATGAGAGAACCCACCCAGAAAACAGCAAAGATGAGGAGAGAGGGGTGGGTGTAGGCAATGCTGGAGGGATTGTGGAAAGGCTGGCACATGAATGGACCCTTGGTGGAAGGGAGAGTTGGTCCAACCATTCTGGAAAAGTCATTTGGAATAATAATAAGAAATGTTCCTATGCTCTGACCCAGAGATCTGCTTGTCATGTGCCCCAAGTCAATGAGAGAAAGAAAAGGGGCCCACACACACCAGAATGTTCAGAGCAACAGTTTTTTTTCCTGTCTAGAAGCAAAGGGAATGGCCATCCATCTGGGAAAGACCTGTACACGTGATGGAATGTGACTGTGCTCTGAGAGAAGAGGAGGAAGCCTTCCTCTGCACCACATCCAAGCGACCATCCCACAGCATCTGTAGTCCATAGCTACACCTAAAACCTTCTGCTGTCCTTATTTTTTCAAAAAAGAATCGAAATTCACAGATTCTCTCCTGGCCACTCTCATGCAAGATGGTGCCAAAATCTGTACCATAACTTTACTAAGTGGAATCAGCTTAATCCCTGTTTGTTTGTTTGTTTGTTTCTTTCTTTCTTTCTTCCTTTCTTCCTTTCTTCCTTTCTGATGTTATTTTATTTTTTTCAATTACAGGCAAATATTCATCTTTTTGTAAGCTTTTGAGTTCCACATTTTTCTCTTCCCACCCTTCCCTTCCTCCTTCCCCTCCCCATGACGAGTAATTTAAGTTATACATGTAAAATCACTTAATTCCTGTTTCTAGAGCAATTTCAAGGTTTGCAAAATACTCACTTCACTGTGGTCCTTTGAGGAAGGTGGGCATTTTATAGTTGAGAAACTGAGGCAAAATGACTTGCTTGGGGTCAGCTAGTGTCTGAGATGAGATTTGAACCCAGATCTCTTGACTCCCAATCATGTACCCTTTCTGTCTGAAGGGCAGAACCACCCCACCTTTCACAGGATATACCCATGCCTGTGCCAAGAGGAATCATCCTTGCTGGGTGGTGGTCTTTCAGCTCTAGACTAGGGCAAACAAGGCACTGTGCTTAGTCTTGGAACCACTGGTAATGGGCTTGACAACATCTTTCAACACCTCCTGCTGTCTCAGAGGTGATTACTGGGCTGAAGCTGGCCGAATCTGAAGCCTAAAGGTCAGGGACTCGGCTTGCTTTGGACTCTGGTCTTTGCCACACTATCTCCCTCGGACATAGGGCTCCCAACTTTCCAGGCTGTTCTCCAGTGCTTGGCTTCGACTCCATGGGACTCATTAGATTAGAAGCTCCTTGAGGGCAGGGCTTTCTTTCTTTCTTTTTCCTAGTACAAAGTCTGGCACATTAAGCATTAGGTTTATTGAATTAGATTAAACACATTCTCTTGGGTTCCTTGTTTAATGCTCTCTAGGTCCCTCACCCAAGTTGAGTTTGGCCCAGATTGGACCCCAGCCTCCTCTTTCCATGAACCATCCATGGATGAGGGCTGACACAGGCCCAACTGCTCCTGGATAGGATTCACTCTCCTCTCAGGCCTTGGCAGGGGTGAGGAGATAATCTGACCAATGGTGATCATAAAGAAAGGTCAAGGTATACCCCTGGGGGAGTTTCCCAAAGAGGCTTCTAGGTGGCTCAGTGGGTAGAGTATTGCCCTTGGTGTCAGGAAGACTGGAACTTTCAGTCTTGCCTCAGGTACTTACCACACTGTGGGACCCTGGACAAGTCACTCCCTTAAACTTTCTTGATCTGAATTTCTTTCCCTCAAAAATAGTGAATGCTGATTCCTAGGTTACAGGCTTGTTATTCTTTATTTTCTTTTTTCAATGGAAAGTGTTTATTTTTTCTCTTCCCCTCTCCCCATTTTAGAAGAAAAAAAAACCCTTTGTAGCAAATATGCCCAGTCAAGCAAAGCCAGCTTCCACCCCCGGCCATGCCCCCAAACATGAGCCTCATTCTTCAATCTGGAGCCTCCCTCTGGCCAGGGGTGGGCATCCTGGACACCAGGCACTCTTCATCCCTTTGAAGGGTTAGTCTTCATAATGTTGCTGTGTTGGGATGAATCCTTCTCCAGTTTTGCTCATGGCCCTGGGCAGTGAATGAGGGGAAGAATGTTTCAGGCCCAGTGCTCCTGCCCACTGGGCCAGGATGGCCGTGTGACTAACCGACTGGATGGCTTCCCATCACTGTTCTGCCTGGGAATGTGGCTGAGAGGCGAGCCTTCCTTCTGACCCTCACCAGCAGACCCTTTTTGGGTCTTTCCCCAGGTGCTTCCAGACCAGGTCAGAGGCCTTATTCTTGCCCCACACCTGGTTCCCTCTTCTGGGACTTAGACTTGAAGACGTAGTTTAGTCTCAGGTGATCTAGGGCACCTTTCTCCCTCTCAGGCCCCTCCAGCCTCCGAGGGCCTCCAATGACCAGCCCTGCCACCTCCCAGGGCAGTGCAGTAACTCATGGATAGGGAACCCCAGGGCCAGGCCCCCCAGCCTCTGTCCTCGGTTTCAAGGGTACCTGTTCCAATGGACTGAGTTTTTGTCCTTAGCCATGGCCCTTCACACTGCCCCCTGTTCTCACAGCTGTGGACACAGGCTGGAAGCTCTTCAGCCTCGTAGAGTGGGAAATGAAGTGAACAGCGTGGTTTTCCTGTGGCTCTCTGTGAGGTAGGGCAGGTGCCTGTGACTTTTTTTCTCCTGGGCTTCACACCTGGGTCTTGGCCCTACCTATGAGCTGCTCTCCAAGCTCAGGGTGTGCGTGGCTCTGAGGTCAAGTCTGGTCTCCAAACTAGTGATGAGCCTTGAGCACAGGGCCCTCTGGGCCTCGGTCTCCTCATCTGATAATAGGAGTCACCGAGCCCAGTTGTGGCCTCCAAGAGCTTTATGCATGTCTCTCATCTGGTCTTCCCAGCAGCCCTGGGAGGCTGGGAAGATTTTATTCCCATTTTGCAGATGAGGAAATGGAGACTAATGTGGCTGAGCCGCAGATCTTTGTGGGGCCATGGACCCCATCTCTCCTTCCTCTCTGGGTAGCATCTGCTCAAGCCCCAGGGAAGGGCCTGCCCCCATGGGCTGCAGTCAGACAGACAGGCGGACTCTGGACCCTCCAAGTCATCTGGAGGGGCCTGCAGCTGGACCAGCCTTGGGGAGGCTCCTTGGGGGAGGTGGAGGCTCTTGGTCAGGTCACCTTGGGAAGGAGCCAATTTGAACTCAAGGGTTTGGCTTCATCCCCAGGCTTTGTATGACCTGCGTTAAATGAGGGGATCTCCCTCGCCAGGACTGGACCAATGTCCCCACAACACTTAAGGTTTTAGGGTTGGTTTTGTTTCTTTTCTGCCCAGACCTGCCCAATGGTGATCATAAAGAAAGGTAAGGGTATACCCCAGGAGATAGGGTATACCTCTGGGGGATACCTCCATTGGTACAGGGAACTCCCCAGTGGGGAAATGCCCTCCATCAGTGTGGATCTCAGCTCCCGCTCCCCAGAGTCCCACAGCTAAGTAGGCATCCAAGATAGAATTTGAGCCTGGGACTGCTCGACTTGGATCACATGACTGGCTCACTATATAACGATCTTCAGGCCACCCTGGGTGACTTTCCCTTCCTTCTTCACAGGCTCAGCGAATCCTAGATACAGGATGAAGGGCAATTCTCTCTTTTTTCAGATGAGGAAACCAAGGCACAGGAGTGACTTCCTCAGGACTCCACAGTTTGCTTCCCAGGTCTACTCCCTCAATGTTCTCTTGACCCTTATTCTTTCTTTTTTTGAATGAACAAAAAAATCTGCTTCTGTCCCTGTCACCTTCCCCATTCCCATGATAAAAAGGACAAAGTCTTGTAACAAGTGAGCATAGCTGGGGGAACCAAGTAATTTCTAGAAGGAGAAATCCACTACAGTGAGGGAGGGAGCTGAACCCTGACCTGGGGGCTCTGAAGCCCCTTGGGGCTGGGGGGCAGGGATTTCATTTCTCCATACAGCAAAGGAGGCACAATGTCCAGGGTTGAATTTCCATCAGGGTCTGGAGAGATGCCAGGAAAGCCCCCGCCTCTGAGCCAAGGACAAAATGGTGGTGCTGACAGATCCTGATGGGGCCTGACTGGACCCCAGGCTTTGGGCCTGCCCCAGTCTGGGACTCTCCCACCAGGCTCCTCCTCCTGCAGGATAGAGAATGTCCTGTTGGATCTTGCCTCTGGCCCCTGCCCCCCAGGGCACTGCCAAACATGCCAAGCCCTCCCGGCAATGAGCCCTCTGACCTGGCCTGTCCATTAAGGCCTCCCTCATCCAGTGTGGAGCACCCAGGAGGCTGCCCAGGGAGCAGATGAGTCTCGGTCCTGGGGAATGGTAAGCGTGGACAGGAAGGGCTGCAGAGGAGCTGTAGGCCTCAAGAGGGGTCAGGGTCATCTCAAACCATATCACTGAGCTCCTCTCTTCCTTCTCTTCCTCCTCTTCCTCCTGCCCCCTTCTAGAAATGAAAGGAGCCCCTTGCATCTATTGAGGTTCCTAATGAGTTCAATCTTTTTTCTTCACTTATTAGTATTATTTTTCCCAAGTTCCCTGACCTTTCTCAGCCTCAGTTTCCCCATCTGTCAAATGAATGTACTCAGAGCCTTTAGCTCCCAACGTGGCTGTGAGGATGGGCCCAAGACAGAGCAAAGTGCTTAGTAACCCTTGGGCTGGGGCCTGTTGGCAGATCATTTGGGAGCTCAGAAAGCCAGAGGCAAAGAAGGCTAAGGTTTGTCCAACATGACCTGATCCCCCAAAGCTCTGGGCTTTTTGCTGTAGTGACTGCTCAGCATGGACTGCCCAGGCTACCTAGCCCCTCGCGACTGACCCCGGACCTCATCTACCTGGGAGCCTGTGGCCTCAGGCTCCAGGACTTTGGCCCTTTCTTGGCCTGGATGCCAGTTACATCCCACCCCATCACTCCAGGGGGGCCATTTGTCTTGGTCCTTGCTGTGTCCCCCTGTCTCTGGTGCTTCCTTCTCGGCCAAGTTCACCAGGAATCTCTAACTGGGAGAACCCCATCTTTTCAGGCCTTGGCTGGAGACGCCCCAAACACTTGATTTTGCTCTTGTGTTGGAATACATTTGAAAGTGTAATTATAGTATCCTGTAAGCTTGGGGGGTTTCTCCTGTGAAAACACTTTTATTTTGGGAAAGTCTTTGCCATGGGCATGCTCATGATTCTCTCTCAGCCTTGTGGGAGCCAACCCCCTGTTCTAAGTCTTCTGCTTCTGCAGCAGGAAAAGGAGGGGGCTGAACTGGAGCCCCCAAATAGCTCTGATGTTGGGGAAGGCAGAGGGATAGTCCACCAACCCTCCAGAACCACAAAGGGTTCTAGGCATGATTTCCATCCACAACCAAAGGGAGGAGCTGAGAACACCCCAGCCAACTCTGTGAGCTACAAGTGGGTGACCTGGGCAAGGCAGTCATCAACCCTGCTTGCTCCTGGTCCCTCCCAGGTGCCCCCTCAGTAGGGGATTTCTTTGAATTTTGTCAGAGCTGGTGAGGATATGAATATCATTGGCATCTGAGGCTTTGCTGCAGTCAGTGTCTATCCTAAGTTCATGGAGAGTGTTGGCCAACATCCTGGCTGAGGGTCCCACCCAGTTATCCTGGAACTCAATGCTGCTCCATTCAACAGCCAAGTCCTTTGGGGAGGAACCACTGGGGCCTCTGGTTCCATACCAGAAGGATAGGAAAGGAGCCCCAACTTCACTCCTCAGAGTGGACTTGGTCAGCTTTGGCTTCATCTGGTGGTTGTAGGTGAGGGAAGATCTTTGGGATGGAGGGCCTGGAACAATAGGGAGCCCTAAGTGCTCAGGGGCTCATGTCCAGGCAGCTGGATAGAGAATGGATAGAGAATGCTTGGACTGGAGAGAAAGACCTAAGTTCAAATCTCACCTCTGATATTTATTATTTGTGTGACCAGGACAAGTCACTTAAAAACTGCCAAATGTCTCAGTCTTCTCACCTGTGAAGGGGGTGTCCACCAGCGCAGGGTTATTGGGAGGACCCAAAGAGATGCCATCTGCCAAGCACTTTACCTACCTCAACACACTGATTATTCCCTTCCCCATGGCTTGCTATTCATCTGTCAGGAGTGTCTCAAATTCTACCATTAGGCATTTATTCCTTTGAGTGGAGAAGGCTTTTGCATTTTCTAGATTGGTCATTAAAATGCAAATAAATACTCCTGGGAAAGGTGACCCTTTAGCTTTTATCCCCAGCTAGGTTGGGGGTTCTCTCTCTGAGAGAATGGACTTTTGGGAAGGGGTCCTGGGGCCCGGCAGAGAGCAGGAGGCAGTGCAGTGGCTCCAGGAGGGGGTGAAGGAACTCTGAGGAGGGGACTGACAAGAAGCAAATCCAGGCTTCGGGTTATCTCTTTGGTGTGCTAGTGGGGAGAAGTGAGGACTAGAGCTTCAGTCCCTTTCTGTAGATGGAGAGGATGGAGACACTGGACTGGAAGGAAATGCCATCCCCGGCAAATGTGGGGAATGGAGACAGACAGAGGGAGGATGGGCATCCTCAAATGCCAGGCTGGTCCTGGAGGACATGAGAAGCCCCCATAGATAAGTCCTCTGCCCATGATGATGAAGACCATGACCTCAGGGAAGTGATGCATTGGAGTGAGGGGCGCTGTGCTAAGTCACCAACCTCACTTTCTTCTCTGGAACCATCTGGGTCCAGTGGCCAGATATGGATCAGGGATACCTGGAGATGGTCCTGGATGCAAGGCAAGCAGGATGAAGTGACTGGTGGGGTGGTGGTGATGGCAGCGATGGGGGTGATGGTGGTGGTGGCAGCGGTAGGAGCTGCCATGGAGGAATCTTTCTTTGGGCAGTTTGGAGGAGAGATTGTGCTGATTCAGATGACAGAGCTGCCCGACAGAAGGCTGCCCAGGAGAGGGTTTCTCAGGTCCATGGCCATGTTTTAAGAAAAGTTGAACTCTCGGACCTGGGTTCATTGTTCAGTTTCTGTGAAGTGAGAAAGGACTATTTAAGTGACTTGAGAAGTTTTGTGATTTTGCCCACAAAACAATTGCAAACATCTGAATCCTCACGAGCTGACACTTTCTGTATGTCTCATCCTCACTTGGTGTCCCCTGGGTAATTCTGGGAAGAAAAGGAAAAAATAACAAAATGATAAGTAATTGAAAAGGCCCTTGAGCGTGGAGAGCTGCAAATTTCTTGCCATGTTGGCTGCAATCCGGAGATGTCAGCGTGACCTGGCTGTGAGGGCCGGTGGAGGGGACTGTGGTAGGCCCAAGCTGGGGAGGAGTCTTCCCTCACCCCCAGCCCCAGAAGCCCTTTCTCTATGTCTTTTGGGGGGGAAAGGAAGGAAAAGAGAAAGAAATGGGGGGGGGGAGAAAGGAAAAGAAAAGGAGGGAGGAAGAAAAAGGAAAGACAGACAGACTGAGAAAGAAACTCCCGGCACAGAGCCCAGGAATGAGCCCTGGATCAGGTGCCCTCCACTAGGACCCAGGCTTCCAAAGACTCTGCCCTGGGACCCCGGAGGCCACACCCGGCCAGATGGCCTGCCTGACCAGGGAGTGAGTTCTCCCTTTTCCAGGAGGTCCGTTTAGTCTGGCATGAGGGCTTCAGTGACTCACTTGGCAGAAGAGAACGCAACTGGTTACCTTGGTTAGGTGGTCATAAAGGTAACTTGGGGGTGGGCTTGTCGAGCACATGCAGCCTACCATGGTATCATTTCATCTTCATTGGGGAGAAGGCTCTGCTCCATCTTGAAGGGCCTCAGCCTCCTCTTCAGCTCTGGGCAGTGAGTGGGGGGCTGTGCTAGGTCCCCCTCAGAGGTCCTCTCCCCTGGAGAAAAGGAAGTCTTGTCACAGAGACCCTTCCCTACCAGGGACCGAAGGAAGGCCTGATGGAGGGTCCCTTCCATTGGCGCCATCTCCAGAGGAGGGCTCACTCTGCCCAGAGATTCCCGCGACTCAGACTTTCAAACTGAGGTGTCAAAAAGAAGCTTTCTTGGACTAGATCTCAGTGGGGTTTGAGAATGACCCAAGCCGACTGGCGCTTGCTCCGGCCAGCCTGGGCCTTTGAGCCTGGGGCCTGGGTCAGCCAGGATTCTCAAAGTCATCTCACATGCTCTAGCCTCTTCAGCTTCCACTCAGCCACCCATACCCCTGATTTCTCTGGGAATAGAGTTCTCGACTATATGACCCTGGACGGGTCACTTGACCAGTTTCCTCATCTGTAAAATGGGAACAATAGCAGTACTAATCTCCCGGGTCTACTTCTCTCCCGGCTGCCCCTGTTAGGCCAAAAATAGCAACTCCCTGTCCTAGGATCCCCCTATGTAGAGGAAACATTTGGGATTTGTTCAAAAGTGAATGTTTGCAGACTCTGGAAGACAATAATGAGGAAACGAAAGGAGTCCTCTGGGGAGTCAACCAGGGAGTCCCCTGGGACTTTGGCTCCCAGCCCTGGAGCTGGTTGGGAACCCTGAGGCCCTCCAGGTTGAGGCCCAGGGAATCACCCAGGGAGAAAGGGGCTGAGCTGGGATTTGAACTCAGGGCCTCTGTCACCACAGTCAGCCCTCTCTTCAGAGCCCTGAGCTGCCTTCTTGCTGCTCCAATCTTTAATGAGAGGTTTCCCCTTACAAACATGTTTAGTGGGCAGCCAGAGGCCAGCCCTGCCTAGTTCCCTGGTCGGCCAGCTTGGGGAGCCCCCCCCCCCAGCGAATTCTTAGAGCCCAGAAGCACATGAAAGCTTCAGTCCCCAGCAGGGCAGAGGGAGAGAACAAAGAAGTGCTGGTCCCCGGGGGGCTGCCCAGGGGCCCCTCTGGCCTCTGTAGTGACCAGCTCAGGCCCAGGCCTTCTGGGATCAACAGGGTTCAAATCATCTCTTGGGGGAAACCTGTGAGCCCCTCCTCCCTGCAGTAGAACTCGTGGCCTCAGGGTCTCTGGTCATAGGTGACCTCAGGATCAGCCTCTTGCCGTCTGGGACCTTTCACAGAGCTCCCCCACCCCATTCTACAGAGATAAAAATGGAGGTTCAGAGAGAGGCAGGGATTTTCAAGGACATGGCCTATGGATGATTTGAACCCAGAGCCCTGCCTCTGTCCATCTATCTCTTGCTTGCCCCCCGTAGGGATGTATGGTGAAGGGGCAGTGGGTGAAACAGAGCCTCTGTGCTCAATCCTTCCCAGTCAGAGGGGAGGCTCAGCTCTGTCCCACCTGCTGCCCCCTCACTGCCTGCCCTTAATGTGGCTAGACATCCCATCTAGAAATTTCCGAGTCCCTTTGAAGGCTTGGGCATTCTAGGCTCCGGCAGCCTCTGCCCAGCTGACTGGCCAGGCCTCAGTGGTCTACCCTGCCTCTATTCCTCAGCCTCCCATCCCTTCGGATGTGTCTATTGCTGGAGGTCAAGGATGCAGACAGAACAGGAAGATGGGACGGGCTGGCCAGCCAGAGCTGGTGGAGGCTCCTGGGTGACCCGAATGGGTCCCCTGAGTGGGGACCCCAAAGGCTGACGCAGCGGGGGTGCCAAAGACCCTTGGCTGGTAAATGCTCGCCACCTTTCCCTAACACTCTCACTATCTTGGTGACCCTGGGTTAGTGTCTGGGTCACCAATCTGCCCATATTTCTCAGAATACCTCACATTCTTCACTTCTAGCTGAACAAGAATATTCCATTATAGTCACATACCATTTTTTCCAGCTCTCCCTCAGGTAAGTGGCCCTTCCCCTCATTTCCAGCTCTTTGCCAATACAGAGGACTACTTTGAACATTTCCATTGTTCTTGGGCCTTTGTTTTTACTATCTACTTTCTAGTGATGGGATTGCAGGGTCAGAGGGGCATGGGCAGACCTTACCTAATTCTAGACAGCTGCCCCCCTCCCCTCCCCCCTTAGGTTGGGCCTCCCAATGTCAACAGCTTCTCTTAAATACACCTTTTTTTCCTCCAACAGGGCCAGCCCCTCAACTTGTTTCTAAAGTCCAGGCCCCCCTCCTCACTTTCCATCCTCCCTGGACCATGATCCCCTGACCATGGCCTCCTGGCACCTCCCTTTCCTGACTGGCATTGTCTCTGTCCTCAGCCTCCCCCCCGAGAGCTTCCCTGGCATCCTTGAAGCTTGTTTTCTCCAGGACGCCTTTCTTGCCCCCCCTTCATGCTGAAGCCTTCCCTCTGTAGGGCACCCCCAATTCCTCCTGTCCTTCGCTCATCATCGGCAGTTGTGTGTGGACCAGCAGCTCCTTGAGAGCAGGGACTTAAAAATGTCTATTTTGCTTTTCTGTTCTGTGGCTTAGGACAGTGCCCGGCCCATGGGAGGTTCTCAATAAAAGGCAAGTAGTCAGTGGTTGGAGAGATGGGTAGGGGTCAGTTGGCTAGCAAATGGAGGTGACTCAGGCTTGATCCCTTTGTTCTAATATTCTGGCTCTCCCCAGAGACCCCTCCCTTGGTTCTCCAGCAAGAGTTGCTTTTAGGAGAGTTCAGGGCAGGCCGTGTTTCTGAACCAAACACATCCCACTGAGAATGCTCAGCTGATCAGCTCCCAGAGACTGCTCTCCCTCTAGAGCCCATCACCTCCCTTGCTCCCAGGCTCGTCCCATGGTGCCAGCCATTCAGGGCGTCCCATTAGCAGGCCCTGCCTTCCTGGGACCTTCTCTAAGGGCACCCTTTAAGGGACACAAATGGGATCAGGTTCCAGATTCTCATGCTCCATTGGGCCATGGCAGAAAGAGAGGCAGTGACCGTGAAAAGACCATTTCTGCACAGCGAGAGGGAGGCCTGGGTCAGTTAGAGGCCAGGAGAAAGCCTACCTAGGTCATGAAGTGGTAGTAACAGTCTGCATGCCAGCTTCATCTGCCGTGCCACAAGGGCTGAACTCGGATGATCGGGGTGGGGGGCTCTCCTCCACTTTTCAGACCCAGGTGAGCACCAGATCAGATGAATATTCCCCCTACAACTTCTCTAGCATATCCTCTCCTTTCCAGCTCTGCCCCACCCCAATCCAGGGCCCTCATTGTAATCACTAATGCAGGAGCCTCCTGGAGCTTCTCCTCCCAAAGGGATATTCCTAAAGCCCAGATCTGACCATGTCACTCCCCTACTCAACAAGCCCGGGGCTCCCTATTGCTTCCTGGATCAAATGCAAACACCTCAGCTTGCCTGGAATTTAGGCCATTCACTATTTTAGGAGCCCCCACATTCCGGCCAGTAGCTCATCCCCAAATGCAATGTTCTGTCTCCCACCTCCATGTCCTTGCACAGACATTCTCTCCTGCCCAGAATGCCCTCCTTCACCCCAGCTTTTCAAAATCCTGCTCTTCCTATCAGATACGGCTCAGAACCCCTTGTCCGGGAAGCTTTTTCTGACTGAGACTGCCAAGAGTTTTCTCTTTCATTGTACCCCACATCAGCTGCCATCCATTTATTAATAGGTGCCTCACTTGAGGCTGGAAGGGTAGTAAAATCCAATCCCCTTATTACAGACGAGGAAGCCAAGGATGAGGAAGGAGGAAGGACTTGCCAACATGAGCAGGGACTGGAGCCCTAGGGTTCCTGGCTCCAAGGCTAGAACCCATGCCCTGTTCTAGGCTCCCTCTCTGTGGGATGGACGCAAGTCAGATCAGGAGAAGCCTGGTTGCCCACTGGATAAAACTGGAGCCCCTGAGGGAGGAGCAGGAGAATGGAAGCTCCTTGACAGCAGGCAGCAGAATCTTGCCTGGGGCCTGCCCAGCCCAGAGAATAGGCAGAAGATGGGATTCTTGGATTGGACTGAACAAAGCAGAGATTCTCAGGGGGCTTCATTTGGAAGGTAGCCAGAAAACCAGGCTGACCTTTCAGAACCTTTTGCTTTGATTTGCCCAGGAATCTCTGTGGGTAGAAAGATCTCAGGTGGGCACAAACCTAGGAGTCACAAGATGCAGCAGAGATGTTGGCGGTCTCCAGGAACAAGGTCCTGACAGTGAGAGCTCTCCATTGGCGAGCCAACTTGGTTGCCTGGGCAAGTCCCTGCTGCTCTTCAGTAGAGGTCAGAAGGTGAGGTCAGATGGGCCCTTGTTGGTGAGGGTCAGTGTGGCACAGATAGTCACTGGGGTCCCTTCCTCATAGCAAAGTCTAGGCCTCTTCTCTCCCCTCAGGGGGCCTGGGAATCTGGGCAGAGCAGAGTGACCTTGAGTTCTGAGCTGCCTGTACTTGGACCTGGGATCAGACCTTAAATCACCACTAGAGGTGCAGCTCATGGGTCATTAAACCAGTGCCCAGGAGGCAGACCTTCAGCCCCCACCTCTCCCTAGAGTAACTTCTAGAGAGCCTGGATCTGGGCAGTGGGCTCTGCCACCCACAAGCTTTTTCCTAACTTTCTTTCAGGGAGTCCTTCAAAACCCAATGATGTCCAAGGTTTCCAGGAAGACCAGGACTGAGGATGAGCAAGAAATCAGTCAGAGGAAAGGGAAAGAAGCTACTGGAGACTCTAATCAGTGCTGCCAAAATCTGAAGGGAGGTCAAAAATTCTGGTTGCATGGGCATGGAGGTGGCTGGTACCAGCCAGCAGGGAGGTGTCCATCTGGAATGGCCAGAGGAGGCTGATGAGAGGTGGCCAGTGGAGGCCAGTGGCAGATGACTAGAGGAGTCTGGTGCTGGTGTTCAGTTGAATTGGGGTCTATGAGAAAGCTAGAAATGGGGGGATGCTGTGTGTCGGCAGCAGATAGGGTGGTGAGCGGGAGAGTAAGCAGGATCTTGGAGGGAAGTCAGTTGACTGGAGAGCAGATATGGGAAGAAACAAGAAAAAAATGGGGAGAGCCAGGTCTGGAGAGAGGCAGCTTCAGAAAGTACCCCCTGACTCCCAGCTGAAGACAGGGAGGTAGTAAGCCTTGTTTCCTCTCTATCTCAATCTCAGCAGGGAGGTCAAAGCCTTTTGCCTGAGGTATCGGCTTAATCAAAAGCTGAATGGCCCTACTATCCTGACCCCAATCACACAGGCAGTAGAGGCAGAGCAGAATCCGGGGGCAGTGTGGAAGAGTGGCTAGGGATTGGACTGGGAAGCAAGAAGCCCTGGGTTCAAATCCTGCCCCTGATACTGAGTAGTCATGTGCTCCTGGGCAAGTCACTTCTATGACCTCCCACTGAGGGCATAGCTCTAGCTTCTGAGATTCATATGCAGGTACTCATCCTCCAGGCTAGTCCACTTCCCACTGCACCCCAGTAACATGAAACTGCTTCCTGAAACACAGTTTGGATCATCATCCCTACCTCCCTCCAACACTCCAGAGGATCCCTGTTGCTTCCAGGAGCAAACACAAAACGGTTTGGCCTTCAAAGCCCTTCCTGGCCTTCCGCCTCCTCCCTTTCCAGTCTTCTTATATCTTAATCCCTATGACATCCTCTTCCATCCAGTGCCCGGAGCAGCCTCCTGGCTGCTCTGTAAACCAGACCCTTCATCTGTGAGCTTTCTCTCTGGTGTCCCCTGGTCCTGCTCTGCTGTGACCGCTTCAAGTCCCAAGTGAAATCCCACCTCTCACAGGAAGCCTTCCCTAGCCCCTCCTGTAGCAAGCACCTTCTCTGTTAGTTATTTCCTGGTTATCCTATGGCTTGCTGTGTGTGCATGCTTTTTATTGTCTCCCCGGCACTTAGCACAAGGCTTGGTCCATCCATGGAAGGTGCTTAAGAAATGTTTATTGACTCATGGATTGAAAGAGACTTGAGCCACGGGGCTCGAATATGAGGCTATCCCAGTGATCTAGGAGGGAGGTCAGGACTGGGCCTTGAATGAAGGACCAAAGAGAAAAGGGTCAAATAGGAAGGAGAGGAAGGGAGAAATGGCAAGATCTGGTGAGCGGGTGTGCAGGGTGAAAGAGTCAAGGATTCCAGGGTCACCCACCCGGGAAGCCTGAAGGGGGTTAATGCCTTCAACAGGAACAAGGACATTTATGGGGAAAGATTGTGAACTGGCGTTGGAAATGTTTCTGGGATAGCCAGGACCTTGGGCTGTCGGCCACGAGGAACTGAATCTCCTCAGGAGAGCCTGGGGCTGGGCTGCTGGGTCTGTGAGTCATCTACGTAGAAATGGCAAATGCAGGAGAGAGAGGAAAGATAAGTCTAGAGGAATCTTGGGGATCACCTCTGATGGGGGACACGATGGGAATGAGGAGCTTGGGAAGGAGTGATCAGACAGGTGGGAAGAGACCCAGGAGAGAACAGGGTCACCAAAACCTAGGGAGAGGAGAGGCAGTCTTGTCAAAGGAAGCAAACAGGTCTAGAAAAACTGGGGGTTTGGTGGGTTGCTTGAATTGTCTTTCATTTTTCTCTGCAGTGATTTTCCCCCAAGACTGGTTTCTTCTCCATCTCCTTCCTCCCTACACCTGAACCCTTCCTCAGAACAAAGAAAGGCATTTCAACAAAGACAGCAGGAACAGGGTCCTGTCTGACCATGTAGAACACATCCTCCCCATTTCCTTTCTTCTTCCTGCTGGTGGAGGATGTGAGGCAACTGGGGGAACTGGGCTCCCTGCTGCTGGGCTCCATCGTGGGCTTGTCCTCAGAGTGGGCAGCTGCCCACCTGGTTGGTCACATTACTTGCATAACTCTGCTCCTGATGGCTGACTCCGACCTGGGGCCATGCCCAACAGAGGGACACCGGCAGTTCCTCCCAAGAGAGGAGATGGAAGGAGAAAGAGCATGTGTGGATCTTGTCTGTTCCTGGGCATGCACATTGACTTGATGTCCCCAAATAGACTGCGGGCTCCTGAAGGACAGGGGAGCAGAGTTTTGCCTGCTTTGTTTAGCCTGGCCCACTGAATGCCTGTTGACGAATTGACTGAAGAACCCCCTTCCTCAAGGGAAGTGGTCAAGCTAAGCTAGTTGACTTCTGGTCAGAGACACTGGGTTGGAGGTGACATGAAAGCGGTCGGAGTCGGGGTGAAGGAGAGGCAGATTCCTCATGGGCAGTGGAAGGCCACTCGGACAACTGTCTGACTAAGGACCAGGCTGCCTTGCAGTAGTGAGTTCCCTGTCACTGGGGAAATTAAAGCAGATGGATAAAAAAAGCCAAAGGCTGAGGGTTGAGGCTTGGGGGAGCAGAGTTTGGGGGCAGGAGGTGCATCCAGGTAGATAAGGACCTATATGAGTGCAGGGTTCCAGAAACCAAAGAGAAAGGCAGCTTTAAGGAGAAAGAGGAGGATGAGGTGGGAGATGACAGGCATCGGTTGGGAGTCTGGACCTCGAGTAATCAAATGACTCAGCACAAAAGCTCATGTGGATGACCATCATCACCCAGCTCTAGACTGGGGCTGGCAGAGAAGCAATGGCAGCAACTCAGAAGCTCCCAGGCAGGTTACTCACTTGGAATCGCCTCAACTTACACATTTCTAAAAGAACTGGGAAGGACAAGTGGATTACTAGTGATGAACTATGTTGATTGCCTTAGGAAACTCTCTGCTGTTCTTGTCCTGTCCCAGCCTCTACCGCCCTAAAAAGCGCACGCTTGCATCTCCACCGAGGCTGCCCATTCCAGTTCTGCCTAATGCAGATTGCTCTGAGGTTCCCATCTGCCCCTCTACTGCGTTGGCCCATTGCTGGTGTTCTAATCAAGGACAACAGGTAGAAAATGACGAGCCTTTCTTCCTAACCTCCAAGGGCCTCTCCAGGTTAAACAGCCTTCGTCCTCATCCCTGACCTGTACGTTATGTTTTCATCAACCTTCACCCCATGCCCTCTAAGTTTCTCAGTGTCCTTAAACTCAGAACTGAACTCAAAGCCCCATTACTTTAATTTGGCAGCCTTGTCCCTATTACCTTTCTTTGGCAGTCAGGTCACACTGCTGACTCATTGAATTTTAGGTCACTAACACCCCGGATCCTTTCCAGACAAACTGCTGTTTAATTAAACCTCTTCTATCGTTTGCTTTTGAAGCTGATTTTTTGAACCCAAGTGACTTTTGATGCCAGTCAGTCCTTCTCTCCATGTTTCTCCAGGTGGTCTTTAGCAAAGAGTTTCTCTGGGCCTTGTGATGTTTGCCACTGGCCACAGAGCAGCCATCTGGCCATGGCCTTCCATGACTCATTGCAGCTCAGAGAAATGCTTGCCGTGTTGAATATGAAAAACCAAAGAATGAACTTCCTTGGCTCCAGTTCAGACCTGGCTGGACACATGGTCTCTCTTACCTCCCTCCTAGACTCCAGACATATTTTTCCATTTGTGTCCTGGATACCTTGCTTGTCTCTCCTCCTCCCACATTTCCCTGGTATTTCATGCTACCCCTCAACTGACCATCCTGCTCCATACAACCAGCCTTTTGTTTTGTCCCCTTGTAAGCTGAGACTTTCCTGAGATGAACTTTCCCAACCCAGCCAACCTCCCTCAGCTGGCTTTGGCCCCACCAGACCTCATCCAGTACTCTGTGACTACTAGTCACAGCCAATCTCTGCTTGGGCCCTCTGGCCCCAAGGGAACAGTCTGGGTCAATGTTCAGCCATGGAAATAAGAACTGGCCATATGCCCAAATGGAGAAGGTCATCTGCACAGCAGGTAACTCTGGTGGTAGGGGGACTGTCTGCCACAGGTGGGTACTCTTCTGGTGTTCTGTTCCTCTAAAGTAATGGAAACTTAAACTTGGTGGAGATAGATCAGATACCAAGATGGCGGCCCTGAAACATGAGGGCAGAGCCAATGAAAACTGAAGACCTGACACCCCAAAGAGAAATTGATGGTGCAGAAAGCCTAGAAAAGGTCACTTTTTTCTCTCTGGGAAACCCAGGGTCACTCTGAAACAGCTAAGACCTGGCTCACTTGTCCATTTCTCTTGTCTCCTGCCAGGTTGAGATGCTTCTAGCCTTCTATGGTCAGCCTCCTCTTGGTCCATACAGTTGGGTTCCACATACTCTAGCCTCCACATGATCTTCTTCATGGTCTTGGCCTTCTTGGTGACAATGGGCTTCATCTGGCCACTGTTACCATGCTGCTCACCCTACACATTCAGAGTCCTTGCCCTTCTTGTACTGCATCATCTTGTGTGACTGGCACTCGCAGCACTTCTTGCAGTAGGTGTACCTGGTGATGGGCCCATTCACCATGGTAGTGGTACCAGGGGCAGTGGGGCAGGGGGGGGTGTCTCAACTGGGGGAGCTTCATGTGGACTGGGCTTCTCTTCCATTTTGGGGGGCCACAAAGTCCATTGGAGTAGGAGGAGGAGAGATCTGAGAGAAGAAGCTGCTGGAAAGTTCCGAAAGGAACTCAGTGTGCACTAGGGAGCCATTCTATTGGCCCTAACCAGATACTTTGAAAGCTCTTTGTAAGTTTGTGGCTGAAGGCTTCAGTGCCCCAGGGAAAGAGGACTGGATATGGAGTTCAAGGGCTTCCAATTCAAATCTCTTTTCTGCTGTTTAGAACCCAAGTGACTTCTATTCCCTGGGCCTCAGTTTTCTCATCTCTAAAAAAGAGGGAGTTGGACTCTGACCCCTGAGGGTTCTTCCAGCACTGGACAGATCTAGAATCCTAGGAAGATGTGGGTTGTTCCTATACGATGGAGAGCTTTGGTGGGTAATGGATCATCATGGGGGAACACATTGGTGCCAGTACTAAGAAAACCCCATAACTTCCCATGGTCACTCCAAGAGCTCTGAGGGGAGTCCTTGGCTGACCAAAGTAAGTGAAAAGTTGGGGAATAAGCCAGAAATGGAAGGTAGCTTGTGAACTTTCACAGAAGGGATCTAGGTCTGTGGCCTCCTTTCTTCCCTTGACTTACCCATCTCCAAAAAGCTGCCTCACCAGCCCTACCCAATTCTGGCCTTGCCCATTTCATGTTGGCTCCACAGTTTTCAGTGGCTTATTATGGCCTTTAGGGAAAATCTCTGGGGTCCCCTTGGCCCATCTGGCTGCTCCCACCATTGTTTTCAGCATCACACATCCTCTCTTCTCTAGGCCCACAGGTCTGAGACCTGTCCATGACTTTCACCTCCCACTTGCATGGCCTGAGTCCACCCCTGGAATCTAATGGCTTTTAAAAGCTTTCTTCTCCTTGGACTGCCTCCTCCCACCCTCTCCTTTGGATATCTCCCCAGGCAGACTGCAGGCTCCTGAGGGTAAGGCTGGCTCCCATTTGATCTGTAGGTCTCCAGGTTGATTTCAGCACTTGGAGGATACAGGAGAGAGTGATAGCTTGGGAGTCAGAATGGTTGGAATGTTGAAATTGGAGTGAATTCAAATCCTCTCACTCCACGTATGGCCTTGGGTGAGTCATTTAATGTTGATGAGCCTCAGTTTCCTCCTCTGTAAAATATGGGACTTGAATAAGATGGCCTTGAAGGTCCCCAGCTCCAGTATGAACCTATGAATCACTCATATATTATTATTCGGCATTCAGACTTGTGATTTCATCATTGCAGGGAAGGGCTAATGTGAACTTTGCTCATCAGAAATGGTGCAGGTTAGTTAGCAAGGGTCTCAGCTAACCCTGGGGGCCCTGAGAGGATGATAGGGCCACCTTCTTCCTCAGAAACAGGACTCGACCCCAGGTCTGCTGGATTCTGAGGCCAGCCTGTGTCCCTTGCCCTAGGCTACTGTGTCTCTCATGTCCATTATCAGATTTTTCTCTGTCTCCAGTTCAGAGCAGCTCATTGATGCAGGTTTTGATGAGCGAGGAATCTGGATGTGATCGTGGAGCCATGGCAAGGTCCCCTGGCACACTCTGCCACTTTAATAAACTCAGGTTGGCCTCTTAGGAGACCATCATTTCTACATGACACAAGGAAGCATGAATTGAGCAGCGGCACAGCTCCTGAGGCCAGCCCAGCATCCCTTACTAAAGTTGCTGGGCGGTCCTGCAGGCAGAGCTTCTGTGGAAGGATGGCAGCTTATCCTAGGGGGCCAGTTCTGGCAGACAATCTCCTGCATGCATGGACCAGGGATGCACTGGTCCTGTGGGTCCTGGAGGTCTTCCTGACCCATGACTGATACCCGGAGGTACAGTGGATTGGACCTTGGCATCTGTTTCACTGAATATCCAGGGATTGCAGGGGGCTATCAGCATCCCTACCACAGCCTGGGGTGACTGAACCAAATGGGTGGAAGGCAGAGACCGAAGACCCTGTCTCAGAGAGATGACAAGAATTGGGAAGTGATGAGGGGCCCAAGGATTAGGACCAATGCCTGAGATGAACATCTGGCCATGGCCTTCCATGACTCATTGCAGCTCAGAGAAATGCTTGCCTAGGGAGGTCAGTAAGGATGGAGGGGAGAGTAGTTCCCCTCCCACTCCACTTAGCATCTCCAGAAGTGGCTGACTTTCCTGAGATGGCCCCAGGTCCCTGATCTCCTGAGCAGAGGGTAGGGAAGGAACGCTTCTGATCTTTATACCTTGGATCTTACAGAAGCTCCTGGGGCTGATTTGGGGAGCCTAGAGCCCAGAGGCTGTTTCATTTCCCCTCTCCTAGCACCTCTGGGAGGCCCCTTAGCCAGCCTAGACCTGAGGGAGGATCCCCTCTGCATCAATGACAAGAGTCTTCCAGCTTCTGCTAAAAAAGCTCCAGGAATGGTCTGATTGATGGCTGTCATCGAAGGAAGCCCAGCCTGCTTTCAAGGGGGCAGACCCAGAAAAGGGCCAACTCCCTGGTAGAAGCTGTACAGAAGAGGTTCTGATGGAGGTGGAGATCCAGAGCAGCACCAAGTGTCTTTTCTTCTTCCTTCTTTCTTCTTCTTCTTCTTCTTCTTCTTCTTCTTCTTCTTCTTCTTCTTCTTCTTCTTCTTCTTCTTCTTCTTCTTCTTCTTCTTCTTCTTCTTCTTCTTCTTCTTTAAGGTTTTTGCAAGGCAATGGGGTCAAGTAGCTTGCCCAAGGCTACATAGCTAGGTAATTATTAAGTATCTGAGGCTGGATTTGAACTCAGGTACTCCTGACTCCAGGGCCAGTGTTTTATCCACTGTGCCACCTAGCCACCCCTCACCAAGTGTCTTCTAAAAGGACAGAGTCATTCTCTTAAATAATGTCAATCAATTCATTATCCAGCATTTATGAAGTGCCTACTGTATGCCAGATACTTTATGAAATGTTGGAAATAGAAAGACAAAAAGCAAGTGAACCTTGTCCCCAAGAGATGATCGAGTCCAGGGATTGGTCAGTCAGTCAACAAATATTGATTAAGCTCCTACTGGGTGCTAAGCCTTGTGGATACAAAGAAAGAGAAAAGAGCACCTGCTCTCAAAGAGATTATAATGGAATGGGGGATAGATCAGACATGGAACATACATTTATTAAGCACCTACTGTTTATTTTTCATTTTCAAAGAGGATAAATGATGTCACAGGTGGTGTCTTGACTTGCTCCTGGACTGGAGAGAAGTGAGGCCTGAGCCACACAGTCTTTGTCTTCACTCTGTCTTCCACAGTCATCAAGGTCCAGTGGCAGAACAAAGATCAGGATGATTGGCAGTGACCTGGGATGCAGCAGATGACCTTGAAATCGTTGATGTCTGACCAAGCTCTAAGCCTCCCCAGAAGTTGCTTTAGCCCTCTAGGTGGCCACTGTTCTTATCTGCCCCTTCTACCAAGAGAAGTCTTCACATGCTTGGGGAGGACCACCCCTCCCCTCTCCCTGCCCTTACTCACCAACAGGTCTAAGGCCTGTTGGTTACCCTCTACCTGGTTCAGCCTGGCCACTGAAATTATTTTCCCTGGTTGAGCCCCCTGTCCATGATCCAGCTTCTTGGAGTCACAGGAGAGTGGGGGGAAAGGTAGATGCCTAACTGAGGGTAGGAGGTAATGGCTGTTTTGTTGGGCCTCCCAGCAGGAACGGACATTCCCTCCAGGGCACGCTCCTCCTCTGCACAAGGTCCTGTGGAATGCAGAAGATGAGTTAGGTCACTGCCTCATCCCCTTCAGTAATAAAACTCTGGAGCACCCTCCGTCCTTCTCACTGGTGTTTTGCTTAAAAGATAAACTTGTCAAGTTGACGGTAGTGACATAAAGCACCCTCAACTCTGGCTTGCCAAGCTCTTTGTGAAGCATCAGCAGGGATTTCTTTGATGGATTTTAGTTGGTGGTTCTCGTGTACACTGTGCTGGGGAGTGTTTACACTCTCTCTGTGGAGCACAAACAGAATATGAGAGGGGGACATTATGAAAGCACGACCAGTTCTTGAAGAGAGGAAGGCCCAGCTTCCAATCTGGGTGGCTTCCAAACTCTGTTCCCCTACTAAGCCCAATGATGGGGATGCCTTCCTGAAATGTCTGCTCTGGGTGACCAGAGCAAGTTTCTTTGGGGCACAGGACCCCAGAGAGCAGCCCACGTGGGCCATGACTGGAGGGCAGGAGGGCATCTCAGAGAAGAAGGGAGGGATCCCAGATCCAGAGTGAGGAGGGACCTCAGCAACCATGGAGGCTAACTGTCTCAAGTGTGTCAACAATCACTGGGCATCTGCTGTGTGCTGGTCCTGGGCTATGCTCTGGGAAAACAAAGCAAGTCAAGAGACAGTCCCTGCCTTC
This sequence comes from Macrotis lagotis, assembly GCF_037893015.1. Lineage (NCBI taxonomy): Eukaryota > Metazoa > Chordata > Mammalia > Peramelemorphia > Peramelidae > Macrotis > Macrotis lagotis. Next base: position 272,791,922 of record NC_133662.1, on the reverse strand, counting down.
CGAGCTCCCAGACAGATTGGAGCTGATCAGTTGGGGAAGGAACCAAGAAGGAGTGAGGGCATTCCAGGCTCGGGCAGACCCAGAAAGGAGGCAGGAGAAGAGGGAGAGCCTGGTGTCCAGAAGCTGCAGGAGCTTTGGGGAACTGCTCCCCAGGGCACAGGGAGGGGAGCAGGTATGTGTAGAGCATCCCTCCATGTCAGACACTGTGTCCCAAGTACTTTTTACAAATATGAGATTATCTGATCCTCACAGCCACCTTTTAAGGTAGCTACTATCATTATCCCTATTTCACAATTGAGGAAATTGAGGTAAACAGGGACTTTCCCAGGGTCACACACAATAGGCTCAGAGATTTTGACCAGTGCAAGGGAGGCAGGACCTCCAGTCCTCCCTCACCCCCTATCTCCACCACTTGCCCCTGCCTAGTCCCTCTAGTCACATGAGGAGTAGGGGCAGCACTTGGCTCCAAGAAGCTCCCATTCTCCTGGGTTCTGAGGAGAATGTGACCAGATGGGATTCTGACGCAGTTGGAGAGGGGAGGTGGGCCCTGGCAGCCCCGCTGCACAGACCCTGAGAAAAAGCTCTTGGAAGACAGAATCCTGGGGCAACCCGAATGGCGTTTTCTGTTTCATTCTTATCAAATCTGCCTGTCTCTTTGCTAATCGAAGGATGGCCGTCAAGCTTGGGTCTGAGTCTGGCCTTCCTTCTTTCCCAGTTTCTGTGGCTCTCCTCTCTCTCTTTCTGTTCCATGAGGAGTTCACTCCCTGGTGTCCATAAAGCTCTTCCAGAGGCTGGGAGGAGCCAACCAGGAGGGTGTGGACCCTAATTTACTCGTGACCTTGGGACAGACACCCTAGGATTGATGTTGGATTTCAGAAGCTGCTCACCCTTCAAAAAGAAGTCCTGGCCCAGCCTCCACCGTCTTTGCCGGCAGCTGTCTGGGAGCCCGGCCCAGGCAGCGTCTGTCCCACCTGGGACATGAGGCGCTGGGCCCAGTGGAATCTCCAGCTGGGGCAGCTGGAGAGAGTTGGGAGAGGCCTCAGCCTGGCCCAGCCCGGCTGCAGCTGGGCTCTTGACCTCGGCTTAGCTTCATCCGGCTAAGACCAGCCTTAGGGTCTTCCTTTTCTCCACTCCATCCATTCCATACTTACGCAATCCTTTCACTTTTCAGGGCAATTGGGGCCTAGGAGGTGAGTGCTGGAGGAGAATGGCCCAGAGGGGCTAGGCAGGGGGTGGGAGCCCTTAGAGGACCCAAAGCTTGAGTGGACAGAGACCTCAGGGGGCGGAGGGGGAGCTCAGGAAGCTCATGTCAACACCTCTGAAGGATCTCCTGCTCCTCTCTAAGGCAGGACAGCCAATCCTCCCAGAGGCTTCTGTTTTGGGGAGCACAGCCGGGGACCCCTTGCAAGGGGAGAGCTCCAACAGCTGGGTAAAGAGGGCTTCCTGGGGAAGGTGGCCCTGGCTCCGGTCCTGAGCAAAGCTCATCGTCCTTCGGCGTACGCGACTTGCTGTCTCCCATCCTGGCCCGTCCTTGGCTGCCGGGGACCCTGATGCCCATCACTGGGCCCCACTGGCAGCCCAAAAGGGCCCAGGGCCCGCTCTTCCACTAAGTTGCCATGTGGCCTTGGCCGAGTCACTTCCGTGTCTTGGCTCCTGGGTGTCTTGGCCTGAGTCGATGCAGCTGGCTCTGAGCTTGGCCTTGGCCTTCCCGCAGCTCCTCGGCACAGGCGCCGCCGCAGGTGGGACCCGGGTGGGCGCCGGCGGCTCCCGGGGTCCCACAGCGGGCCGCGGCTCCCCCGGGCCCGCCCGCTGCGCCCCGACACGGAGGCTGGCCCTCGCGGGGGTGGGGTGGGGGTGGGGCAAGGGTCCCGTCCTGCGGAAGCCCCGCCCACACCCGTGGCCATGGCCCCGCCCCTCGGGGCTCGGCCCCGCCCAGGCCTCTGGGGCTAGGCTGCCGCAGGGTTGACGGCCGGGGAGCTCCGCCCACGGGTCCGCCCCCGGCCAGCCTGCAGCCAATAGGAGCGCGGCATCTCTCTCCCGCCCCGCCCAGCGCCCGCCTCCCGGCCGCCAGGCTCCTCCTTTGACGACTCTAGCCCGGGTTGCCGCAGGGCCCCGCCCACAAAGCCCCACCTCCGAGGCCAGCTCAGGCCCAATAGGAGCGCAGCGGCACGCCCCCGCCCCGCCCCCCCGAGCGCCCGAGCCCGCCTCCGGCCGCCCGGGCCTGGCCTGCCGCAGGGCTGCTGGCCGCGAAAGCCCCGCCCACGGGCCCGCCCCCAGAGGCCTCCGCGCCAGCTCCGCTCCAATAGGAGCCCCCCGCCCGGCCCCGGCCCCGCCTCCCGCCCCCAGGCCCCGCCCCCGGGCCCCCGGCTCTCGCGCCGAGGCCACCGGGCCCGGAGCTGCGGCAGGAGGACGCTGCGGCCTGGAGCCGGCCGGGGGCAGGACGAGGCGAGTGCGCGTGCGCACGGGCCCCGGGGGCGCGTCCCCGCGCCGTGACGTCAGGCCCCGCCCCGGGGGCGGGGCGGGGCGGGGGCGGGGGCGCGGGCACGGGCGGGCGGAGGGCGCGGGCGCGGGCGCGGGGCCGCCGGGCAGTCGGGCGGCGGCGGCGGCGGCGGCGGCGGCGGCGGCGGCGGCGGCGCGGGGCGCGGGGCTCCGCGGGGCCGGAGCGGAGTGGGGCCGGCGCTCATGGCGGCCGCGCCGCGTGGCCTTCGGGGACGGTGAGTGACGGGCTCCCACGCGCGCTCCCGGCGCGGGCCCGGGGGGTCCGCGCGTGGGCTCCGCGGGGGGCGGGGCGGGGCGCGCGTGGGAGCGGGCACCCGGGCTCGAGTCCGGCCTCCGCCGGCCCGGGCGCAGCGGCCCGTGGGGTGGCCCCCGCGGGGTGCTCCTCCGTGGGGTGTCCCCCCGGGGCCGCGGGCGCTGCCAGGCTTGGGCGCCGAAGCCGCCGCGGCCCCCGGGGGGGCCCCGGCCCGGCCCCCAGCACCCCCAGACAGGGGCGCCCCAACTTGTCTCAGTCTGCCCCTCCCCGCCCCCACGTCGGTGCTGCATCTTGACAGCTCCGGGCGGAGGGCCGGCCCCCCCCAAGGCTGAGCCCCCCGGGCTGGCCACCCCCCCACTGGCCCCCCGGGCTGGCCATCCCCCCACTGGCCCCCCGGGTGACCACCCCCAGCCTGGCCACCCCCCACTGGCCACCCCCAGCCTGGCCACCCCCAGGCTAGCCATGCCCCCCCCCCCCGGCTCAGCGAGGGCCCCCTTCCCCCTCCCCTTCCCCTCCCCCCCATTCCCCTCGCCCCCCGCCCCCCGGTTTACGACGCTGGTCACAGGCGGACACACACCTCGCGAGCTGAGGCAAGACCTGCGGGCTGGGGGGTCGGGGAGGTGTTGGGGGCCAGCGGGAGCCCCGAGGCGGCATCGTCCAGCCCCGGCCGGGCACGGAAGGGCAGCTTGCTGGGGTGCTGTGCCCGCCGGGGCCCCGGGAAGTTTGAGCAGCCCCCTCCGCAGAGGGAGGGCAGTGCCCAGCCGAGCAGGGCCGGCCCGGCCCGGGCCCGGTGGGCAGCGGGGAGACCGGGCTGTTTGGGAGCAGAAAGGGGCCACCTGGCTACGGGGCACCCCGTCCTTGGGGCCGTGCCAGGGGAGAAAGAGATGCCGACCTATTTGGGATCAGGCGATTGCTGTTATCTTCTCATGTGGCCCGTGGCTTCTTCACGTTGCAAGGAAACTGAGACCGGCCCCCTCCCCTACCCAAGCTGAAGAGGAAAATATGGCTCTTTTGCCCGGCACTCAATTAGCCGGGCATCTTATCTTTGTGTGGTTTGAGCTGTGAAGAGGAGAGAGGGCTGGAGGCCGGTTGTTGGGCCTGGTGGAGGGGATTCTTGGTACTTGGGCGGAGGCAGGGAAGGCAGAAAAGCCCCCCCCCCCATCGCCTTTGATCAGATGCCCAGTGTAGACTCCTGTTCCACCTCAGTTCAGCTGTTTGTGGTGGGGAAGGTAAGGAATGCCGCGGCAGAAGGTGGCACCTTAGAGGGTCGTGTCAGGGTCCTGGACCTGGCAGGGACCTCCGAGGCCGGCCGGCCTGCATTGTACCAAAGAAGAAGCTGAGGCACAGAGAGGCCACCCAGCTGGGGACGGCTGGCACTTGTCCCGAGGCCTGGAAGGGAGTCCAGAGTCCCTGGAGGCCCCAGCCCCTGCGTTCCCAGAGATGGTCAGTCGCCAGGGTCACGGGGACGTCCCTGTGATGGCTGGTGATTAGCCGACTGCTCTCAGAGGCGTCTCCAGACCGTGGACTCTTCCTACAGGACTGGTTGCTGGGTCCGCTGGGATCCGTCTCCGTTACAGTTCAGAGACTGACAAAGTGTTTTAAAATGAAGAAAGTTTTCTCGGATGTGCTCTAGGATTATTGACTGCACAACAGAGAGGAGCTTTTCTTTGCATTCCCCCACTTGGCCCTTTTTCTGATGCCCCTCGGAATGGGAGTTGATCCTTGTCTGGTTTTGCATGAGTAAGTGGGCAGGGTCCTGCCTCGTGGGCTCCCCCTGCCCCAAGTACCAACATTCCCCTCCGACAAGCCAAATGACCACTGTTTCAGGGGCCTTGGTGGAAGGGGCAGGTGCCCATGCAGAGACCAGGACAGGGGGGCCTCCGTGTGGCTCTGCTTGGAGGACTTCCCCAGGTGACTGGGGGAGCAGCTGAAGGAAAGAAGGCGGGCTTCCTTCTCATTGACAAGGACCCCAGTGATCTACAGGCTTAGGGCAGGATAGTCCACTCTCTCAAAGACGCCCCTTCCCCCCAGCTCTCCCCAAAGTTGCCAGGTTCCCCCAGCCCATTGCACTGCTCCTGACTGACTTCTGCCGTCCCCTAGGGGAAGGGGCCTGCTCGGTGGCTGCCCAGTCCTGCCATTCTTTGCTAATGCAGGGCTTCTGATGGTCCACAGGCTTTCTGTGGCTGCCTTCCTGAAAAATGGTGTTTATGGGAATCTTGTTTTTCTCATCCCTGGATTCCTCTCTGGGTTAGGAGGAGAAGACTTAAATCCCAGGGCTTGGGGTAACTTGGGTAAAAGGCAGATGTCTTGGGTTCAAATTCCACCACTACCACTCGCTGCAACCTATGTGACCTTGAGCAAGGCACTTCCCCTTGCCGGGCCTCAGTTTCCTCAGGGGCGAGTCTCTGAGACTGGGGTTCCAAGGAGCCTGACTGTTGTGGTCTGAAGCTACCTGGTTCCTGGGTGGGTTCCCCCAGGTCCTTCCCCCACAAGGGGCAATCACTTGTGACTGCTCTGAATGGGACCGAGAACAAGCCCAGTGTGACTTTGATCGGGCAGCTCTGTGATGGAGGTCACTTCCAAACTATTGACCGGCACTAAGGTTAGTCAGACAAATGACCTAGAATCCGCTTCTGACCCTCTCCTGGTGCTCGGAGCTGTCTCCCTGGCATGGGGGCATTTCCAGCAGAGTGCCTGCTGTTCTGAGCCCATCGGGGAAAGACCAAACCCAGGAGAGTGGAGCACGGCACCCCTGGCCTCCAGGGGCAGTCTGAGGCGGTCCCTCCGCTTGGCACAGATGGGCCACATTGATTTTCTCCAGCTTAGCCTTGCCATCTGTTCCTCTGGCCTGTGCGTCAGCCCCATGGTTTCAGGGGCGTCGGGCTCTGGGAAAGCTAGGCTCCCCGGGTGCCATGGAGTGTGCATCGGAAGGCCAGAAGGTCTGAGGGCCGGCTTTTCCCCAGTCTCCATGCTGCAGTGTGGCCAACAGCCTGGATTCTTCCGCCTGCATGGGCGCAGAGCTCACCCTTTTACCTTTCCAAATAAAAGGGCTCAGATGTCTCAAAATAAAAGTCTGAATCCACCTAGATTGTGCGTCTTCAATCTCCTTTAAGGAAGGAGAGTGCTAGCTAGGCTCTCCAGGCTGGAAGGTTTGAGGAAAAGCATCGTTTTTGACTTGACGCGACATCCTGTCCCAAGATTTCCCTGTTTTTCTCTTGTTGAATGCAGGTTGTATGTTTGAGACATAAATGCTCGGGGCGTTCTTCCCCAGAGGTGGGTGCCTGAGCTCAGAGAAGTTGAGTAAGCTTCTTGAGGTCCCCCAGCGACCCAAGCTGAAGGTGGCTGCCCAGAGAGGGCCCAGTGGGTCCCTGCCCTCCAGGAGCTTCCAAGCCAACAGGAGAAAGGACGCAGGCACGTTAGCTGGCTGCTTTAACAGAGATGATCTCATTCAATCCTCACTTCAACCCCCGGAGATTATTGCTATTAGTTTTATTTACAGGTGGGGAAACTGGGTCAGACAGTGACTCACCTAGGGTTACCCAGTCAGTAAGTCTGTGTCTGGATTCGAATTCAGCCTTTTCTGGCTCCAGGCCCCATGGCACCCCTTTGTTGCCTTCAGCTGTGCAAACAAGGGAGAGCCAATGTGGTTGGGAGGTGAGCTGAGAGGAAAAGACGCCTCAAAAAGGGGGCTGGAGCCAAGCCAGGGTGCAAGAGCAAGCTGCCCCTCAGCATATTCATTTGTTATTGAACATATGGAAAAGGAATTCCCTGAAGAAGGCCCACATTCCCCCAGGAGATGGAGCCAGATGAGGACCCACAAGGCAATGAGGACACCCAGTTTGATGGTGGACAGTGCCACTGAGACAAATAGTGGGGCAGTTATCGAAAGATGTTTTCTGTAGGAATATCTCCTCCTTGGGCATGACTCTAGTGTGCAGAGAGCTTACCGCACCACACTTGGGTGTGATCGTTATCAATCCTTTCTGCAGATGAGGACCCTTGGAGCTTGGCGAAGGGAGCGGCCAAATGGAAGACAAGAATGCACTAAGTGAGTCATGGCTCTCAGTGTAGACGGCTTGCAGAAAGCCAGAATAGAAGTGGCTTATACTGACAGTGGTCAGAAGGTTTCAGGGAACATCCATCCAGGCCACTGTGGTAGCTATTTGGTAATGCTTTGTTGGATTGAGTTGCTGGGAGCTCTTTACCTGAGCGAACTTGGGTGCCTAGGCAGCAGGAGGGGAGACCTGAGCCAGGGTCACAGGAGCTGGGGGAGCTGTCAGTTTCTCGGGCAAGTTTCTTGCCCGTGAAATGAGGAAGTCATCCGAGGAAACATCAAAGAATCATTTGTTGAAGAGCTATTTATGGAAGGCCCTCCTGGGCCAGGGACTAGGGGCCTGCTCCGTCTTCCCAGGAGGAGAGAAAATTCACTTGAGTTGCAGCGGGAGAAGATGGTGCGGAGGCTCTGGGTCCAAAAGAACCTGGAGGGAATCCCGGCCTTTCCCTGCCCTCTTTCCTTGTCCCCTCCCAGCTACAGGGTTCCCTGGCTGACTGTTCTGAAACTGAGGAGGGTCCCATATCAGGGGTCCCTGGGGGAAGTGAACCCCATTGGGTTGGGGTGGTTTGGCAAGTTACAAGGCTTGTGAGATTGCTCACTGATGTCCATTCTGTTAAGCCTGGTTAGAAGGTCATTTCAGAAATACCTATGGAAAGGTCACTCAGATCACGGCAGCTAATATTGCTTAGAGCTTTGAGGGTTGTGAAGTGGACCTTCTGTTATTAGTCCCATTTTACCACTGAGGAAATTGGAGCACACAGAGGGGAAGTGAGCCCAGGCTCCTGCAGCTAGTAGGTGGTCCAAGGTAGAATCTGAACCCAGGCCTTTCTGACTCCAGGCCCCTTGCTTGATCCTAGCTGCCCCGCTGCCTGGAGAGCACCTCGTCCAAAGGACTCTCCAGAGCAGTGACTTTCCTGGATCCAGAGGGTGGTCTGGAATCCAGGTCTTCCTAACATTAGACTGGCTGGCTGGCTCCTGTGGGCCAGCCTCGGAAACCATCAAGGAACATTCACAGCTCTCCAGTGTGAGATGGGGGAGGTCACAGCAGAGCCATTGCTTCCTTTTCCTCCCAATTTCCCTGAATTGATCTCCATAATGAAGCTGCTTAAGAAAATGGTCTCGATTTCTGACAGCCTTTAAAATTCATTCCTCCACCCATTTGTGGAAAGGGAACTGGAGGAGGGGCCCCAGATCCTTCCTCATGTACCTTGGATTGGGACTTTTGGTCTCCTGGGCTAGAGGAAGGGGGAGGTGTCATCAATCTCTGAGACCCCTGAGAAGCCACTGAGATGAGTGACTTGCTCAGGGTCATCCAGCCAGCGAGGATCTGAACTCAGGACTGAGCTGATTCTATTATACTTCCTCTCCATGTAATTCAGTTCAGTTCAGCAAACACTCATTAAACATTGACTGTGTGCCAGACCCTCTACTAGGCATGGGAAGGCAAAGGAACAGGTGACTCCCCCTCCCGCCCCCATTCCAGGGATTTATACCTGGAAGGATAAGATGCCTCTCCAGAACCAAGTCCTGGCAAATTCTTAATAGAGATTCTATTTATTTAAGGCAATAGAGTTAAGTGAATTGCTCAAGGTCACTCAGCAAGGCAATTATTAAGTGTCTGAGGCCAGATTTGAACTCAGGTTCAAAAGCCAAGGTTCAGCCCTGACTCCAGGGCTGGTGCTCTAACCACTGTGCCATCTAGCTGCCCCTACCACTAGGCAAGATTCTTTTGGAGACCCAAAATATCTCAGAGAAGGCTCCCTGTGGAGGCTGATTCCAGATCTAGGGTGACTACTGGTCCAGCCTCATGAACTTAGAAATGGACATTACCCAGCAGGTGACCAGGGCCCGGCCTGGGATCTGGCCCTTGACCTGGGGTGGCCTAGGGCCTGGATTCTCATCTTAATTTCACTTCTGACTCTCTGGAGAGTCTGGGCTCCTGGTCTCAGCCACTGAGGGTCCTTCCAGTTTGATGAGGAATCTTCTATGGATTCCTATTTTAGAGTGTGTCCTGAGGTGTGCCACCCAGGTTATTTCTATTTTATAGGTGAGGAGCTGGAGCTCAGAGCTGTTATGGGAAAGTAGGGAATTCAGACCCAAGCCTTCTGACTCTTTACCTCCAGCATTCTTTCCCCTGCATCTACCTCTCTGAGCTCAGACTTAAACACCGGCATCTGGGAAAAGTACAAAATGGCAGCAAAAAAAGGAACTCAGACTCTCTAGAGTGCATGTGTGTTTGTGTGTATAGGTGTGTGTGTGTGTGTGTATGTTCGTTTCCATGCATGTGGGTGGTTTTGTGTTCATACATACATGTTTGTGCACATGTATGTGTGCATGTGTATGTATGTGTGTGTGTGATCATGGGTTCTCCGCTAGACCCTTCTCAGCAGTCACACACTCGGTAATGATAGCGTGTGTGGCCTAGGGATGGTCCTGGTCTAGGACTCCCCAATCTCCCCTCCTCCTGTTTTAATTCTCAGTCTAATGGGGAGGCTGTTGTCATGGTAGTTGGGGGATTCTCCCACTCTCCTTCCCCTATATTGAGTAGGCAGACATTGAGTTGGGTCTTGATGGGACAGAGGATTTGGAGGGGGATTGAGGAAGCAGGGGTATGGACAGAAGTTCTGAGGTGGATTGGACTTGAATAGAGAAAGGATTCACTGGACAAAAGCCAAGAAAGATAGACTTAGTTTTTGGGGACCCAGGGCTGGTTGGATACCTTCCTCCTGATAGATTGGGTCATAACTTCAACCCACAGGATGACTGGAGGCTCATTGACCCCCACAATTCTGTGCTTAATTTTATTCAATGCTTAAACACACTTTTAGATAGATGTACACCAGATTCCAGTGTCAGTTCTAGGCAGGTCTTAGTTTGTCTAAAAGGGATAAATTAACTTAAGCAAAATCACCCCAATCTCCTTTTTGCCTCCTTGCCCTTCTCATTCCCGTTCTTGCTTTTCAGATTTGTGGTTGCTCTGATTTTTTCAGTAGTCAATTTGTGCTGTTTCCCCTTTTTTCTGTATCATGTCATTTGTCTTTTTCATCTCTTTGAATTTGTCATTTCTTGAGGAGCCAGCACCATGACAGAGCTGTGTATAGAAAGCAGGGCACCTTTGGGAAGAGTCAGAGTTGAGACAAAGCCCAAGAGAGGATGAGTCTCCCAGGGTCCAGACTCAAGTACACAAAATTTGGTTCGTAAGCAATAGGAACTCAAGACTCTTGGCTAAAGAGGTGAATTTCACCTCTGGGTTATCCCTGAGTTTGATGGAGTGAGACTCCTGATTAGAGAATGAATGTAAAAGAAATGGGATAGGAAACTGAGTTAGGGATTGGAGAGGGCAGCCTGGGGAACTTTGAGGAAACTCAGGAAACTTCATTCTAGAGAGCATTGTGTGAAGACTGTTGGTGGCAGGAAAGAAGATCTTATCATCAGTCTGCACTACAGATCCCCTGGACAGAAGGAGGACCTGGATGGGGAATTGGGAACAATCCAAAGCCTGACCCAGTGACCTGAGAGAGAAATGGGAGGAGGTGGGGACTTTCTCTCCTCTCAAAGCACAGCAGCAAATGACCCGTGCCTTGTCGTGGCAGTAATTTCATCCTTCCCTCAATAAAGTGTGATTGTCTTCTGGAACGTATTCACACCAGCTGGCAGGACCTAGTTTTTGGGGTGCAAATGATGGGAATCTTATAAGAAATGACCCTTTCAGCCAGGAGAAAACCAGGAATAGTCTGACTTAGAGAAAGGTAAGCTACTCTCTTATGGTCTAAGGATTCTGTAGGGATGGGAAGCTTCACGTTTCTGAAGAGGAAAGTGGGAGGGGTCCAAAGAAAGCCAGGCAGCCAGCTCCCTTGGAGTTTGCTACCATCCATTCACAGTTATGAGAACCCTCCTGAGGAAGGACCTGTTTCCTGTCTGCCAGACCCTGTGTGATGACCCCTCAGGCTAGAGTGAGTGGAAACACAACTAGCTCAGAAGCTGCAGAAAGCTCCAGGCAGCAACAGTATGGTGAAAAGCTCCTGGGGAGAAGAGGATGGTCCAAGTCAGGCCAGGATCACTGCCCAAGCAGAGCTGCCCATGTCTTCACTCACTCTGCGCTGTCTAAGAGAGGGCCTTTGGACTGACAAAGGGCTGGTGGGGTCATTGGGAGTTGAAGGAATCTGAATCTGCTGGCCCAGATGAGCTCAGAACCTGGTGGAGAAGAGGTACCTCAGGGCTGGGGAGAGGCAGATGGCTCCCCTTTTAAAAGAAGTAAATGCCACGGACTGCATGCTGGAGGCCAAAGAGTTTGCTTGGGATTCCTGGCAGAGTCCTGGAACGCATTATTAAAGAGCTGGTTAAATGAACACTTGGAAAAAGATGCAGTGGTCCCAAAGGGCCATCGTGGCTTCTTTAAGAACAGGTCATGCCAGCCTCAGCTCACTTCTTGTGTGATGGATCCCTGGAGTAGTAGCTCAGAAACAGTGGTAACAGTTTTAGCAGATAAGAGAAAGAAAAGGCATTCCTCAATGGCTTCCTTAGGCTGTGGAATCAGGGAGGGCACAAGACAAAACAAGACTGCCCCCAGCTCTCCATTTCCATTAGGGGTCCTGCTGCTGGATGGATGGCATGGTCTCCTGAATCCTGGAAGACAGCGACAGATTCCCTCCGAGTATCATTTCCATCCATAAGACCATTGTTGAACCATTGGATGGCATCAAGGCTTTGGGGGTTGGGAACTTTCTTTTCTGGGTCTGTAGTACTGAGGTAGCTGCTGCATCATAGTTGTACTGATGTGGCTTCCTGGGATGGTGGCTGTAGGGGCTGGTGGTCATGACTACTCCCAAGCAAAATGCCTTATCCCATGCTGTCCTTAGGGAGACAATGAAGGCAAGACACTAGTACTGCTAGATGAATTTGAATTGGCTGCCTACCTGGACCCCAACCATAGTTGGTAATGGTTCTGTGTCCTGAGTGGAGTGCCCCAGGGATCTGGGTTTGACCTCTATGCTTTTATGTTTTTGTCAGTGATTCTCAAGAAGAATTAAATGTCTGACCCATCAACTTCACAGGTAAAAATAAAGCCAGGAGGGATACGTAACTGCCAGTAACAGATTCCAAGCAGATCCCTGCAGATCACAGCTTTCATTGAATTGAACCCAAGCAGATATAATTCAATAGATAAATGTGGACTCTTACACTTGGGTTGCATTGTTGCAAGAGGAGAAATGAGAGATGGTTAAATGGAATCTGCTCCTGCAGGAGAAAGTCAGTTCTTCCTTCTAGAATCCAGAATTTCCCTCTAGGCCTAGATTCAATAGCATTCAGAATCTCTTGTGATTAGAAAATGTCCAGGATGGAGGTCAAACCCAGGAAGGTGTTGAGAAAGTGCAAAGAACTCCAGACCTAGGAAAGGGCTGCATTCCCTGCCTTCTACTCACACTTCTCGTCTGTGATCTGGAGCTAAAGCCTTAGGTAAAGATCTACTGACTTCTGTGCTTACCCTCTCTTTTCCCTAATATGTTTTTGAGAAGGAGTTGTATGTTTATCAAGAGTATGCTTGAAAGAGAGGATGAATTGGGAAAGAGGTTTGGCTCATGAATTTTTGGGGCCGACATTTTTCACTATCTTTTCACTATCTTACAATTTGCTGAAAATATCAAGAATCCAAGGTCTGACCACGGCAGAAAAAGCCCTTCTTGAGCTGGACTTGTCCAGACTTTATTCCAATAAGGAGGAGATCATACAAGAAATCACATGGTCCAGTAGCCCTCTAACATGGGAGAGGGCTGCTTGGACTGCTGTCCTGGATGGTATTTTGCCCACTTGATGGTGAAGTACTCCCCAGGTCCTGTGACCTCAAGAGTGATGCTGTGCTGATGACCAAGTCCCAGAATGCGACTGAACTTCCTCTGAAGTCTGATGGCCACTCAGGAGTTCTGTCCATATGTTTTCCTCCAGTCTGGACTTGGACATAGAACTGATGGACAGTTGACTAGATGAGCATTGTGGGTGGATAATGAACCTGGCTCAGAATTTAATAGGAAGAGAAGGGCCCACGATCCATGCCTACTAGCAGTGGTGTGTGGGCAGGTATCTTCTAGGTAATGGAAGCCTGGAAAATCTGGGGGCCGCCTCAGCATGCCTGAGTTTCTATTTGGTCACCCCAGGGCATCAGAAGCTTTTGAAGAGGGCCTCTGACACTCTGTGAAGACCCTTGCTGGAGGATTCTTGGGACAACATGAGCTCAAATGAGTGAGCTGTGGTCTAGACTATATTGTTGGCTTCACAGAAACACAGAGGGTGGAAGGGGGAGCCCAGAGAACCTAGTGATTAAAGAGTGTGACCAGCTTATGTTTGTTTGAAGATTACCTGCTTAAACCCTTTGGATGATCATTCACTTGGAAATGGCTTTCTATCTCTCCAATTTGTGATGTTTCTACTCAATTCTGGATTTCCAACATTGTCAGAAACAGACTCTTGACGTGTGGGATTTCCCTGTCTGTTTCTTTGGTTTCTTTCTGGGAGAACCTTTTCTATTGAGAACCAAGCATTTGCATGCGTCCCCATATCACAGATCTTACCTGCATTGCCAGTTCTTATGTTGATAGCTTGTAATTCTGAAGTCTGTAATGGCCGAGTTGTGTCTTTATTTTGGCAAGGCGAGAATAGGCTGAGAAATAGCTTGGGAGCATGGGGCTCTTGTGGTGGCTGTTTTCTGATGTAAGGCAGGACTTGCAGGTGATGCGTCTAACAGTGGGCTAAGCACAGGATGGTTTAAGGGGGCTGGGGTAAGGGGAGGAAAAGACAAATGACCAAGTCCAGTATTGATTGACTCCTTGTCTGTGTGGCATTCTGGGAAGTACCCTAGAGAATACAAAATGAGAAGACGTGGCTTTCTCTAGGGGAGAGTATGCATCACTCAAGGAGAAAAGATCTTCGCCAGATGAAGTAGCTGATTGAATTGCTGCCTCCCAGGGCCCTGAGCACAAGAGGTATTGGAAGGGAGGCCACAGGTAGGAGGGGCTGAGTCAGGGCCCTGGTCCCGTCTTCTAGGTTTCTCCCTGGGTTTAGAAGGTGTCTTGCATATCCCAAGGAGTCTGAGTGGATAAGGGCACCATTTCTAGAGTCGGGTAACTTGAGTTCAGACACTTAACCCTCTGTTTGCCTCAGTGTCCTCATCTCTAAAATGAGGACAATGCCCCTTACCTCACAGCGGGGTTGGGAGGTTCAAGTCAGCTACTAACTGTAAAGTGCTTAGCACAGGGTCTGGCCCACAGGGCACACTCAGTACCATCGAAATGGGAGCTATTTTCACTGGCTATCAGTATGATGTGGGAGGGCTGATGAGTGGGGATCTGAGGACTATTTATGGGCATCAGGTGGGGCCTCCGAACCTGCTTGATTTTGATTGGTTGCCAACATTATGGGCTTTTAATTTAGCAGTAAGTGATTCACTTGGAGAAGGAGTGTTGCTTTGCTTTTCATAGATTCCCACATTTTGAACTTGAGAAATCTAAATTTAGGTACTGAGGGTCCCTGAAATGAGGCCCCCTCTCCTCCCCAAGATGCACACAGACACATCTGCTTTCTGGATTCCAGGCAGGACCCCAGATGTGTTTCTCCCTTGCTGGGCTCATGGGCACGGGTGATGGGCAGTGCAGCAAAGGGGCGAAGATGAGAACCCTGGAGAGCGGGTCAAGACAGCTGACAACTGGCTGCTCTCCTTCCCGGGGCCTTGGCTTCCGCAGAGCTGTCCAGGGTTCTGAACCACTGCAGCCTGAGATTCTTTGGGACCCCAGTGGACCAAAGCCCTCTCTTGCTCAGCACTGGCTTCCCTCGAATCTTACCCTCTGGGCATAGAGACTGCCTGCCCTGCTGGCATCCATCTGGCTCCTGACTCCTGAGGCTGCTCCATGCTCTTCCTTCCATTGGATTGCTTCTTTGTTAGCTTTGTCTCCTTACCTGCTTTAGCAGTGCTCCACGCTAGCTGCTCACTTCTCTGCTAGGTGATGTCCTGGGGGGCATCCTCACAAAGCTCAGCGGCCCACCAGAGTCTCTATGACTGGAGAGTGAGAGTCTTAGAGGAAGAATTCATTATTCCTTTCCCTGTTCCACTTTCCTCTGTCAAAAGATGTTGAAAAAAATTCAAAACTAAAAGAATTGTCAGTAAAGTTTTTAAGAAACTGCAAAACTTGTTTTGGAGGATGCATTGACTAAAAAGACTCTTAGAGTGAAGACCTCTGAATGTAGACATGGAAAGGACTCTGGGGGGGGCTGATCTTCCATATGGGTAAATAACGTGCCTTTCTAGAGCAGCTGGATGAATTGTTCTCGTGACATCTCCTTTGGCAAAGAAGGGCAGTTCTGGTTCTTTGTACCTAGTGATGTGAATCTTTAATGCTATTATTTCTCATTGCTTTTACCCAATGTTAAACATTTTTTGTCTTAGATTGCTTGCTTGTATTTTTCAGTGCCTAGAGGAGTGAAGAAAACTGTGAATCCAGTGATGTCCACAAATACCTAACAGCATTCTGCCCACTTGACCAGCAGCTGTGCTTAAAACACACCGTTTAACCCTGAATTTGGAATCTATAAAGAACTAGTGGACTTAGCAAAGTGGGCTGCAGTTGGACGTCCATGGTGGAGCTAGCTACTAGGATAGTAGGCGTAGCCTAGGCATTTTCAAACCCTTTTGGGCCCCCTGGAAAACTTTTATTGACTGGTGTTTTCTCTGTTGATTGGAGTGGTTTGAGGAGCACTAGGTGACCACTGCCTGTTGGTCTTGCTCCAATCAGATATCAGTGAACCTCAAAGAAGCTGGCAGAGTGATTGAGCAGGGGGAGTGATGCCCCAGAATGTCTGTGCTTTTGATGGAGTGGTGTAGGTGGCCTTCCCTGAACCTTCCCTGGGAGGTCAATAACACTGAGAAATCCAAGGGAGGTAAAGGGTGGGGGGCTGGCACCGTCATTTGGGGGATCAGGAAAGCTTCATGTTGCTGTCAGGGCTGTTTCACTGACCAGCAGGTGTCACCTCCATTTTACAGAGGAGGAGGAGGTGAGGTTCAGAGGGGGAGGGGGCTTAGCTCAGGAGTGTCTGAGGCTAGATTTGAACTCGAGATTTTCCTGCCTCTAGGGTTCTATGGGACCATGTTGATTTCAAAGTTTCGGAGTATTTGCTAGTCTCCCTGAGTGGAGAAGTGTTTGTATCGGGAGTTCCTGAGATGTGTGAAATCACACATCTGGCCCAAGAAGGAGAGGAGGCGGGCAGCTCAGCCTTTTCTCCATCCCTGGTGGGCGTCCTTCTGTCTGATTCTGGCAGGGACCTTCCGTTTCTCCACCTCCCTTTGTTTGGCTTTTTTGGAAGCTTCCTCGCTGGTCTCAGGCTCTTTTGGAGCATCAGTGCCAGTGCTTCTGGTCACTGGACTTACAAGCTCAGACTGGAGCTTTACCCACCTTCCCTGGCATCTGCTGCCAACTTGGGGGTTTCTTGCTATGATCAGAGCTGTTCTGGCAGATACTGGAAATGCTTTAGCTGTGTGGAGCATCTTTGCACGGTCCTTTCCCTACACCTCCAGCTGTGGCCAGCTCGCAGTCTCTGTCCTTGGGCCACTGGCCTTTCCTCCTTGGGCTCTGCAGCTAAAGATGGTGGTGGGGTTGTATGAAGGGTGGGGACCAGGGGACCTCCAGTTTCTCCTCTTGTCCCTTTGTCTTGGGTTGGGGTGTAGAGGGGCCTAGGAGGATGCTTAAAATTTCAGATTTCTCTAAATCTGAGTTGAGAGTGGAAAAATGACCTCTGGCCAATCCTGTACTTGTTGGAAATCAAGTTAAGGAGAGAGGAGGCAGCTGGGGGCAGTGTGCCATAGTGCCTTGTGCCAGGCCTGGAGTCTGGAAGAACTGAGTTAAAATGTCAACTTAGACATACCAGCTGGGTGACCCTGGGCAAGTTACTGAATTCTATTTGTCTTAGTTTCCTCATCTGTAAAATGAGCAGGATAAGGAAATGGCAACCCCCCACCAGTATCTTTGCCAAGACAACCTTAAAATGGGATTGTAGAGAGTCGGATAATCGTAATTAATCATGTTGTGGCCTAGTGAGAGCCTGACTTTGGGTAAGTGGTTTTTTGGTGAAATCAATCTTTTTTTTTTCTTTAGAAAGATTTTATTTATTTTGAGTTTTACAGTTTTCCCCCTATTCTTGCTTCCCTCCCCCCACCCCCCACAGAAAGTAGTTTGTTAGTCTATATTGTTTCCATGGTAAGGAAGTGAATCTTTTTTTTTTTTAAAAGGTGCTTTCCCCACTATTACATTCCCGCTTTAATCTCTGTCACCCACAAGGTTTGGGGGGATGGGGTTCCTTTGGTAGGGGGAAGTAAGTAAATAGGTGATTTCTGATTTTTGAGCAGTTGGTTCTCATTATTCCCTGGCCCTTGCCTGTGACCTGAGTCTCAGGGGTCTTAGCCTATTTGGCATCTGGAGAAGCCGGGGAATCCCTTCTCCTGATCACATCTTGTGGCCTACATCCATATTGGAAAGAAATGCTGAATTTCAGTGAGAGGTTACTGAACAGAGATGCCTTTCTAATACCTTCCAGGTTCATGGATCCCCCTGACATCTCCCTAGCCATCCCTTGGACTCTGGGGACCCCAGGTTCTGGGGCTTTACCAAGCACAGTAGAAGGGGCAGGGGCAGGGCCTTCTCCTACCAACCTGGTGTGATACAGCAGAGATAGTTTTAGCTTAAGAATCTAGGAATTGCCTGCTGTTCTGTGGAATCCCCAGGAATGACTTTGGGAGGATGGGCAACCATGAAGGACCAGAGTCTCCCCAGGGAGGACTATGGAGCTGGTTGGGGTGGGGGACTGAGGGGGGGGTCTCTGGCAGGAAATGGGCTCATCAAATCCCCTCCCTGTCAATAGCTTGGGACTGGGGAGGGACAGACACCATGCTTTGGAGCATTAGGAAGACCTCTCCTGCTCCAGGAGGATGAGTAGGCTGGATATGGTCACCAAGGAGTTGGAATGGGGTGAGAAGTGGGGCAGGGCCTGGCGGGGCTTCCCTCTCCATCCCCTCCCCACTGGAACCTGCTGCTGCCATAGGGCCCCCTCTCCCACCCTGAGGTCTGCATGCCCTTGGAGATCCCTGGAATGAGAGTCTGGAAGTGAGATTGAATTGAAGAAATCTGCCACCAGCCAGCCCAGCGAAAGAATCCATTGAATCCATTGGTCCCTGGGGGAAAAACCCCCTCCTCATCCTCCAGGCCCCATCTCTTGCCATCACTACTATCAACTGGGGCAGAGTGTCAAGATTGTTCTTTTCCTGCCTCATCTGGGAGCCTGCTCCTTTTCAGCACCGAGTTTAATTTCTCTCTCCCTTTTGGGGGGAGCCATTGGTTGGGCATTTCCTCTATCTTTCTCATTGTTGAAGACCATGAGTTTTGGGGGGTGTCACTGTAATTTTCATACCCCTTCCCTCCTGTGCATGGACGGGAGGAGCCTCACCCTGCTGTATTTTTACCCTCAGTAAAGAGGAAAAGACGCTTTGGCTGGAGTGGTCAGCACCATTTACAATCCTGCCAAAGGGAGCAAGGGGCTGAGCACCCAAGATTGACCCAGTGACCTTCCTACTGCCCTGGCCTCCTAGGGGCTTGGTGGGCCCATAGAACTGCCTGCCCTAAGATGCCTTCCCAACCCCCCGATGGGTCCATTGATGTCTAAGGAGGGTCTTTGCTCATTGGGTGAGGTCAAAGCTGTGACAGCAACTGTTCCTTCTCTGTTCTTTCTTTCCAAATTGTCACTGTTTCCTGAAACCAAACAGCTGCATTCCTAGACCATCTCATGGGAGCTAATCTCCACACTCTTCTGGGCTTTCGTCAGAAGGGCCACTAACATGGAGGGTCCAGGATCACATGTCACGCCACAAAGCAGACCACCCTCTGAGGCCTCTCTTCTCACTGGGGGGACAGGAAGAGAGTTCCAAGATAGAGGCAATTTTGGTTTCTTCAGGAACTTTTAATGAATGATTTCCCATGTGTAGAGCCTGCTCCTGGTGAGGTGGAAGACATTGTGGGTGGTGTGGGAGTGAAGGAGCCAGTAACTCCAGCCTCTCCCTTCCCCCACCAAGGCAGAGAAAAAGGGGGCTCTGTAAGTGGTCATTGGGAGTCATTTTGACTTCTTCACCCCCTGAATGCATGCCCACCATGCTGATCACTCCAGATGAGGCTGCACATGAGGCAGGTGTGCCCAGACCTTGGGGGATCTTGCTACTCTAGTCTCTGGCTTTTGTTTTGAGTTAGTCTTTTTTTTTGGTGGGTGATGATCTTTTTCTGTCAAAAAATACCCAACCTTTTTTTTTTGAATTTTGAATTCCCAGTTCTCTTCCTCACTCTTGCCCCATGCGCCTTCATGATAGAGGTCACACACATAAGTCACATCTCCATCTTGGTCATGCTATGAAAGAAAATAAGAATGTGACAAATTATCAGCTTCAACCTGCCTTCGGACTCCATCACTTCCCTTTTTTTTCTTGGTTAATTTGTATTTTGTCCAATTATATCATGTTGATCTCTCTGATGTTCATCATTCCCTTATCCTTCCTGGGTTGAAAGACTCCTGGGCCTTGGTCTAAACCTCCCCTCAATGTGGTCAGAAGGGGCCAGAGACAACACAGAAAACACTGTATCCCTTTGTTTGGAAAACAATTTGCCTCCTTTCATAACCTTGTCCTTCTTGGCTTAGGTCCCAGAAGACAAAGGTGACTCACGTCCCTTGCATCAGGGACAATTATAAATAATAATTTTCATGGTGCTCTAAAATTTCTAAGATAGTTCACAAATGTTATCATGGGAGGCAGGTGCTGTTATGACTCCCATTTTACAGTTGAGGAAATAGAGGCTAACAGATATGAAGTGACTCAGCCAGGGTCACACAGCTGGTAGGTGTCTGGGGCAGGATTTGAACTCGGGTCTTCTGACTCCACCTTGAGCTCTCTCTCCATGGGGCCACCTGGATGTCAGTGATGAAATATCCGATGTCAGAGAATAGTCTGGCGCAGATGCCCGGCACCTGAACTCAGGCCAGCACTTGGGGGAGGTTCAAGTGAAGAGATTGTCCCACATTAAGTAAACCACAGCTGATTTATGTGGTTCCTAAGTTGGAGTTTCTCCCAGCCTGGCTCTCTGTGAAGTGGGGCTCACCTCGGGGGAGGGAAAAAGAAACACATTTCTGTTAAGTAACCCATCCTTTCAATAGGTCTCAAGCCAGCAGTCTTGGCAGCAGGAAGTCCTGGATTCAAGATCTGCCTCCTCCCCTGCCAGCTATGCAACCATTGTTTAGCTTCTCTGGCCTTCACTTTGCTCAACCTTAAAGTCAAGAGCAGTGGAGAGATAGAGGATCACTGGGGATCCTTCGGAACTAAGGGACCATGGTCATTTCATTGATGGGAGACTGACTTCCTTAGACCTTGCTGGGCAGCCCTTCATAGCCGTTATGCGCAGGGCCTAAGGAGCAAGGAATGGACCTGGGATGGGATTGAGCTAGGGCACTCCAGGGAGAGGTCATTCCCTCTACCAGGGCAGGTGGGCAGCTCCTCCGCCACATCAAATCCCTGAAGGGCAAGGTAACTGGCTATTTTGTGGCAGAGCTGCCCTCCAACCCTTGTCTTGGGGTCTCTGAGGCCACTATACTCTCTTTCCACTACAAAATGTACCATTTTGTCTTGTTGGTTATTTGAGGGCAGGGTCTAGGTTTCATCTAATCTCTGCCTTTCCTCCAGATTTGGAACAGGCTTGGCTTAGAGCAGATATGACATAAGTGTTGGTCCAGGTGGAAAGGGTTTGTCCCAGATGCCCTAGGATCGTTTCTTGTAAGGTAGATGAAATCCAACCACGATTCTTTCCCTCTCCTCCCTGTGACCTGGGGTTAAATCCAGTATCAAAAAGTGCCCCCAGATTTAAAAAAGTGAGAATTGGCTGCTCTGACCTGCCTGCCTGTGTGGGGGCAGGAGATTGGAGCGGGCAGGGAGGTGCCAGCTGTGCAGTGAAGCCTCCTCACCTGCCAGATGGATCCTCCTGGGCTGGGTCCCTCTGTCCTGGGCCCTCCTCCCCTCACCCTCTCAGCTTCCCTGAGTTCAGATGCTTGACCAGCCAGGCATTCTGCTTCCCTGTCAGGGGCTGTCCTCCGCTTCCCTGTGTGCTCCTCATCTCTCACCTCCTGGCCTATGGGCCGGTGGTCTCCTCCACCTGGGATACCCTCCTTCCTTCTCTCTTCTTCCACATTTAGCTTTTGGGCTCTGCCTTGTGCATGAAGCCTCCCAGATACCCTACCTCCTTTGTGTTGATTGACTTTATCATGATGGCATATATATTTTTGTCTGTTTGGGGGTCTCTCTTCAGAATGTCAGCTCCTTGTGAGCCTGGAGACTCTACAATTTAAAAAGCATCTGCTGACAGGTGGATCTCCCTACCTATGGCATCACTGCCCTCATGCCCGTTCTCATTGTTTCCCCTGACTCTGGTTCTTCATCCTTCCAATCTCCCTGCACCATCCTGGACCTCTCCCCCTCCCTTCTCCCCAACATCCAGGCAGTTGCCTAATCCAGCTTCCTCACAGCTGCCAAAATAATCTTTCCAACACAGAAGTCTGACCACGCCACTCCTCTACATAAGAAATGCCCATGGCTTCCTTTTGTCTCTAAGATGAATTGTAACCTCTTCCCATCCACACTGAAATGCTTTCCTAGTGTGTCTGAATTCATGAGAGATATTAATTTTTGAGAATTAGGAATGAGAAGTGGAATTTTCAAAACCACTCTATTTTTCATAACATTTTATTTACATGACAAAATAATACTGAGCAGATATAATAATAAACAATGAACAAATTTTCTGTGATAGGTTTATACTAAACATTTCAGAGGCTTTCTGTAAAAATTTTAACATTAAATATATGATGTATTATTATTATGAGCCAATATATTATAATAGTGATTTGTAACAAATCTGCTAACAAGTCAACTGATTCCTTTAATATTTCTTAACTAACAGCATTCTTCAGAATCTTTGCTTATTATTATGCATATCTAAAATAATTTGTTTAATATATATTTTGTAGTATTTATGTCAGCAAACTTCATTGCATCATTTAGACTTTTTAGTAAGATTAATACCACTTCATAGAATAATTTGTCAGATTTGTCAGTTTGAATACTTACTTTTCTTCCAAAACTTGTTATTTCTTGGAACATTACTCATAGAACTAGCATAAATATACTATGTGTGTAAACTTATCAATACTTATTATATTTCAGTAATGACAGTTATCACCAGTCCCTGAACATATTAGCATGTTAACAGTTAGAAGCAAGATTGATCAGATCCCATGCTACCTGTCCAGGTTCCATACATGTTGCACTTAGCCTTTGACTCTGCCTAGCTATCAGCTTTTCTTGTTTTCAACTTGGCATTAGTAGATTCCTTCAAGCCAGTAATATCTCTGTGGTGATTGTTAACCTTTTAATCTGATCAAATTGTAGTAGTCTTTTCTGATTTCTTGACTAATTTTTCCCTCAAGATTTGGGATTTGGAAAGAGAGATATTTTCCAAGAAGTGCTAGGAGAGAATTCCCTCATGGAAACACTAGCTCCTCATATTTGAATTTTAACTAGGAAACTCTATAATGCTTCAGGTGAACATTATTGAGTAGCAATTGTGATTGTGAACATTGTAGCCATGACAAAAAGAGATAGGCAATATTAGGCTTAAAGGTACTATAGATGTGAACCAATATTAATATTTCATTTGTATTTCTACATATGATGACTTAACATCTAAATACATAAAAGAAAATCAACATTCAGGAAGAAATGGTAAATCTTTAATAGTGGGAGACCTGAATGTATCTTTTAGACAAATCAAAGAAAAATATTCACAAGAAAGAAGAACCTGAACAGAACTTTAGAAAAGTTAGATATGATAGACCTCTAACAGTTATTAAATGGGGGGCATAGAGGAGTTTACATATTTCTCATCCATTTTGGCACTTTTATAAATATTAAGGCATACATAAAATCCTTACAAAGATATGCAGAAAATTTTAAAAAATCCTTATTGATTTTATTTATAATATAATAATATGTAATGTTATGTGACAAATAAAATAAATGATAATGTAATAAAATCAAATTCAATAAAGGACTTATAAAAAAGAATAAGAGGTAATGGGAGACTTAACTTAATCCTAAATATTTGGTGACCAAAAGTTTTGGGATGCAGCTAAAGTATTTTCCTTGGGGAAAAATTATATCTTTAAATGCACCATCAATAAGAGAGAAAGAGCAAGTCAGTGAGTTGGTAATACAATAATAACAACAACAAAACTAGAGAAGCAAGAAATGGGAAAAAACCCCAAACAAATCCGACTGAACACCAAGATAGAAATCCTGAAAATTTAAGAAGAGATGAACAAAATAGAAAGCAAAAAAATCTGTTGACTTAATAAAATAAAATTTGAGACTATTTAAAAACAAATAAATAAAATAGATAAGCATTTAGCTGGTCTGACTAAAAATAGAAAAAGGAAAACCAAGGTGTGTATAATAAAAATAAAAAAAGAATTCACAGTAATTGAAGATGAAATAAGGTAAATTGTCAGACTTATTTTGTTTTGACAATAATACTAAAAAATTTTAATTGAAATGAATATTTACAAAACAATAAAATGCCCAGATTAACAGAGCAAGAATTTGGTTACTTAAATAACCCAGCCCAAGATAAAGAAATTAAATAAGCTCTAAATGTGTTCCCAAATTAAAAAACAAAACAAAACAAATCAGAACCAGATGGATACCACTGAATTCTATCAAACATTCACATAACAATAATAGTAAAATGTAAAATGCAAAAATAGAGAAAGAAGTGATCCTTCTAAACTCTACCAACACAAATATAGTCAACCCAAATCAAGAAGAGATCAAAGAAAATGTAGAATTATATTGCTGATGAACAGTGATGCAGAAATATTAAATACAGTCCTCTCAAAGGGATTCCTGAAAACACATTAAAAGTTTAGACAAGGGGCAGCTAGGTGGCACAGTAGATAGAGCACTGGCCCTGGAGTCAGGAGTACCTGAGTTCAAATTCAGCCTCAGACACTTAATAATTGCCTAAATGTGAGGCCTTGGGCAAGCCACTTAACCCCATTTGCCTTGCAAAAACCTAAAAAAAAAAAAGTTTAGACAACATAACCAGGTTTTTCTACTGGGAATGGATGTTTGAACTCAATATAAGGAAAAGTATATGATAAAGGATCATATTAATAACAAAAAGAATAACGGCCCTATGATTATATCAGCAGATGTTAGCAAAGCTTTTTGATAAAATCCAACACATTTTTGTTCATTTTTTTGAAAACATAGACTTAGAGATAACTTTGCTTAATATGGTAAATAATATCTTTCTAAAACCAAGAATCATTATATATAATTGGAATAGCTAGAGGCCTTTCCATGAATTTCAAGGGTAAAGCAAGGATGTCTTATCACCATTATTATTTGGTATACTTCTAGAGTTGCTAGCTATGACAGTAAGACAAGAAAGAGATATTCAGAATAAACACAGGTAAAGAGAAAACAGGAAATAACATTAATATTTTTTGCAGATGATATTTTTTAGTGAATCCTAGAGAATGAACAAAAAATAATTGAAACAGTAATTTCAGAAAAGTTGTGAGACACCAAGCGAATTCACAGATACTTAGTGTTTTTTATTTCTTGTCAACTCAATGGAAACTACTATAGAAATTTTATAGAATTCAAAATTATGACAGAATATATAGGGCACACAGAGTTCTATCTACCAAGACTCACAGAAGCTTTATGAATGTACCATAAAATACTCTTTGTAGAAATACAGAATTAACTTATAGGAGAAATATTAATTGCTTGTGAATATACTGTACTAATAAATTTTTATAAAAAATTATTTTCACTTCCAAATTATCTCTCTCCAGTTCCTCCCCTGTCCATTGAGAAGATAAACAATACAATATCAATTATACATATTAAGTTGTGCAAAACAATTCTTTCTGTGCTAATAGTTAAAATAACAATACCATCTAAATTACTTATTCAATGCCTTACCTAAATAGTATTTTACAGAGCTAGAAAAAAAAGTAATTCATCTGGAGGAACAAAGATCGAGAATCAGGAGAAAAATTATGAAAAGAACTAAAAATTAAAGGGTACCTAATGGTCCCAGATCTCAGACTTTTCTAAGAATTAGTAATCAATCAAACCATTTGGAACTAGTTAGGAAATCAAGAATTTAACAGTGGAGCATGTTAGGCAAACAACATACAGAGAGAAATGATCATAGCAGCAGTGTTGAATAAATCCAAAGACTATCTTCTCTTGGTATTGTTGTTCAGTCGTGTTCGACTCTTTGTGACTCCAGGGATTATAACATGTCAAGCCCTTCTATTCTCCACTCTCTCCTGAACACTGCTCGTATAAAAACTCATAGTGACAAAAAAAAAATCCTGGGAAAACTGGAAAAGCAATATATATACATCCATCCATCCATCCATATATATATATATATATATATATATATATATATATATATATATATATATATATATATATATATATATAATGATTTTTGAACAAACAAGACCAAAGCAGTTAAAATTAGAAGAAAAATAGCCATCAAAAAAGAAAAGTCTTTTCAGAAAATTGATATAAATTTATAAGGAACCAATTCAAACTTATAAGACTTAAGAATCATTCTCCCAATCAATAAATGACCAAAGGATACACACATTGATTTCAGATGAAGATAGCCACACTAACAAAAACTATATGAAAAAATGTTCTAAATCACTTGAAATTAGAGAAATACAATTAAAGAAACTCTGGGTTTCCATATTGTGCCAAATTAGCAAAGTTAAAAAAAAAGAAAAATTAGACTCACTTAATGAAAGTTGGTGAGCTGTGCATTGGCCTGACTATCCAGGAAAGCATCTTGGAACTGTGCCCCAACATCAGTAAATTATACATATCTTTTGACCCAGCTATGCTTCCACTTGGTCCTTTTATTCCAAAGATATCAAGGAAGAAGGAAAGGATCCATTTGCACAAAAATATTTATGACAGCTCTTTTTCTAGTGGCCAAAAAACCCCGGAGACTCTAGGGATGCACATCAATTGGAAATGACTTTTTTTGTTTTGTTTTTTGTAAGGCATTGGGGTTAAGTGACTTGCCCAAGGTCACACAGATAAGTAATTATTAAGTGTCTGAGTCTGGATTTGAACTAAGATCTTCCTGACTCCAGAGCTGGTGTTCTATCCACTGTGCCACCTAGCTGCCCCCAATGACTTTTTTTTTTTTACCAGTGTCCAGGAACAGCATCACATCATGGAAGATTATAGAAGGGAGGGTTTCAAAGAAATCTAAGAAGACTCTAAAGGATTGATGCAGAATGAAATGAGAATTGAGAACAATTATATAACAAGGGCAACAACTTTGTAAAGACTTGTGACCTCTCTATCTCTCTCTGTCTCCCTCCTTAGGGAAAGGAATCCAATGGAAAGGAATGCAAAAGAATGCCCGGAAGAGTCAGGCAGTCAAAAAGCATTTTATTAGTCATCTTCTTTGGCATCAAGGAGCTCAGAATCAATGGGGGTAGGGGGAGGGGAGATCCACAACCTGCAAACAAATCTTTACAGGATAACTAGGAAATAAAAACAGAGGGAAGGCTCTAGAATCAAGAGGGACTGGGAAAGGCTTCCAGTAGGATGTGAGATTTTATTTGGGACTTAAAGGAAACCAGGGAGATCAGTAGGTAGAGCAGATAAGGGAGAGGCTTCAGGCCTGAAGAATGACCAGAGAGAATGCCCAGAACTGAGAGATGGAGTTTGTTGAAATAGCCAGGAGGCATGTCAGGGAAGGTGTCAGAACACTGGAAGGGGAAGGAAGGGTCAGGTGATGAGGAACGTTTTGTATTTGATTCTGGAGGTGATGGGAAGCCTACAGTTTATTAAATAGGGGATGACAAGGTCAGACCTGCCCTTTAGGAAGAAAATCACTCTGGACAGAGGGGAGGTCGGAAAGAATTGCAGAAAAGCTGGATGTCCCTGAAAGCAATGTGCTGAAATTATTCATATTTAAGAAGGAAAGAAAACTGCAAATAATAGGACACTTTCACCCATAGCCCTTTTTCCCTCTTTTGCTATGAAGATGGACATAATTTTAGTTGGTGTTTGTTAAATTCTGAATTTTTAAAATGGGAAAAATAATCTTGCTTTGGACCCAAGTTTTCTAGGCCATCCATTGCATGTCTTTGAGGCCAGACAGTCTCCAGGCTCAGGACCTCCATGACTGACTGCCTTCTTCTTGCTTGAGCCAGGAACCTCCCATCTGGGCTCCCAGCCTTGCCTGATACATGCTCCTCTCACCTGCCAGGGGATCTCCCTGTGACCATGTCCCTGTCCAACTTTCACCACCCACCTGGTGGCTACAGCTGACCTTTTTGGGACCCCTGCCTAATCCTATGTGACCCCGTCCTGGTCTGCTACTCACTGCCTCTTAGAATGCCTAGCTTCCTCAGAGATCAGAACAAGGAAACTTCCAGCAAGAGGCCCCTCCCAATACTGAACCTGGGGTAGATGATGAGGTTGCTGAGAGGAAGACCTGGAGAGAGAAGAGAGGTCTCAGAACTGAACCTGGGATGTGTCCCTGGTTAGCAGCTGTGTTATGGATGATGGTCCAACCAAGGAGACAAAGGAGAGAATGTAGGGGCAGGAGAACTGAGAAAAGATCATAGGACTGGGCCAAGTTACTTCTCTCTGGGCCTCGGTTTGTTGGACAGTGGCCTCCAAGGACACTTTTAGCCCTCAATCTATGTTCCTGTGTTGAGCAATTAAGTAATTATGACAGTTAAGACTTGACACTTCATTACAAGAGGTTGGAAAATGAACGGAAGGAGACAAAGTGGAAGCAGGGAGTTAGATGGGATTTTTTTTTCTAGGAATTGGCTGAGAAATACAGGAAAAATCTAGTAGGGAACCTGGAGGGGATGACAGGGTCAGGTGAAGGGTTGTATTTTGTTTTTTAAGGCTAGGAATGTTTGGATCTGGGTAGGAGCCATGTAGAGAAAATTGAACATTGGAGACTTGGATGATTGATGGGGCAGCTGCCAGAGAAGGAGGTTTGTGTGAGATGCATCAGAATTTACTTTTAATAGGATAGATTAATAAATATTGAAATACATATGTTAACAAGCAAATGGAAACACAAAAGGCCTTTTCTTGTGCCTTTAAGAATTGCCAGTCGGGGCAGCTAGGTGATACAGTGGATAGAGCATCAGCCCTTGAGTCAGGAGGACCTGAGTTCAAATCTGGCCTCAGACACATAATACTTACCTAGCTGTGTGACCCTGGGTAAGTCACTTAATCCCATTGCCTTAAATAAATAAAAAAATTTAAAAAAAGAATTGCTAGTGGTTGGGAGGAGGAAGATGTAAATTTTTGTCTCTGTTAACTTCTTGGGAACCCCAGGAGGGGACAGCAGGTTTTGGCAAAATATCCTGTATTCAATGGGCAGCTCCCCACAGTATTGTATTTAGTTGAGCCAGGGGGCTCATGTAGAGCATTGGAGAATCCATCCCAACACATATTTTAATAAAGCTTTCTGAGGCATTCCTCCTTAGGGACCTCATCCAGCCCAGCCTCCTTCCCCTACAGATGAGAGATATTTAACCTAGATATTCAAATGCATTGGCCATCTCATTGATCTGGATGGCATTCCCTCCATGGATTCAATTAATCAGTCCAAAGGCATTCCAGTGCCCCCCTCCCCGGGCACTGAATGTGTGTATGGCAGTCTTTCCCCTCAAGGAGCCCACTCACCTAGTTCAATGGTGTCCTTGAGAGCCTTTCAGGGGGTCCTCTAGGTCAAAACTATTTTCATAATAATATTGAGATCTTACCTGTCTATTACTTCTTCTTTGTCTCAGTATATAAACTGGGTGAATCCTGATTTTCTTTATATATGTTTACAAAAACAGTATATCACAACTGATTGAATTTGGAAGCAGATAAGAGAATCCAATTGTTTTCCATTAAGTCAGATAGTTAAAGATTTGCCAAAAAATTTTAAAAATGCTATTCTTTCCATTAATTTATTTAGGAAAATAATTTTTTCCACAAACTGTTAAGTTGACATGTAATAATTAGTCTGAAATGAATTAATATTTCAACATTAATTAATTTTAATTTCTAATATGGTAACTATCAAAAGATATAACTACATAAATAAAAGCTCTTGGGGGTCCTCATTAATTTTGAGGAGTGTAAAAGGGATCCTGAGCTAAAACAGTTTGAGGCCTACTGTTCTAGAAGGATAGGGAAAGGTGACCAGGGAAGGGAGTTTAGGATTAGGCAGTCCTAGGGGATGTGAGGGGAGGCTTGGTTCTTTCCAGTGGTAATACTGATATTTCTTGGAGCAAGAGGTAAAAAGTGGTTGGGGGCCAGATGGCCAAATGCCGATTACAGCCCTTCTATATCCTTCCAGGTGCAATTAGCCTTGTTCAATTTTTTCCACTCAACTTAGCATCTTGTCCTTGAGCTCCAGGTCTCCAATGTCCCAAGAACAAGTTTTGTTCTTCCCTTATCACCCCAACCCACTTATAATCTCCTG